>NC_064638.1:910034709-910340709 GCF_023864345.2 Schistocerca serialis cubense | reverse complement strand
GGGTGTAGTTACTGTCATACTGTCAGTACATTTATTCGTCAACTTAAAAACTTTCACATTAATATTATAAACTTTTGGTTTTCAGCCGGCATGCATCTCATCAATTCAATTCATGTCGTAGAAATTTTACGAAACTATGTGGCATAATCAACAATGTATCATAATGCGATCGACGATAGAATTGAATACTTTTCTTCTGCGAATTCACTATTTGAACTAATTAACGATATGTTCTTTGGAGATATATCTCTGTCTGCAAATGATACATTAGATGTTGAGGATGAGAATACCTTTGCGGATGAATGTCTTTATGGGGCTACAGCAATTAATGAAGATTATTCTACAAGTGATGACTATGAACCATCATCACCAGACATAACCAAACGAAACGAATTGACAGCAACCACTACAGAGTGGTAGAGGAAGATATATGCATATGCCGATTTGTTAAAACAGAACCATAATAGTCTGCTAGAAAATATGTATCGGCGACCACAAAGAAGTTTAATTGTACTATGCAGTTAATAAAACAGTAAGATCTAGCAGAACCCCACCAAAATCAATGTTTTAATTAACAGAAAAGGAAATGTTTGAAAAATACAAAGAAGGCAGGGCGCATGATCTGATTGTCCACTATTACAGTTTAAGAAATTGGGCTATTATTTCTGCCGAAAAACACGCTCATTAATACGTTGCGTCGAAAGCATTTGTAAACAGAGCTAAAACAGTAAACCGCATTCGATCCCGAAAAATAACAAGTTTTGTTTCTGCTGAAGATATGAAGGACGGAAAAGACGTATGGAGTCTGCTGCAGCATTTGCACACAAGGTCAACGCCTTAATCGTAGGTGAAGGGTATAGGGGAAACAGTATTTCCAATACAGACCGATCACAATTTGAATATCGTAAGCTTCATCGAATGAAGGAGAAAAGCAAATAAAGTGTAATGTGATCTATAGCGTGAGAAACTGAATATCAAATCTTACGTGGCGTCGTTGTGTTAGTACAGACGATTATTTTAAGTCACGCAGATTACATTGATGAGAGTAGGAAAGGTTATGTCAGTACAACTTATTGTAGCGTTATGAGACTGAGCTTCATTGTCCGACGTTTTTACCTACGTATTGCACTGCTGTTAGAGACTGTTCATACAGTATACGTCCTACGAGTTTGTGGTATCTAAAGGGTGGCGCTGTACACTTTCCAAATAATTAAGAAAATTTCGTTGAAATAATTATTATTTTCCTATTTTAATGTAGTCAAAACTTGAAGTAAAACAATTTTGTATGGTGAGAAAAACGTCCTTCTTGAAAATAAAACTGCATGGAATTTGTAGCATGGATGTCACAAATCCGGCCGAGGGCAACAGAAGGAACTCATGGGTAAGACAGAGCAAGTTTCTGAGCTATTAATGTACACAACTTTATTTTGGAAACTTCCTTCTATGAACATGTACTATGGAAAAATTTTTAAATGTCTATCTACTAAAACAATTAGACTTTAGAATCTTTAGAAGGCTCTCCTGAAAAAACAAATTTTTAGTTATGACATTTTTAGTCATGTCACAAATTAACGATATATACATTTTCCAATTCAGTAACCCTTGAATGGAAAACGCAATAGGACAGAAATAATCCCCCCCCCCCTCCCCCCTCCACCCATTAACCACTACATACACATAACCTTTAGACGTCAACTTCTTCAGGGAACGAACTTGTTCACAGTCCTAAAGATTGCATTACGAATAAATTTTTTCAAGAGGATTCCAAAGATAAATTACATGACAAAGTATTAATAATGTAAACCTCACTTATCTGTATACGACGAGATGTCTTCGCCAATTTTCAAGGACATTGTCATTTATGCCTGACAGACAAATTGCTATGTGTCAGAGAAAATTGTAACGAGTTTCAGTAGCATTTTAGAATCAATGTTACTGGTAGGAAACAGTGATTGTAGTATCTAATATTGTTAAGATGTTACTGTTACTAATTGTCTGTACTGTTCTCAATCGTTTTGCCCCGAAAGTTTTGGAATAAGACCTCATTATCAACTACGAACACAAACGCTGGACGCAACAAAACATACCAGTATAGAAATGCCGTCTCGCAATTGAAAATTAGAAACGTTGTATCTTACTCCAACTGTGAATGCATAAACTTTTGTATGTTAATTAATATGTATTATGTATGTTGAAGGACAAACATAGTGCGTTCAATCACTGATCTAAACGGCGGTTAGTTCACAGCTGACACACACAAACACACACACACACACACACACACACACACACACACACACACACACACATACAGAGTTAAAGCCTATTTTGTTTATACTGATATTGAATACATGTGGATCTGTGCGATTTCAATGAAAATTCTGTCGAATAAATGCGTTAATAAAATTCAGCATTCTGTTCTGCAATCATATTCTCTCATTACAGGAAATAACTGCAAACAAAGGATTCAGTTACCTCATGTTTTTAAATATCTTGTGTACGTAGATACTGAACTGAGCCGAGTTATGTACATGCAATAGCAAATGCTCAAATAATTTTCTGGATGTATCTCGAGGTGGTATAATTTGTTTACGTGATGGATTAATTTGGTAATTTTTTTCAATTTAAACTGAGTCACAGATCAAATGACTTGATCGGACAACTACTAGAATTTTGCATGAAGGAGGGAACTATCTATTCAATTTAAACTACACTTGCTGCTCACAACGTCATTTCAAATTCTAATCTCACAAGGGGAGGCCGCCAATTGTGAAATTCAGATTTGATTCATACTGCGCATAATAAAAGCTCATGGCCGGAGGTGTAATGTGGCAAAGCACCAAGATACACTTCTCAGCCGTTGTCGAGAAAATCGACAGTTAAAAGAAACCGTTGTGGTGAAATACTCTCTACGATTAATAATTTTCTGCAGCGTCGTGGGGCAGCGGTAAGCGCTCGGGTTCGTAATCCGAAGGTCGCCGGATCGAATATCGCGCCATGCAATTTGTTTTTGTTATTAGTTTTTTGTAATTCAAATATATATATATATATATATATTGTATATTATATATATATATATATATAAACTATTAATGAATTGCTTATGCATGTTGGTGAAGGCGGATCGCTCTCCAATTGTACCGCCTCCATTTTTCCGTTTATTTAACAGGGTGTACCAAAGCTCTCCCGTCCGCACTGACTTTCGACGATGTTATAAGTTGCACTAGGGACCGCATCTACCTTCTTTCGAAGTTAGCAGGCAACTACGCTGTTATGCGGCGGCTCGTTTCGGCCCATTGAACATCTGTCTTTCAAATGTAACGAGCGAGTAATGGAGTTTATATTTCATACCTGCCACAGCAAATTTGTGTTCGTGGGGTCTCTATTCTAATTCGAACGTTTGACTTACGCTATACGTATTCGTTTCGGAATATCGTTTCTACGTCTTCCGTTAACTATACGTGGTTAACAGTATGAAGACAATAAATAACATTTGTGAAATACAACTTTGTTCGCGGAAAACATAATGATGGTCGAAGTCGCCAGTTTTTCCACGACAAACGACTTTCAACAACTTATTATATGCATAATTGTTGCAACTGATTGCCAGGAATTATATATACATATATATATATATATATATTTGAATTACAAAATACAAACACTAAAAAAAAAAAAACTGCATGGCGCGAGATTCGATCCGGCGACCTTCGGATTACCAACCCGAGCGCTTACCGCTGAGCCACGACGCTGTAGAAAAATATTAATCGTAGAGAGTATTTCACGGCAACGGTTTCTTTTTTCTCGACAACGGCTGAGAAGTACATCTTGGTGCTTTGCCACATTACACCTCTGGCCATGAGCTTTTATTATGCGCAGTATGAATCAAATCTGAATTTCACAATTGGCGGCCTCCCCTTGTCAGTTAGCGTTATCCAAAAATTTGCGTTCATTTTAAGTCAGAGTTCAAACAATAAATCAACATACTTTTACAAGCACCGACAGATTAAGGAGAGCTGACATTTCATTATTTCTCCAATTATAGGGGGTCTTGGCTCAAGAAGAAACATAACAACTAGAACAGAAGTAAGTGGTACAAGCAATCATTATTGTAGTCCGTGAGACGAATGATTGGGGGAGGGGGGGAAGGGCAGACGGCAATGTTGCCGAACGTGACTTACGCCACTCCGTTCCCGGTCTGCGCTTACACGTGATCTCTAGCAGCACAAACACAAGCGTCGACAACATGAAGTTCGTATTTGTACACGTGAATTTATTTATAGGCGCCACTTGTAATATATAATCTCGAAAAACTGAAGAGAGTTATTAAGTATCTAATATGACGAAATATCGTAAAGTTATTTGTCAACCCCCCCCCCCCCCCCCCCCCTGAACCATGGACTTTCCCGTTGGTGGGGAGGCATGCGTGCCTCAGCGATACAGATAGCCGTACCGTAGGCGCAACCACAACGGAGGGGTATCTGTTGAGAGGCAAGACAAACGTGTGGTTCCTGAAGAGGGGCAGCAGCCTTTTCAGTAGTTGCAGGGGCAACAGTCTGGATGATTGACTGATCTGACCTTCTAACACTAACCAAAACGGCCTTGCTGTTGTGGTACTGCGAACGGCTGAAAGAAAGGGGAAACTACAGCCGTAATTTTTCCCGAGGGCATGCAGCTTTACTGTATGTTTAAATGATAATGGCGCCCTATTGGGTAAAATATTCCTGATGCAAAATAGTTCCCCATTCGGATCTCCGGGCGGGGACTACTCAGGAGGACGTCGTAATCAGGAGCAAGAAAACTGGCATTCTACGGATTGGAGCGTGGAATGTCAGATCCCTTAATCGGGCAGGTAGATTAGAAAATTTAAAAAGGGAAATGGATAGGTTAAAGTTAGATATAGTGGGAATTAGTGAGGTTCGGTGGCAGGAGGAACCAGACTTCTGGTCAGGTGAATACAGGGTTATAAATACGAAATCAAATAGGGGTAATGCAGGAGTAGGCTTAATAATGAATAGGAAAATAGGCGTGAGGGTAAGCTACTACAAACAGCACAGTGAACGCATTATTGTGGCCAAGATAGACACGAAGCCCATGCCTACTATAGTAGTACAAGTTTGTATGCCAACTAGCTCTGCAGATGACGAAAAAACTGAAGAAATGTATGATGAGATAAAAGAAGTTTCTCAGGTAGTGAAGGGACACGAAAATTTAATAGTCATGGATGACTGGAATTCGACAGTAGGAAAAGGGAGAGAAGGAAACATAGTAGGTGAATGTGGATTGGGGCTAAGAAATGAAAAAGGAAGCCGTCTGGTAGAATTTTGCATAGAGCATAACTTAATCATAGCTAACACTAGGTTCAAGAACCATAAAAGAAGGTTGTGTACATGGAAGAATCCTAGAGATACTAAAAGGTATCAGATAGATTATATAATGGTAAGACAGAGATTTAGGAACCAGGTTTTAAATTGTCGGACGTTTACAGGGGCAGACTCTGACTACAAGCTATTGGTTATGAACTGTAGATTAAAACTGAAGAAACTGCAAAAAGGTGGGAATTTAAGGAGATGGGACCTGGATAAACTGACTAAACCAGAGGTTGTACAGAGTTTCAGGGAGAGCATAAGGGAACAATTGACAGGAATGGGGGAAAGAAATACAGTAGAAGAAGAATGGGTAGCTCTGAGGGATGAAGTAGTGAAGGCAGCAGAGGATCAAGTAGGTAAAAAGACGAGGGCTAGTAGAAATCCTTGGGTAACAGAAGAACTATTGAATTTAATTGATGAATGGAGAAAATATAAAAATGCAGTAAATGAAGCATGCAAACAGGAATACAAACGTCTCAAATATGAGATCGACAGGAAGTGCAAAATGGCTGAGCAGGCATGGCTAGAGGACAAATGTAAGGATGTAGAGGCTTATCTCACGAGGGGTAAGATAGATACAGCCTACAGGAAAATTAGAGAGACCTTTGGAGAAAAGAGAGCCACTTGTATGAATATCAAGAGCTCAGATGGAAACCCAGTTCTAAGCAAAGAGGGGAAAGCAGAAAGGTGGAAGGAGTATATAGAGGGTCTATATAAGGGCGATGCACTTGAGGACAGTATTATGGAAATGGAAGAGGATGTAGATGAAGATGAAATGGGAGATACGATACTGCGTGAAGAGTTTGATACAGCACTGAAAGACCTGAGTCGAAACAAGGCCCCGGGAGTAGACAACATTCCATTAGAACTACTGACGGCCTTGGGAGAGCCAGTTCTGACAAAACTCTACCATCTGGTGAGCAAGATGTACGAGACAGGCGAAATACCCTCAGACTCCAAGAAGAATATAATAATTCCAATCCCAAAGAAAGCAGGTGTTGACAAATGTGAAAATTACCAAACTATCAGTTTAATAAGTCACAGCTGCAAAATACTAACGCGAATTATTTACAGACGAATGGAAAAACTGGTAGAAGCCGACGTCGGGGAAGATCAGTTTGGATTCCGTAGAAATGTTGAAACACGTGAGGCAATACTGACCCTACGACTTATCTTAGAAAATAGGTTAAGGAAAGGCAAACCTACGTTTCTAGCATTTGTAGACTTAGAGCTTTCGACAATGTTGACTGGAATACTCTCTCTCAAATTCTAAAGGTGGCAGGGGTAAAATACAGGGAGCGAAAGGCTATTTACAGTTTGTACAGAAACCAGATGGCAGTTATAAGAGTCGAGGGGCATGAAAGGGAAGCAGTGGTTGGGAACGGAGTGAGACAGGGTTGTAGCCTCTCCCCGATGTTATTCAATCTCTATATTGAGCAAGCAGTAAAGGAAACAAAAGAAAAATTCGGAGTAGGTATTAAAATCCAGGGAGAAGAAATAAAAACTTTGAGGTTCGCCGATGACATTGTAATTCTGTCAGAGACAGCAAAGGACTTGGAAGAGCAGTTGAATGGAATGGACAGTGTCTTGAAAGGAGGATATAAGATGAACATCTACAAAAGCAAAACGAGGATAATGGAATGTAGTCGAGTTAAGTCGAGTGATGCTGAGGCAATTAGATTAGGAAATGAGACACTTAAAGTAGTAAAAAAGTTTTGCTATTTGGGGAGCAAAATAACTGATGATGGTCGAAGTAGAGAGGATATAAAATGTAGACTGGCAATTGGAAGGAAAGCGTTTCTGAAGATGAGAAATTTGTTAACATCGAGTATAGAATTAAGTGTCAGGAAGTCGTATCTGAACGTATTTGTATGGAGTGTAGCCATGTATGGAAGTGAAACATGGACAATAAATAGTTTGGACAAGAAGAGAATAGAAGCTTTTGAAATGTGGTGCTACGGAAGAATGTTGAAGATTAGCTGGGTAGATCACGTAACTAATGAGGAGGTTTTGAATAGGATTGGGGAGAAGAGAAGTTTGTGGCACAACTTGACTGGAAGAAGGGATCGGTTGGTAGGACATGTCCTGAGGCATCAAGGGATCACAAATTTAGCATTGGAGGGCAGTGTGGAGGATAAAAATCGTAGACGGAGACAAAGAGATGAATACACTAAGCAGATTCAGACGGATGTAGGTTGCAGTAGGTACTGGGAGATGAAGGGGCTTGCACATGATAGATTAGCATGGAGAGCTGCATCAAACCAGTCTCAGGACTGAAGACCACAACAACAACATTTGTCAAACTTCACAACAGAAGTAAAAAATACTTTCGCAAGTCGTTAAACATTCGCAGTTTCTGTTTCCGTTGTTAAATATTAGGAATATAAATTAGCTCTATAACGAGCGACAATAATTTATCAGTATACTGACAGTTATAATATGAAGATCGTACACACAATATGATGATAGGTCGGTGGCATGCTCTCTCCTTGCATTCTTGGGTGATGTGTAGTTATGCTTATTAGTGTCAGAATCTAATTTAACATGGTCTTCTTCAGCACTGCTCAAACTATCAATGTTCCCTCCCAGACGTATAATTAAATTTTCTACGCATTCTTCCACAACGCCTTCGTTTTATGCTGCCTCTCTGAGGACACTTGCACTACTGATCACAATTATTGTTCACGTCTTGCTTGTCAGTTGATTCACAGCTGCTACACGAAGATTTTCAGCTTCAGAGATCGTGAATTTTTATTACTTGCAGTAACGTAATTTATAACAGACGAATGGAAAAACTAGTAGAAGCCAACCTTGGGGAAGATCAGTTTGGATTCCGTAGAAACACTGGAACACGTGAGGCAATACTGACCTTACGACTTATCTTAGAAGAAAGATTAAGGAAAGGCAAACCTACGTTTCTAGCATTTGTAGACTTAGAGAAAGCTTTTGATAATGTTGACTGGAATACTCTCTTTCTAATTCTAAAGGTGGCAGGGGTAAAATACAGGGAGCGAAAGGCTATTTACAATTTGTACAGAGACCAGATGGCAGTTATAAGAGTCGAGGGACATGAAAGGGAAGCAGTGGTTGGGAAGGGAGTAAGACAGGGTTGTAGCCTCTCCCCGATGTTGTTCAATCTGTATATTGAGCAAGCAGTAAAGGAAACAAAAGAAAAATTTGGAGTAGGTATTGAAATTCATGGAGAAGAAATAAAAACTTTGAGGTTCGCCGATGACATTGTAATTCTGTCAGAGACAGCAAAGGACTTGGAAGAGCAGTTGAATGGAATGGACAGTGTCTTGAAAGGAGGATATAAGATGAACATCAGCAAAAGCAAAACAAGGATAATGGAATGTAGTCTAATTAAGTCGGGTGATGCTGAGGGAATTAGATTAGGAAATGAGGCACATAAAGTAGTAAAGGAGTTTTGCTATTTGGGGAGCAAAATAACTGATGATGGTCGAAGTAGAGAGGATATAAAATGTAGGCTGGCAATGGCAAGGAAAGCGTTTCTGAAGAAGAGAAATTTGTTAACATCCAGTATTGATTTAAGTGTCAGGAAGTCATTTCTGAAAGTATTCGTATGGAGTGCAGCCATGTATGGAAGTGAAACATGGACGATAAATAGTTGGACAAGAAGAGAATAGAAGCTTTCGAAATGTGGTGCTACAGAAGAATGCTGAAGATTAGATGGGTAGATCACATAACTAATGAGGAAGTATTGAATAGGATTGGGGAGAAGAGAAGTTTGTGGCACAACTTGACCAGAAGAAGGGATCGGTTGGTAGGACATGTTCTGAGGCATCAAGGGATCACCAATTTAGTATTGGAGGGCAGCGTGGAGGGTAAAAATCGTAGAGGGAGACCAAGAGATGAATACACTAAGCAGATTCAGAAGGATGTAGGTTGCAGTAGGTACTGGGAGATGAAAAAGCTTGCACAGGATAGAGTAGCATGGAGAGCTGCATCAAACCAGTCTCAGGACTGAAGACCACAACAACAACAAAAACAACCACTTCAATGGCACTGAAGTGATAATGGTACGGAAGAAGTTGAACAATTTCATGTCGTTGCCTTTTAGCAATCTCATCAACTACTTATGTCGGAAAATGTGGTTCCTTTGTGCCACGGTTTCGAGTAATTCCGCCTTCTTCAAATCTTCTCTGAATTCCACATTTCGTCATTTCAGACAATGAATAATATCTTCTTTTATCGTTGTCAAAGTTGGTGTCCTATTGTCAACAACGGAATGATAAGGTGAATTGCTCACGACGATCACTGATCGGTTCGTCATGAGCGATGTCTCGAAACAGTTTTGAAAAACTACACTGTTCATCTCTTCGTGGTAATCACCTTATTTCTGGAACGAAACATTAACAAGCAGTTGGCACGTAACTGTACGATTTATCTGCATATAACACGATAATTCGCCCTCCTTTTCTAACAGACTCTACCAAGATCCACTACAGCATTCCACCACTCCTGGATCAACGTAATGAACGGCTGGCATTAACGCAAGCGTCATCTATCCACGCCATATTTTCGAATCTCAGTACCACGGTCCTGCGCAGAAATCTTCACCGCCATGCAACTTCATCTATCCTTTCCGTCAATGTTTTGCCTCCGTTAAGCACTGAAGATCTGAAGCCTATGTCTTTCAGCAATACACCTAATGAAAATTTGCTTCCTTGAAAACTGTATCACTCTGAAGTGATACTAGTAACAGAGTGAGATTTTTCCTTCTCTTATAATAGCTGCATATACGACGACAAACAGCGTCTTTCTCGCAATCGGCCAAATCTGTCACTTGCTTCTATCTAGGCCTTGGTGTGATCGGCGTTGTTGTGCCACTCTCACCACAAAATATACTGTACTGTTCTTTCCCTACCGTTACAATAGTGTTCTTGCTTATTTTCAAGGCTGCTGCAGTCCTCTTAACAATCTGAGCAACAGGAAATAAGGGCTTACCTTTTTCCTTTTCTTTTTCACAAACACACGAATTCGCGGGCCTGGCTATGTAGCACACTTTTCTTCCTCTGTTTCACTTCACGTGTTGGGCTGGCACTGCTCGTTGCACTGGGCGTTGTTTAAAAGGAAAAAGTAGCAAATAAAAACCAAAAACAACAGAAACGAAATAAACTAAGAACTGAACTGTTAACACAAACGACTAAACGACAGCACCGGTTGCACGTGAGACACTCACTGGTACGTTTTTGACACTCGTGCGTCAGATTTGCAGAGAGGCAACCTGCCACCTACTACCTGCTTGAGTGCAATCTGTCGCTGGTTTGCTACCTGCGGTCGCTAAGCAACGGAACGTCGCTACTGAGTTGTCAGTTTCAAAGACTCGTCTCTCAGACTATAACATCACCAATATTTCTCTCTCCCCTCGCTATAAAAGAAACAATTCTTTTCAAAGAGTATCGAAAGTACTAAATCGGCCCTTTTCTGTATCTTTTTATAATGCTCCTGTCGACAAAGCAACGACCATTGTATTGCATCTCAAAAAAAATCAAATGAACTTTCAGTATTGGCCTGCTCGAAAGTTACAGGCTGTATACCATGTAATATTTTCCTCATTTTCGAGCTACGTTAGTTAGTTAAAAATCGCAGCAATACCTATCTACTACGCCTTAGAAATTATAGAAACAAACTCCACCTTCTGTTTTTCTGGACTTAGTGGAAGCCTTACACGAAAACTGAACACTGTAATAGCAGCAAGCTGAGTCTGCGTACATAGCTGACGAGCCTCTGAAGACCTTTGGTGACTTATTGTATTTTATTTACCTCTTGTCAATTCTCAGTCTTTCTTGATATTTTTATGAATCCCCTCTCATACGGAAGGAAGATTAGGATTCAACGTTCCTTCGAAAACGATGTAATTAAAGACTGCTCATAATACAAGAAGGGTAATTGAATTGATCCACAAAACTACCATCCAATGTCCTTGACATCAGTTTGTTGTAGAATCTTAGAACATATTCTGAGCTCAAACATAAAGAGGTATCTTGAACAGAATGGTCACCTCATTTCCAACCAGCATAGATTTCGAAAACAGCATGATGAAAACATGAAATCCAACTCACACTGTTCTCAAAAGACATACTGAAAGCTTTGGATCAAGGCAGGAATATAGATGCTGTATTTCTTTGACTTCCGAAAAAGGTTTGACTCGGTACCACAACTGCGCTTAGTGTGAAAATTGCGATCGTAAGGAGTATCAAATGAAACCTGTGACTGGACTGACTTTTTAGTAAGGAGGACGCAACAAGGTATCTTGGATGGAGAGTCATCGTCAGATGTAGAAGTAACTTCGGGTGTGCCCCAGGGAAGTGTATTGGGACTCCTGCTGTTCATGTTGTATATTAATGAGCTTGTAGGCAATATTAATAGTAAAATCAGGCTTTTTCCATCACACGACGCAATTGTCTATAATGAAGTACTATCTTAAAGAAGCTGCATAAATATACAGTCAGATCTTGATAAGATTTCAACGTAGTGCAGAGATTGGCAACTTGCTTTCAATATACAGAATTGTAAAATTTTGCTCTTCAAATAACGAAAAAACGTAGTATCCTATGACTATAATATTAGTGAGTCACTGCTGGAATCGGCCAACTCATTTAAATAGCTTAGTGTAACACATTGTTGTGCTATGAAATGGAATGATCACATAGTTTCAGTCGTGGGTTAAGCTGGTGGTAGGCTTCGGTTTATTGGTAGAACACTGGGGAAGTGCAATCAATCTACAAAGGAGATTGCTTACAAATCACTCGTGCGATCGTTTCTACAGTATCGCTCAAGTATATGGGACCTGTACCAGATAGGACAGGGGATATTGAACGTATTCACAGAAGGGCAGCTCGAACGGTCACAGGTTTGTTTAATTCGTGGGAGAATGTCACAGAGATACTGAAGAAACTGAACTTGAAGTCTCTGAAAATAGACGTAAACTATCTCGAGAAAATCTATTAATAAAGTTTGAAGAACCGGTGTTAAATGATTATTCTAGGAATATATTACAGCCCACTACATATCGCTCACACAGAGATCGTGAAGATAAGATTAGAATAATTACTGCACTCACACAGGCATTCAAACAATCATTTTTACCGGCCTCCATGCGTGAATGGAACAGGAAGAATGATAACTGATGCAGTAGAACGTACCCTCTGCCATGCTCCTCACGGTGATTTGCAGAGTATAGCTGTAGATGTAGATATTAAGTGGAATGAGCTTTTCCTTCATTATTGTTCTTGGAATTCATGCAGTTTACCATGAAAGAGGTCGTGTTGTTCTAGTTACAAAATAATTTATTTTTCTTGAGTTTATGAATTTAGATGAGCATCAAAGCATCGTTATTATTGAGATGTTAACAGGCTTCGTACTCGCAGAGCACAGAATATGGATCATGACGTCGGGTATTAACACTGTAAAGTTATTAAGTCTATTTAGTTAATTCTTTTTCTTCTTTAGCTATTGAGAATTTTTTTTCAAAATTTCTTCAAAGTCGTACTTTCTGAGCAACGTACGACTGCACCATCTTTCTCTAAGATAACTATTACAGCAAGAACAGGAGAGTTTTGTGTCAGTGAGCACTCCTTCTCGACTTCCGTGATATCTTCTTCAAGGAGAAATTTCTTATCACGCAGCTCTTCCTTCACACGAGAGCTTTCCGCGCCATTTAGTTGTGACAGCAGCACGAAGTTGGGGAATAATGTTGAAGTAGTCCCCACAAATCGCCGTAGAACAACGTTTGAGGTTGGTCATGAACAGAATATCTTCTGCGTCTCAAAATACAGTCTCTGCTGCCTTCTCGGTGTTCCAACTGGTTATGCATCTAAGTGTGCGCAACATTTCAGCAGATATTTAGGTTATAAACAGTTCAGAAAAAGTTAACGTGTATCCGCAAGTCAGAAATATCTGATGTCAGGAAATTTTATCTGTAATTGAATCTCTAGAGGACAAGCGCATAGCAGCAACTGTAGTGTTCACGTTGCTTACATTACCAGATTTCACACCTTGCTTAATACGGAAACTGTGTCACAGTTAAGGGAACCTTCTGGCACCGAAATCCGTTGTCCTGTTTAACAACCAAGTCCTAGAATGCAAAAAGAAGGAAAAGGCTGCCTCCCAGTCCCTAAAGTGCTACTTCTTAGGAATTCCGCTCCTTAGTCTCTAAAACCGGAACCTTATAGGATCCTTTTGTTATCCGTCCGTCTGTCTGTCAGTCTGTCCGACTGTTAAGAACCATATTTCTCAGGAACAGGAAGACGAATCAAATTGTTTTTTTATGACATATACTACAGTTTATTGTTCCTTGGCGGTGTAAAAGTGTGAAACTTTTAAGTCACTTAAGTCAAAAGATACTGCCATTTATGTCACATATTGAAAGTCGACAACTCATTCATCAAGACCTATACCGTGCTGTCCGTTGACTTCCGATCATGAAGCTTTGTAGCAAGCAAGGTTTCAAAGAGCAATTAACGGAAGAAACCCGAAAATTGTTAGTTTGTAATTACATCACATAAACAATTTTTTTTCATTTTTTTATTCGTGTTTGTTGTCCGTCTTTTAAGACCCTCTAGAACAGATTGGCGTATCATGTTAAAATTTATGTCACACACTAAAGGCGATGGTCCGTTGGCGGTGTAAATGATTTAAGCTTCTAAATCAACGCAATCAAAAGATTCGGTCATTTATTTAACATAATTTGACACTCGCAAACTCATTCATCAACCTCACGTTGACCTACAATAATGAAATTCGGCAACAAGTAATGTCCTAGAGCACAGGAAAAATAAAATATCTGGAACTTGTTCAAATTGTAATTATATCACATAAAAATATATTTTGCTGTTTGAACATACATTGCATTCATCATCCGTCAAAAGCATTATAGACGATCATTACTGCATGCAAACATAAATTGTATATTGTACTAAAGTTTTAATACGTAAATAAAAATATTTTATGAAATCTTCTCTCTCTCTCTACATACATGAACTGAAGTCTCCTGCCCGCTTCTTTTTGTATGCCTGAGGAGCTACCCTAGTGAATTTGGTGCGGTCTTGGAATTTCAGGAATCAATATCCTGCCAGTATCGATATAGATAACACGCAAAAATCTTTGAAATATTCGATTCCCGGGAGGGATGAACAATATATACCCATAATTAAGTTTTTACAAAACCCTTCGTGCGCGTGTCTTACTCGCACTCCGCCATGTTTTTATGTTACATTACGATACTCTGTGTATGGAAATGCTAGCCAAGCTGGTATTTATTTACACGCCCTCGTATAATTTAATCCTTCGCGAATAATAAGCATTCTTCATCCCAGCTTACAAAATCCTGTCGCCTGATCTGGGCCATTCACTCTGTATTTAAAGGAAACTAGCAGAATTACATTCCGTAAACCTTAAGTTAATGAAAGCATAAATAACAAGCCTCAGCCGAGGGGGGAGAAATAAAATCCATGACATGTCTACAGCTTTCAGTCAATACGTCGTTGAAAATCAGAAAAAAATCTGCGGAAGTATAAAAGGATATTCACAGAGTGCAACACAGCGAAACTGCTGGTGCTGCTTTCTTCTGAAAGTAATTCACGTCCGCTAAAGCAAGTGAGGGGGAGATATTCGCTGTGAATATCGCCTAACGCATCTAAGGCAAAGTTAGGTTTCACTAAAATCCGTTCCTTGGTATATCAATGACACCACAGAATAACATCTCATTTACCGAGAACTGCTTGTGTCTCCGCAGCTGAATACACTAACGGAAAATATAGCAGCATCAAGAAGGAGTCGTGCGACATAATCGAAAGTTGGTAGGCGCGTTTATACATCATTCAAATATCGCGGGAGTCACATAAGAGTGACTATGAGGATGCAAATCAGATTCGATTTGAGTGCAAGCTGTAACCGGCGTGAACGTTAGTTACTATACCTTTGAAATTGGAAGTGGTGTCTTGATGTTATTCAAGAATGCCTTTAAGGTGACAAAGATACCATTATCAATACCTCGCTGAGGTCAAACGAGGTCGTGTAATAGGGCTACGAGAAGTTGGATGTTCCTTCTGCGATATTACAGAAAGACTTGGCAGGAATGTAGCCACATGATTGCTTGCCGCTGTGCTCACGAGAATGCACAGTCGCAAGCAGACCGAGATCTGGACGATCACTGAGACGGAAGTCCACCCGTGATAGCTGAGTGGTCAGCGCGACAGAATATCGATCCTGATGGCCCGGGTTCGATTCCTGGCTGGGTCGGAAATTTTCTCCGCTCAGGGACTGGGTGTTGCGTTGTCCTAATCATCATCATTTCATCCCCATCGACGCGAAAGTCACCGAAGTGGTGTCAAGTCGAAAGACTTGCACCCGGCGAACGGTGTACCCGACGGGAGGCCCTAGTCATACGACATTTTTCTTACTGAGAGGGAAGACCATCGTGTTGTCGTATGGCTCTGATCCCAAACCACCGCCATTTGCGACTTCAGTAATGTCAAGCGAGAGCTCATTGGGGAGAGTCTGCTGTGGTTTCTGATGAAAGCTGCTTCTACCTCGGTGTCAGTGATTGCCGTGTGTTGGTTGAAGAAGGCATCTATGAGAAAGCAGTGCACATTTAGTAACAATATTAGAATGGAAGCTCGAGAAAATTAATTATTATTCGTGGAAAACAACTGTGTCTGTGACGTTCCCAGACGACTAGTTAGAATATTCCTTTCATAATAGGCTATGATGAATGTAATTCGTTTGTGAGAAACGGACGCACTCATGCTTTATCTTCTGTTACAATAGTTCCTCGCAATCACAACATTTTTATCACTGAGGTAACAAAGTAAGATTGAAGCCTATGCCTCTCTCTCGTCCCTCAGTGCATGAGCTTGTCTCTCGACCATCGCATCAGCCTCAGACAAGGTATTTTTTATTTAAGTAACTGCTTTGTTGTTACGTGACTTACGAGGCCCCGTTTGAGTGCTGTCACTAAGGAAGCGTCCCTGGTGCTACAGATAATCTAACTCTTATTCTTACTGCTATCAGAGAGACTGACCGTGCAGACTCGCTAGTGGACCACAGCTGTCAGATTCCGCGACTCCTATCTCTAATTTTTCAAACCCAATTGGTCGCTCTATTGGCTGCTTTATTAAAGTGTATTATTCACGTCGTACTATAATAGATGATCCAGAAATACAACCGTCATATGAACCATTTCTTCCTGTGTCTACTCATGTAGAGATTATTGTGCCAAAAATGTTCTTCACTGGAGGTATTTTGATCATAGCATATGCGGAATCTAGGTTTGTAGCCCGCATCTCGTGGTCGTGCGGTAGCGTTCTCGCTTCCCACGCCCGGGTTCCCGGGTTCGATTCCCGGCGGGGTCAGGGATTTTCTCTGCCTCGTGATGGCTGGGTGTTGTGTGCTGTCCTTAGGTTAGTTAGGTTTAAGTAGTTCTAAGTTCTAGGGGACTTGTGACCACAGCAGTTGAGTCCCATAGTGCTCAGAGCCATTTGAACCATTTTTTAGGTTTGTAGATATCAAATACACAGTCCAGTCTCAGAGATTCTACGGTTTTCACCCTCACACGCAACATAACAAATTATAACGAAAGGACGAGTTTGTAGTGGAATGTATTTTACGGCGCTGGATCAAATTTTATGTCATTCCAGCACACTTGCCCGTGACGTGTATTTTTTTAGCGTATATTGGCGAAATATAGCAATGAGAGTCTAGAATCAAACACGCTCAGCTGTCCACGAAACGAACCACGTTTCTCTAATTTGTCAAACTCCGTTCCGAGTATCCTTAAGGGTACAGATACAAGTGAACTCATTTAATAGTAAGCAACGCTTAAGGACTGGGTGACTTCTGTCCATAATGTTTACTCTTGTTCTGTGATTTATTTATGGCCAGTATACGAGATCTTAACACGGGGACACCGAATGTTCACTAATTGTTTTGCGGCCGAAGGAAAATTAGAAAAAGTTTTTCTATACTTGTGTCCTTGCCATGATAGATAACGAAAAGTGATGTTTCTGTTACTTTTAAAATCAACTTCCATCAGCGTAACTCATTAAAATTCGTTTACATTAAGGACCACGACACTTTCAGGTACCTAGAACAATTTTACTACACGTAACAAGTGTTATTATAGTGATTCCATAATTTCGGCTATAACTTATTACAATGAAATAGAACAATCTGTCATCACTTAAATTAACAGTTCGGGTGCTTCGAACATAAAACAATATTTTAGGTACATTGAGCGGAATTTCGCGGTTGCTGCGTTTCTGGTGTAAGATCACATGGCTACATGAATTCTGAAAACGTAGGCGTTTCTTTTCCCGGCAGTTGAAGATTTCTAGATAATCACGGACGGTATTTTGAGTTCTGAGCTATTTTTAAAACACTTGGGTATTTGATAGTGACTGCATATGTACCTCGTTTTTCGCTGCTGTACCGCTATTTGATTGAGACGTTTTACTATTTCAATTGCTATCCAATTTGCGTGCCAACTTGTCAGGCAGGTATTTAAAAACCACGCCACATTAGTTATCCAAAGATTCTGGCAAAATTAAAAATGACCCATTCATTAGGCTTTTCTTTTTGTATTAAATGGAATGGAAATGAGAATCACCCACTCACGAAAGGTTAAATGAGAGAAGCCATAAAGGCCATTTTTCACAGTGGCCAATGATTAATTGAATCACGAGCTGCGGTCTTATTGTATGCTGAGAGTGCGAGGTTCTGAAGACAGTACCATGTTCTCAACGGAGAGAAGAGGTTTATGAAATACACACTCGAAAGATTAAAAATTTCCCGTTATAAAATGCTTCCTATGCAAATTTGTTTGTGTAGACAGTGTGTATCTACAATGCCTAGGTATCTGTGAGCGTGAGGGGTCCATATACTACCAGCTGGATAACCTATTTTTTCTCATTTTGCAGACAATCAGTTACATTAAAGATTCGTGGGCGTTTTCTGTCAGATCAAGTTATCTGTTCAAGAAATGTGAAAGTAACGGCTGGCGTGCATCAAGGCAACCAGTATGAGCGCTGATATCCACAGTATGACTGAACAGTGTGTTAGATATTTTCAGCAGCTCTATCAGAGTGTCCGTTGGTGGTGCCTGTTGTCTATAGGAAAGTTCCGTCCCTGGATGGTCGGAAAATCAGTGGCCAACTTTTGGAACGTGTTACGTCGTTTAATATGAAATGGAATGAAACGACTGATAGACTGTAAGAAAGGCGGATGGAGTACCTGGACTTGCTGAAAAGATTCTGGGACAGTGTAGGCCATCTGTAAAGGAAATCGCATTGAAGAGGAACGAGCGAGCTTGTCTAGAGCTTTTCTCCAGTTTGGAGTCCTTATGAAGTAGAAGCGGTAATAGAAGGTGTAAGAATACAGAAGCGCTCTGCTTGGATCGCAACAGACTAGAATCGTCCGTACACAACTGTAACAAGGATGTTTAGGAAGTTAATGACAAATCTCTCGAAGAAAGGTGACATATTCTCGTGGAATCCTATTGAGCAAATGCGTGGTATCAGTATTCAAACAAGACTCTGCGACATTGAGCTGACTGCTTGTTATATGAGAGTACTATGAGAAGGCACGCATAAAGGCATAAGGAAAGTCATTTTTTTCCAAGTTGCATAGACAAACACAGTAGGACAAAATATTGCTAACATTACTATCGAATATCCTCCACCTGTACAACTTCGTCACGATTTTATAAACATTGTAAACAAGACTGTGGCATTAGTGCACGTAAAGTTTATGTATGTTTCATTATTAAATTCGTGTGCCACTTTTGTCATATATACAAACAACATAGAAGTCGGAATAGTTGAGCACCATAACGGCTACCAACACACACTTTTCGATGTTTACCAATCAAAGTGCACTGGTGTGCACAACTTAAGGACGAAAGTAACTTTCGTGAGATGTGTCAATGTCAAGTAACACAGCTAGATGAAACTTAGAACATGTATAGAAAGAACTGAAACGGTATAGTACAGAACGCTGAAAGAAATACGCGATGAGACGAACAGATATGACACTTTTATTCAAAGATATTCATTACACTGAAGTCACGGCAGTTTATGTAGCTTCGCTGGACATCACAATATGCAGGTAATGGTTCTTAATAGGGTGTGTGATCACTACGGTCGGGAATGCATGCTCTGCAATGTGCACCCATGATGTCCGCGAGGTTGGTAAGCAATTCCCGTGGTAGGTCGAAGCATTCCTGCACCAGCGCGGTTGAAAACTGCCGAAACTTTCGTATATGTGGATTTGTTGCAATATGTCCCAGCAACGCATCTCACACGCGCTTCATGGGATTTAAGTCGGGGGCACGTGCAGGCTACTCTGTTCGTCGAATGTCTTCTCTTTCCAAGACCTCCTCCGTTGTTCGATGCGGTCGATTATTGTCGTCCATAAGCATTACTTCAGGACCGAATGCATCCCTGCAATCACGCACGTCGGGAAGGAGTACAGTGTCACAATAATGTTGACTGGTGAGTGTTCCTTGTTCAAAGATTTGCCAGGGTGGCGAGGAGACCATACTCAGTCTGGATAGGGATTTGGACGCACCCTTCTAAGGCGCGAGGTGGGACCACGTATTGCAACCCGGAAAATTGTCGAACATAATCGTTTCGGTGGTGCAGGTGTTACGGTGTGGGGAAGCGCCATGCTGCATGGGAGTACTGACCTCCAAATCTTTGAACACAGTGCACTCACCGTTCAGATGTTGCTGTGACGCTGTACTCCTCCCCAACGTGCGTCTTTTCAGAGGTTCATTCACTTCTGACATATTTTTTATTGATGACAATGCGGGACAACATCGAACTGCACAGGTTGAGGAGCCCTTGGAACGAGAGGATATTTGGGGAATCGATGAGCAAGCCTGTTCCCTCGACTGACATCCCATTAAGCACGTATAGGGTGCGTTGGGGAGATGTATTGCACCAAGTCCACGTGCAGCCACGACATCCAGCAGTTGTTAACCTCGCTGGTGAAAGAGTGGAACGCCCTACCCTAAGAACTCTTTAACAACTTCGTAGCCAGCATGAGAACACGTTGCAGAACATGCTCTGCCGTCCGTGGTGGTCACATACCCTATTGAGAAACATGACCCGTCTTTTGGTCGTGGTGACATCAGTGCAATAATTGTTTCTGGACGAAAGTGTATTTTATGTTCATCTCATTGCGTATTTATAGCAGTTACCTTCTGTAACATGCTGTAGAAGTTCCTTCTACGTATGGTCCAAGTTTTACCGAGCTATATTACTTTGCAGTGACACACCATGCGAAAGATAAAAAAAATGTGTGTGAATTCCGAGGAGACCAAACTGCTTACGTCATCGGTCCGTAGACATACACACAATTTAAACTAACTTAAAGTAACTTATGCTAAGAACAACACACACACCCATGTCTGAGGGAGGACTCGAACCTCCGGCGGGAGGGGCCGTGCGAAAGATACTTTCGTCCTTAACTACTGAACACAAGTGTATTATCTGATAAAAGTGATCAGAAGATCTGGTCAGGGTGGCACGAAGAAAGAGAGAGAAAGAGAAATGAAGGTAGTAAGAGCGTGTACTCAAATGTACTTACACGGAAGTTAGTTCCCGCTACCAGAATTACAATCCTGATCTTATTTTTGCGAGTTCTCCTCAATCCAACGTCCCCAGCGGTGAAAGGACAGCACTGCGGTACTAATGCTATCCGTATATCGCGACATTCAGTTTGCGATCAGGTTTCACAGCCATTAGCTTTATTCCAGTTACTTCACCAGCACGGGATACAAGCAACATTAGTCAAAGCCACAGGCATACGAGAAAAGATCAACAAGTGTCAGCGTTCGAGGCCATCAGCAGTCCTAATGCGACAGGAGGCAACCCGAGGTGATTAAGGAAGCAGTCTCGCTGTCGCACATGGTGAGCAACGTGGGTGCTTCGGCAACTCTCTAAATCTCTCAAGACGATGCTGCCCCTACCCATGTGTAAGATGTACCACCACATACGCAACTCAGTCGACTTCATATGGTCTACGGATCACAGATACCGACCATCTGTGCAGACGTAGTAGCCGTGCTTACGACGGACCCGCTAAAAAGTTTATTAGAACTTGAAAGCGACCTGTTTTAGCCCACTTTCATGTTATTTGTAGTCCGATGTCTCGTTATCTATTGTTTGAAATATCGTAGATATAGTTTCTGCTGTGTGTTTGTACTTACGACGAGTACTTGGGAAAGGAACACACTGCAGCAATCTTTTTCTATTTAGTCTCAAATTAGCATCCTATTCCTGTTTACTGCCACGGCTTCAATACTCTCTGTGGTTTGTGGCTCCATGGCCGAATGATTTTAAACGTACTTGTAGAGGTCAGAGAAATTTCATTTCCTCAGGGCATTGTGGCACCTGTCTCACTGAGATATTCCCATAGATACCCAGTAACGAAGCTATTTTGGTTCATTCTATTGGCCAGGTCCACGTAACAGAGTTCTTCCCTATCATCGGACGTTGGTTGCTGGCTTTTTAAGATACTCTTGTTGTAGCTGTCGACTCGCTAGTATCTCCGTTCTTCAGAATTTGCCCGTTGTAAGTACAGACTAACCAACGCGCTTGTATCAGTTTAGCGCTCATTAACGTTTTTGGTTGGTATCGCGTTTTCCTCTTCCAATAAAATTTGCTCGTAATGCCCAAACTTGTGACTGTGCTTTGTTCGTCGTCTGGATGTCCACTTGGTTACGTTCAGCGTACCACCCTAAGGATAATAATTAATGCATGCTAGTGCACTGATGCGGTTTTTGGCACTGAAATTTCTGGTGTCCTCCAGGTTGAACTTGTTTGTTTTTCCTATATTGACTGCCACGTGTAAATGAATTTTTGATTTATTCTTAGGGAACATTCTTATTAGGCTGGGCTAAATTTACTCACTGAAACGGTACTCCTACACTTACGGTAACACATGAATCGGTTATTACCGAAATAATTGTGTTTTTATGGATTGGTTCTGAACACGATTTTTAACCTCACTTATCTCTGATCACATAGTACTAACCTCCCTGAACAAAACGAAACCGTATATGTCTGGCATTAAGTATTTCCGTATATTGAGATTTATCACATTCCTTTTTGGTGGATGTAATAGACTCCATTCCTATCCTTTGTATTCCTTTGTGGTCAGCGAGCTTTCTTGTGTTGGTACAGCATGTAATAATTCCCCTAATTTCTTTGTGTGTGAATGATAATTTGAAGCGTTCTGCAGACCTACTCATTTCCTCAATTCCTAGAACTTTTCACTTAATTGTGTCATGAGGTGCAAATGATGATGATTACGATAAAGAATTCACAATGTTTTCCCATGTGAGTTATGATATCGCTCCCTCACACCGTTTTCCCTTATAATAACTGGAAATCCAGAGATCAGAGCCATCAAGTTCCGAAAAAATCTGCTTGTCTTGAAATATCTAGTTTGCTCCGTTAAGTACCATAGAGACTCAAAAAATCGTTCGTTACTGCGTGGTCGTATCGATACTACAGCATTTTCCGTTACGCACCTTAAATGTTTGACTATTAATTTTTCAGGGCTTAATAAGCAACCTTACCACGGCTTCCTGTGACTATAAAAGCACAGTGAGCGACCATAAGACAAAAGGAGATGAGTGACCTGCGTCTACCGTAGGATCCGAGTGTCCAGGAATGCCATGTTGTGTGGCGGAAGAGGGAATCTGACGAATAGCTACAACCGGTATAAGCAAAGAATAGGATTTTGCACTCAGTTTTCCGACCCCTATTAAAAAGTAAGCACTAAAATAAAGGTAGGAATCTCTTTTAAATTTACTGATGCAAGGTTTGATTACATTCAGGCATGCTCTGACTTCAGTTTAATTCCAATACAAGGACAGTATTTTTAATAAACTCAGAAGTTAGTTCACTCTGCCTGGCAGCTGTGTTCTAATAAAAAATAATGTATATATGAACGTAAAATAATTAATTTAAAATATGTTACAGTTGCATTATTAGCAATGTTGTGCTCGTTCGATTTCTGGCTAATCGGACTTCCTCTCTTACATTCCAATTGTAGATGCAGGCAGCAGACTTCAAGGACATCAGTGCGTGTCAAAAATAAGATGTCTCCTTATTTAGTTCCACTTTACTTCAATAGAAAATACTTAATACTGATATCAAATTTTCTCTTATTTCGAAACGTATATGATACCAAACACTCGCAGCCCGTCATACTCCGAGCCGGACTTCTTCTCCGTACGAGAGAGAGAGTGAGAAACAAAAGGCATGTAGACCTACAAAGAAAAATGAGTGATGGTATTTTACGTATGTTCACTTCTTACCGCGCATTGATAATTAACATCTTTGCCAACGCTTATGGTCGATCGGTGTTTCATTTTTTTTTAAGAAATTTTAACTTTAAAATATCCTCGGGGTCTTTCGCCATGTACCTACACACAGTGTCAACATAGTTTCAGGAATACTATGAGAAACGAGTCTTTCAGTCATCCGCATGCTGTGTAAACGATATTGGCAAAATGATCAAGTGGCATGAAGACACTCAATGGATTAATGCAAAAAGTTTATCCATGTCGTCCCAAAAGAAAGCCCTTAATAAAACAAGAGAAAGGTGAACTGATACTATTCTGAGATGTACTTCTGTAACGAGGGTCTGATGGTTCACTGGGATTTACGTGTAGTTCTATCCTCAAACAAAGAAGAACTATGTCCTATAGACTCTGGTATGCAGAGCAGCTTAAAATTTTAATTTCATCGCAGCCATTTATGGTGACGATTATAACGTCCCCGAGCGGACAAAATCTCCGACCCAGCCGGGAACTGAACCCGGGCCTATCAATCAGCCGCGCTGACCGAGCAGCCACCGAAGCGAAGTGGTGTAAAAAACTGTAGTGTTCCAACAGAGCTTCAGGTTGATGACTGCTTTACCTTATTATGAGATTAATTAACGTATGCCGCTCTTACAGAACTATACATAAGTAAAGAAATAACTTCTTCACAAGACTTTAATTTGTATAATGCGTCTGATTAACTGCTGGGCAGGAACGTGGGTTATTAATTGTGAAGATAGTTGTAGGGCATAGGTGACAAGCAGTTGCAAATAGTCGACAGCAAAAGGTCTTAGCACTAGCAGTACGAGGTCAGGCTGGAAGTTTCCGGGAACGCAGTGATACACTATGATTCACAGAAAAGAACTGCAGCCAACTTTCGACGTAGTGCTCTGGGCACGGACAGCGTAGCGTACAGAGACCAAGTTCGACGCTGAGTGGCCCATGTCAGTACCCAGGAACATAGCCAGATTGGAATTACATAGCAACATAAGATCAGTGTCCAGGTCAAAAAACCGAGGGGATAATCTGCGTAAGGAGGCGTCAGAGACGAAATACAAACTGCCAGTCCACCCAACAGGCAGTACACCCGTTTCCCGTAACGAAACAGCTGTCAGCCCCAAGAGACATATTTATCGCAAATCATGGAGCTGCAGCAGCCGAAATCTGAACTCTTTACCACGCAAATACTGTTGCCACGACTCTCCGTTTCCAGATTTCTGTATGGTGGGGGATTAAAAACTGCATCTCTGAAGTGTGGTTTTGGAAATCTGGCAAAATACTAATTTTCAGCAGCCACAACCTTCTTGCTGGAAGAAATAGCGAAAGCAATTAATATTTAGCACTTGTGAACGACGAGGTCATTTCAGATAGTCATCTGTTGAATCAAATTCTTTTCTAGTCACAAATACATTTTTTGGATCCAAAAGGACGCGGATGTGTGACGGAGAGGTGATGGGGTGTAACAAGGGGCGTATACACTGACGGATATGGAAAGTGATACACAGTGTAGGACCAGTCCGATGTGTAGCAAACACTGTGCAGATGTTCGTAACGTAACGAGTACTAAGTGATTAGAACGCCGTTCCATTTGGAACTGATGAACATCCGTAAGGACACGAATACCCTCTTGCATTCGATGTGGCATGGAAGGAAAGGACTTCCGAAAGTCATCTTGAGGATTTTATTACAATGCCTGGAACACATGCTGTGTGGCTCGCGACGATTGCTGGCTGGTAGCTGCTATGAAAGTATACATCTTGACATGCTCCATGAATGACAATTCAACGAACTGGACAGGCCAGTCAAGAAACCGTACATTCCTCAAAGTGTTTCTGGTGGTAGCTACAGTGTAGGGTCTTTCATTAGCCTGATGGGATATGCTGAATAGTACCCTTCGCACAAAGAGTATAGGATTTGGCATTCTTGCCACATATTGCCGAGCATTCAGCCTCTCTTCAGAAATTACCAAATCATTCCTGTTATCATATCTGATAGCTCCGTACACCATGGTTCCAGGAGTTGGAGCCGTACCGGCCTTGAGGTGTCGCCGCTTCCTGTGGTCTTTCACCAGGTCGTCTACCGACAAGCTGGTGTCTACCTGACCACCACGAACAGAAGCAACATTCATCCCCGAACCCCCGGGAATACCAGTAATCTTCTGGTTGACTTTAAATCTAAACCACGTAAGACTGTGCTCTGCGAATGGTGTTGGCTGTAAAATATGCTTGGCACCTCGCGACCAAAATCCAGTTTCCAGTAATACGTACATCCCCAATGGCTCGTGGTGACACTCCGTCCGTAACCTCTGACCGTCTACTGGAAAATATGCTTAAATAAGGACGAAAATTTAATCAACATATTCCGATGGCATCGAAATAATCAG
This sequence comes from Schistocerca serialis cubense, assembly GCF_023864345.2. Lineage (NCBI taxonomy): Eukaryota > Metazoa > Arthropoda > Insecta > Orthoptera > Acrididae > Schistocerca > Schistocerca serialis. The sequence goes on along the minus strand of NC_064638.1, from coordinate 910,314,599 downwards.
GAATGAGTTTGGTCAAGATGTTCGTGGTGATACATTTTCTATTTCTGGCATTATACTTAATGGATAGTGTGCATGTTCAAACAATTCGTTTCCCCATTGCCCAAGGTGCCTGTGTGGATGAGTACATTGCCCCCATGAACGTTTTTTTTTTATTCGTAGTCCAGGCCTCTGTTTCGCTTATGATATGATGCGGTGGTCTTTCTGTTCATTCACAGTAACAAATCAGCACACATAATCAAGGAATTACTTTTAGACTGATCGAAAAGTTGCTCAGAATTTCTAATGGCATTTGTTTCTTCATAACAAGTACTTCATTCAACAAATGCAGTACTTATAATGAACAAAGGCATCTCATAGTCCGTCTTTCAATAAATTTGGATAATTTTTCATTTCCAAATAAAAGAAAAGATTTTTTATAGTATAGTGCAATGCTATTCCATGCTATTTATGTAAATAAAACGTTAACAAAGAATGACTTATGAGTCGATATTTTAGTCTTTGCTTTATGAATCTGATGTCCCATATTATTTGCCTCAGCTTTATTGTACTGTTTCCCTAAAATACGCCTTGAAAATATCTTTTTTCTAACGTTTTATTCATAAGCGTCATATTACTGCGATGAAAACATGTAATACTAAACACTGTGGTAGATGGAGTGGATGAAAATACGGCATGAGGTGACCCTCATATATTGACGGACAACACAGAGAGAGACACATTAAAAGAAAGTTCTTGAATATCTTACTGACGAACATCGTAACAAACCAACCACAGATTGCACAAAAGCCACATAAGCGACTTCGAAAAATCGCACTATGTAATGGAACATAGTATCTTTCCCTCTTTACAGACCACCAGATTCGTCGTATTAGTACTAGTAAATCCCGAACAATAATTTCACTGAACATCATCTCAGCGGTTAATTACTATGCTTGATCCACAAACAGGTCACGAATGTAAGTAACATATAAACAAGTTAACTTTGAATTAAGCGGTGCACACTGCTGCTGCGAGACACAATATACTACTGAAATAGTACACGGAACCGTCAAATTCGAAGTATGGCACTTACGGTGTATTAACTGGCAGTGCACATGAAAACCGTGAGGCCCATTGTAACTCGGCAAGGTAACGAGCCGTGGACGCACTGGTTTACTTTCAAAGACTGGTGAAGTTTCGGGTTCACGGTGCGTTTGAGGCGAGAGGGCACGTAGCGACACAAAGAGCGTGATCATTATGTGGACACTGTACCTGAGAAAATGCTACCCCAGCACAAAGGCTTCTCCTGCAAAAGGATAGCACATGCGAGGATCACCAGCCGCAGAGGACACACGATCTGACTGGAAGGTGCTGCGTGCTACCTGCTGCCAGTGAAGATTGCGCTGTGTGTTTTGAGAAAACACGCAGCAAGATTAATTCCGTAGAAGCGAATGATGCTATTTGTGTATTAGGGTCCGTCTGGACTAATGGGAATGCACGAAGATCGCACGTTGGAACAAACTAATATATTATAAATTAATGTGTAAGGATACATCTTAGCATACGTCAAATTCAGTATACGAATTGAAAGTAGAAGAGTATTCAATAACATCAGTACTCAATATACATTGTAAGGTATGCTGTATTTGACACATTCATACGTCTTCATCATCATTCCGAACAGGTTGAGTCTGCTCGGAACATAAACACTATTGAATACGACCATCACCGATCACATTTCAACTAAGAATGTATCAGACTGCGCAAAGACAAAGACCATGCCATAACATCTATTCCTGTTTTTCTCACAACTTTCTGTGTTCACTCTGATCCAGTCAACGTCCCATTTTTTCAACAAACCTCTGCACGTCTTTCAGTCGTTTATCGCTTGGTATTCCTCTTGTTCGTTTCCTTCGCATCTCCATTTCATATATGTTCTTGGGATTCCTCTCCATTCTCTTTAAATGTCTATAGCATCTTAGCCTTGATGTTTCTATTCTGCTCTGCAAGGGTTCCTCTTTCACTATTTTTCGTAGCCTTACATTCCTCATCCTGTCACACTGCTCGTAAACTGCTTACGTCTTTTTTCTTCATTACCGATGTTTCATGTGCATAGGTCAGGTATTGGGATGTAGTAATTTTTATATATTACTTCTTTGCTGTTTTGTGGGACGTCTTTGTTTCAAACCAAGCTCCTAAAACGTCGCAGGAATTCTTCTGCCAGTCTGAAACGCTCAGTGATCTCCTTCTCATTTCTCCCATTTTCCTCTGTCATACGTAATTCCACCTTCTTCAAATGTTCACTCCCAATCCTTATTCCAGTGTTTGGTCTATTTTTCGTTGTAGTTGTAACCAGGTTATCACATTTATTTACATTAACTTTCATTTCATGCTGCCTCATAGTTACTTGCCAAGCATCCAGCTGTTCCTGAATCTCCTCCTCCCTTTTTCTCCAGATCATTAACTCATCTGCGAACCACATTGCTTTCATTTTGTCTTGACCATTCTTTTCTGCCACTATAGTCAGTAACTCACCCAAGACCACAATGAAGAGGAGCCGCACACGGTAGCCGCGAGGTGGGGGCGCCTTGCCACGGTTCGCGCGGATCCCCCCGTCGCCGATTCGAGTTCTCCCGCGGGTATGGGTGTGTATGTTGTTCTTACGGTAAGTCAGTATAAGTTAGATTAAGTAGTGTATAAGCCTAGGGACCGATGACCACAGCAGTTTGGTCCCATAGTAACTTACCATAAATTTCCAGATTTCCAATGAAGAGGAGGAGGAGGACAATGCACTGCCCCGTTTCACACAACTTGTTTCCTGTTACCAATCCGTCCTTTCATTTCCTCTTTCACATAACACACACTTCCGGAGTACATCTCTTCCACTCTGGTTGTGGTCTCTTTTTCCACTCCTAATCTAATGCTTCCCTGGCCCTTCTCCAAGAGACACTATCAAATAGTTCAACTGGCTCTGAGCACTATGGGACTTAACATCTAAGGTCATCACTCCCCTATAACTTAGAACTACTTAAACCTGACTAACCTAAGGACATCACACACATCCATGCCCGAGGCAGGATTCGAACCTGCAACCGTAGCGATTGCGCTGTTCCAGACTGAAGCGCCTAGAACCTCTCGGCCACATCGGCCGGGGAGACACTATCAGATACCTTTTCTATATGCAGACAGGCCATTACAAGTGCAAGGTAGGCATGTCATTTTGTATTTGCAAGTTATCGAAGTGCACGTCAGAGAGAGAGGGCAAATTATGTTACTGTTAAACAGTCTTTGGTCTTGTTACGGCATAGTCTTTGCCTTTCCGCAGTCGGATACATTCTTAGTTGAAATGTGGTAGGTGAAGGACGTATTCAGAAGTGCTCTGTTGACTTATGATTGTATTGTTAGATGAAGAAAGATTTATTTTAAAGGACAGCAAGGATGAATATGATGTACTGGGTGATCAAAAAGTCAGTATAAATTTGAAAACTTAATAAACCACAGAATAATGTAGATAGAGAGGTAAAAATTGACAAACATGCTGGGAATGACATGGATTTTTATTAGAACCGAAAAAGGAAAACAAAGTTCACAAAATGTCTGACAGATGGCGCTGGACAGCAAAACGTCAGTGACTGCGCATGACAATCGTGCATAAAAGGAGCTGTAATGAGAGAGAGAATCAGATGCGCCAGCAGTCGCAGCATGTTGACGTTACCTGAAAAGGCGCTTTTAGTGTGTTGTGTGTGTTAAATCTTATGGGACTTAACTGCTAAAGTCATCAGTCCCTAGGCTTACACACTACTTAACCTAAATTATCCTAAGGACAAACACCCACACCCATGCCCGAGGGAGGACTCGAACCTCCACCAGCGCTTTTAATGAAGCTGTATTATGAGAATGGGGAATGTGCTAGTTCAGCGTTACTATTCTATCGCCATAGGAAGGGGATTCGAACGGGTGAAAGTCCGCTGACAAATGCAGCTGTGGCGAGACTGATTTCGAAGTTCGAAACCACGGGTTGTTTATAAGATAGATCCCGTAGTGGCCGACCGAGCACAAGGCGTAATGCTGCGGAGACAGTTCAGGAAGAAATGGAGACTGTAGCGGGTTCGTCTATGCACGGGGAAGTCAGCGCCCGTGCAGTCGCACATCGCACCGGCATTCCATACACTACTGTTTGGTTGGCACTGAGGCATACCCTCCGATGCTATCCGTACAAAATCCATCGGCATCATGAACCTGGTGATTTAGTGAAGCGGAGGGCATTTGCGGTGTGGGCGTTTCAAAAGATGGCGGAAGATGACGATTGGTTGAGTAACGTGTTGTGGACCGACGAAGCTCATTTCATGCTCCGAGGGTCTGTCAACGCCCACAACTGCAGAATTTGGGCTACCGAAAATCCTAAAACTGTCGTGGAAACTCCATTCCACGACGAGAAAGTCACGGTATGGGTTGGATTTACCACATCTACCGTTATCGCGCCTTTTTTCATCGAGGAAATTCGTTATTCTGGTTTTGTAACTGCTACCGTGACGGGTGAGAGGTACGCCGATTTGTTACAGAATCGCATCATCCCCAGCCTGGCTGATAAACACCTGCTGAAATGTACGATGTTTATGCAGGATTGCGCTCCACCTCATATGATTAGACGCGTGAAAGATCTGTTGCGCGCGTCGTTTGGTGATGATCGTGTACTCAGCCGCCACTTTCGTCATGCTTGGCCTCCCAGGTCTCCAGACCTCAGTCTGTGCGATTATTGGCTTTGGGGTTACCTGAAGTCGCAAGTGTGTCGTGATCGACCGACATCTCTAGGGATGCTGAAAGACAACATCCAACGCCAACGCCTCACCATAACTCCGGACATGCTTTACAGTGCTGTTCACAACATTATTCCTCCACTACAGCTATTGCTGAGGAATGATGGTGGACATTTCCTGTAAAGAACATCATCTTTGCTTTGTCTTACTTTGTTATGCTAATTATTGCTGTTCTGATCAGATGAAGCGCCATCGGTCGGACATTTTTTTGAACGTTTGTATATTTTTGGTTCTAATAAAACCACAGGTCATTCCAAGCATGTGTGTCAATTTGCGCCTCTTATTTACATTATTCCGTGATTTATTCAGTTTTCAAATTTATGCTGACTTTTTGATCATCCGGTATATACTAGAAAGTGAAGAGTATATAAATGTTGAAAATGTTACTATTTCTGACGAGAAGAGGATTGTAGTAAGACTGCAACACTGCTGAGCTAATTTTTTAGAATAATCATTGTCAGTTAGTTAATTTGCTCAGAGCTGAGAGAGAGACGACCCTCTAGCGAAACAAGCGCTGTATCATGTGAGAGATACAGAGGCGATCGAGTGTGCATGGACTTCCACAGTTCACTGCTACTAGCGCCAAGTCGACATAACGCGCCTGTGCGTAGCATAAAAGTTTGCAGCATAATGTAAGGATGAAATTAAAAATTAAAGTAGCTTTTCCAAACTTTCTCAAAATATGCTTCAGTATATTAATGTTTAAATTTTTAAATCTCAGAGTGATCAGACGAATACACTACTGGCCATTAAAATTGCTACACCTAGAAGAAATGCAGATGACAAACGGGTATTCATTGGACAAATATACTAAACTAGAACTGACATGTGATTACATTTTCACGCAATTTGGGTGCATAGATCCTGAGAAATCAGTACCCAGAACAACCACCTCTTGCCGTAATAACGGCCTTGATACGCGTGGGCATTGAGTCGAACAGAGCTTGGCCGGCGTGTACAGGTACAGCTGTCCATACAGCTTGAACACGATACCACAAGAGTAGTGACTGGCGTACTGTGACGAGCCAGTTGCTCGGCCACCATTGAGCAGACGTTTTCAATTGGTGAGAGATCTGGAGAATGTGCTGGCCAGGGCAGCATTCGAACATTTTCTGTATCCAGAAAGGCCCGTACAGGACCTGCAACACGCGGTCGTGCATTATCCTGCTGAAATGTGGGGTTTCGCAGGGATTGAATGAAGCGTAAAGCCACGGGCTGAAATGTAACATCCACTGTTCAAAGTGCCGTCAATGCGAACAAGAGGTGACCGATACGTGTAACCAATGGCACCCCATACCATCACGCCGGGTGATACGCCAGTATGGCGATGACGTATACACGCTTCCAATGTGGTGCGTTCACCGCGATGTCGCCAAACACGGATGCGACCATCATGATGCTGAATTCATCCCAAAAAATGATGTTTTGCCATTCGTGCAACCAGGTTCGTCGTTGAGTACACCACCGCAGGCGCTCCTGTCTGTGATGCAGCGTCAAGGGTAACCGCAGAATATCATGTAGAACAAAGCGGGAATTATATCAAAATGTTAGAAGTAGTCACAATCAAGCTACAGTAGCCCATTACAAACAGTATTGTAAGGTGCTTAATAATATTATTAGCAAAGTAAAAAGTATGTGGTATGCAAATAGAATAGCTAATTCACAGGATAAAATTGAAGCTATATGGTCACTTGTGAAGGAAGTGTCTGGTCAGCAGCACAACGTCGATGATATAAAGTCAGTTCGCAGTGATAATATTCCTGTTACTGATAAATAAGATATATGTACAGTATTTAACAATCATTTTCAGAGCATTGCTGGTGAATTAAATAAAAATTTAGCTTCTACAGGAAATCATAAAAATTTCTTAGCAAATGCCTTTCCGAGATTGACGTCTGAAATACTCCTCTGTGATACAGACAAGAGGGAGATTGAGTCAATAATTAAATCACTGAAGACTAAGGACTTTCATGGTTATGATGGAGTGTCTAGCAGAATATTAAAGTACTGTGCTGCACATGTTAGCCCTGTATTTAGGCATATTTCTAATTTTTCCTTTAGTAATGGTCCGTTTCCTGAGCGATTAAAGTACTCAGTAGTAAAGGCGCTTTATAAAAAGGGGGAAAGGGATAATGTAGATAATTTTAGACCTATTTCTATGCCATCAGTGTTTGCAAAAGTTATCGAAAAGGCTGTGTATGTAAGCTTAATTGATCATTTTATATCACACGATTTGCTATCAAATGTACAGTTCGGCTTTAGAAGTCGTTTGACAACTGAAAATGCTATATTCTCTTTTGCCTGTGAGGTACTGGATGGGCTAAATAAAGAGTTTCGAACGCTTGGCGTATTTTTTAGTTTAACAAACGCATTTGACTGTGTTGATCTCACAATATTGCTCCAGAAGTTGGATCATTACAGAATAAGGGGAGTAGCTCACAATTGGTTCACCTCTTACTTTAGCAACAGGCAGCAAAAGGTCATTATTCACAATGTTGATAACGGCTGTGATGTGGGATCTGAGTGGGGTACTGTCAAGTGGGGGGTGCCCCAGGGATCAGTTTGGGGCCGCTCCTGTTCCTTTTTTATATAAATGATATGCCCTCTATTATTATGGGTAACTCTAAAATATTTCTGTTTGCTGATGACACTAGCGTGCTGATGATTCTAGCCAGTTCATGGCTTGTAGAAAATAAACTAACGTTAAATCACAGTAAGATTCAGTTTTTACAGTTTCTAACACACAATTCAACAAAACCTGACGTTTTAATCTCATAGAAGGGGCATATGATTAGTGAAACTGAACAGCTCAAATTTCTAGGTGTTCAGATAGATAGTAAGCTGTCGTGGAAAGCCCACGTTCTGGATCTTGTTCAAAGACTTAATACTGTCATTTTCACTATTCGAACGGTATCAAAAGTGAGTGATACTTCGACATGTAAATTAGTCTACTTTGCTTATTTTCATTCACTTATGTCCTTTGGTATTATGTTTTGGAGTAACTCTTCCTATTCTAGAAGGATATTTTTGGCTCAGAAACGGGCGGTTTGGGCAATAAGTGGTGTGAGTTCACGAACCTCTTGTAGACCTCTGTTCACGAGTCTGGGTATCTTGACATTGGCCTCTCAATATGTATAGTCCTTATTGCCGTTTCTTGTTACCACTATTATTTTATTTCCAAGAATAAGCAGCTTTCACACGATTAATACTCGGCAGAAATCAAACCTCCATTTGGATCGGACTTCCTTAACTCTTGTGCAAAAAGGTGTGCAGTATACTGCTGCATCCATTTTCAATACGCTGCCACTCGAATTCAAAAATCTTAGCAGTAATCCACGCGCTTTCAAATCGAAACTGAAGAGTTTCCTCATGGGTCACTCCTTCTATTCTGTCGAAGAGTTCCTTGAAAATTTAAGCTGATTCTTACTGTATTGCTGATAGCGTTTACAAATCCTAGGATGCATATACAGGGCCTCCGAGGTCCTTGTATGTCTTCATTTTTTAAAAAATCTGTAATTTTTTGTTTGATTTCAAACTGCTTTCCAGTACTCTTTCACTAACACTGTGACATTCCTCCTATTAAATCTAAACAAGATACCTTTTTAAGTTTTTTGTATAATTCAATACGTTCACCCGCACACTGTGAATGCATAAGCAGGGTTTCAGAAGCCCTCTTACATTTATAAATGTTCTTTAGCGTATATTGTCTTCAACATTTGTTTGGGAGCAGTTATTAATACAACAATAACTGTAGTGCTATTTCCAGCTACAAGACTGCCAACAGCAGCAGTAGCTGTAGTAGTAATTGTATAACTAAAAAATAATACACACTAATTTCACATATTGGCGATGTCGGTGTATTATTGATCTTTTTGCTATCAAATGTTTTATTATTGCATAGTACTGTTATCCTGTGCTACTCTTGTCAGCCTCATTGTTACTGTAGTTTGTTTGTTTGTTGCTGCAAGGCTCATATTGTTACGAGCAGGACTCGTTTAGTGCTGCACAAGCTGCTGTTCGAGAGACACGCCTTTTGCTATGGCTTCGACACGCAAAGCAAGAGAGTCACTACGTGCAAATGCAGCTAATTTTGAAAGTTTTGTGGCTCAGTGGTTTGAAGAAGATGATTCTTGCAAGGAAGGAAATATTTTTGAAGATGCAAGTAGTGAAGAATCAGACAATGAACCTGCAGATGTGAAAATTGAGGCAGATGACAGTCCTTCCGATAATATTACTTCATCAGAGTCTGAAAATGAAGAACCGCCACAAAAAGGTATAGAAGACCACACATACATTAGTCGGAATGGAACGATTTGGAAATTAGATCCTCCTGCAACTTTTCGTATGCTTGTCTATAATATCGCAAAGAAGGCACCTAGTCCAGGCCGTGGGTTGAAAATCTGTAAACCTAAGGATGCCTGGGACTATTTTATCTCCAAGGAAATACTAGAGGAAATCATCAACTGCACAAATATTGAAGGCAGAAGAGTGGAAAAACGTTTCGCTTGCTGAAATGGAGGGTTTTCTTGGTCTTTTACTGCTTTCTGGTGTTGAGAAGAGTTGGGATGTCCCTATTAGAGAATTATTCTTTGATGAAAAGGCAAATCCTACATATAAGGCCACAATGTCAGTAAATAGACTCGAGGATATAAAGAGAATGATTAGATCTGATGACAGGCGTACCCGTGAAGCTCGATCTGCAGATGACAAACTTGCAGCTGTTCGCTATGTATGGAAACTATTTCTTAACAAGTGTAGAAATTGAATGATTCCCAATGATTCGCTCACAGTTGACGAACAGCTAGTCCGATTCCGTGGAAGATGCAGCTTCACCCAGTATATGCCCTCTAAACCAGCCAAGTATGGCATAAAAATATTTTGGTTATGTGATGCTACATCTGCATATGCTTTAGACGGAATTGTTTACACAGAAAGGAAGCCCCATGAACCTATTCAGAAAAATCTTGGATTGAATATGGTGAAAGATCTTGCTAAAAGCATTGAAGGATCATCAAAAAATATTACTGTTGACAACTTCTTTACGAGTGTGCAGCTGGTAGAAGAGATGCTTCAGAAGCAAATTACAGGGGTGGGAACAATCAAACAAAATAAACCAGAAATTCCTAATGAGATGAAACCATCTGCCTCAAGAGCGATTCATTCCTCTTTGTTTGCATTTGGAGGTGACATTACAATGGTGAGTTATGTTTCCAAAAAGAAAAAGTCTGTAGTTGCCATTAGTAAAAAACATCACGACAGAAACATGGATTAAACTCATGCAAAAAAGAAACCAGATATAATAAAGCTCTATAACTCTACGAAGGGTGGAGTACATCAAATGGACCAGAAAATTCGTTATTACACTTTCAAGAGACAAACAAGAAGATGGCCATTTGCATTATGGATGAATATGACGGACGTCGCAGCAGTGAACAGTGAAATTTTATTTTCTGGCCAACATCTGAAATACCATAGTGGAAGAAGTGATAAAAGGCGTTTGTTCGTAAGAGATTTAGCAGAGGAAATGGTAAAACCACTAATGGAACTTCGTATTCAGATCCCTAATCTTCCAAAGAAAATCGTTGATGCCAAGCAAAGATGTGGTGTTCAAAAAGATGCCATATTGCTGAACCAACTACCTGTTTCAGGAAAAAGAAGAAGATGCAATTATTGTCCATATAATAAATACAGGAAAAGTGCTATGACATGCATTAAGTGTAAAACCAACATTTGTAAGGAACATAGTGCGTTCTCTGTGCTTCTTCTTTGTCACTTGTTGAAAACTAAGAAAAATGCAATTTTATGTGAACAATGAATAATAACTTTTTGTCAAAATATTGCCTATATACATAATATTGTGAATAATAAGTATGTTTTAATTGAAGAAATTCGTTGTAATAAATGTTATAAAATGTAAACTGCAACTTATAAGTGAATTAATAAAATTATTTGTATATGTTGCATGTAAATGGATGTAACTAAGAAAAATTCACTCTTAGGGTTTTTTAAAAAAATTAATAAAATATTAATCAGGCCCACCAGATCCTGTTACTGCATCTTAGGAATCTTTCAATATGACAATAAATTTGACAGAAATAAATTTAACTCCAAAGAATGATTATATGAAAAGAGGAAAATTTTAAATTAGGGCAGGGCCTTGGAGGCCCTGCATATGCATTTATTTGTGTTTTCGGCACCATGAATCCTAGGGTTACACTTATGGACTGACTTTTTTCAGGTTCATGAACATTCATTTTTATCTGTTATTACTTTTGTGTTGTAAGTTCATGTACTGGCACGTTCCATGACCTTGGAGATTTGCTCCTCAATTTGGTCCTACGAAACTTAACGTGTAAATATAATAAATAAATAGGATAAGAGTCTCTTATAAATATTTGTCTATTGACATGTGTGACATTGCAGACTAACTCTCTTCATGTATTTACATACGATGTAAAATAATACCATGCATTGCTTTAGCTTAAGGAATTTTCGGATTCTATTTGCCTCTTACACTTACATTATTTATTCAGATCCTTTATAATGCATATTCTCTGTATAAATTGTTACTATAGGATGTGACGCCTTTATTATAGTAATTATGTTAAATGTATTACTGTAGTGAGGTCTCATAAGTCGTCAAGGGTGTGAGAAGTCATCAAAGATGTGTAAGGAGGAAGCAAAGGGAGAAAGGTAAGAAACTAGATAAAATGTTAATTATTGGCCATATGAGGTACAATAATAGTCTGACGTTTGACCGATTGCAACAAGTATTCTTTGATGTGATCCTTGGCTACTCCCTAATCGATGTTTTTCTTGATTATACACACATCAAAAAAAGTTTTGTATCACCCCTGTTCCCAGAACTCCTGAAGATAGACGTTGACTGTGGATACTGTATCACAGACACAGAAGTGGTGAGTGGGGGGAACTGTGTCTTGTCATTCAGTATTAATCTAGGGTTGATGGATATCTGTTTATTGATTACCATTATTTCAAGGTAGTTATTGTTCGATTAGTTACTTCTATGTACATCTTGTGCAATTTGTCTATAGTTCATTAGCTAATGTGTCACAGGTTTTATTTTTGTTAAATAATCTTATATCGCATTTACACTGAAATAATCCCTCTTGTTTCATTCCTAATTCTAGCATTAACTTTTCCATCTCTGGAAATAGATGTACTCTGTACATGGACTAGTTTAAAATCTTTGGTACAACAAAATTTCACTGCATCACATACTTATCTTTGTTCCAGATGATGGCGTAACAGCTGAAAACAGGTTCGTATAACAAATAATTATTATAGTAGAATATTACACCAGTGTTGTGTGTGTTTCATTTGTAATGAATGTATATTTATTCTTTCAAGTTTTTCCGGCCAATCAGACTCACATTAGCCGAATGCGAGAAATTGTTGCTATGTTGGAGTGGTTTACTCGACCTTCTTAGGGTGAATGCTGGATTGGTTCCCTTAAAAACCGTCACTGTAATATTATGTCTCATCGTTGTTCAGTACGAGTCAATCTCCAGCTGTGGTTTGTCATCCTGAATGAAGGTGACTGCAGAATTACTGTGCACACAGGAAAACAGTTTTGATCTTCATTTGGAAGCAGCTGCTCTCATGCAAAGTACACGTCACCACAATCAAGGTCCCGTTTCTGTGTATCTACCTGCATTTAGAACTTCGCAGAAGCTCTTCAACTGCCACTACCCCTTGCAGACAAACGTCCTGGGCTCCGCAGGAACCACAACGCTCCACATGATTCACATATAGTCAGAATTGTGATTTCTGCCACCGCGTAAGACATTTTCGGCAGTCCCGTTTGAAACCCTGGTAGGTATCTTTCTTAACATACCTGTATTATGTCTAGTAGTATTTTATTTCGTACATTGTCTGTACACTTAACGTACTTCAGTGACAGCAAATTTCAGCTGCAACTAGTTTCTTCTCTACAATGTATTTTAGTGTTCCGTACGACCTTGGGTCCGAAACTAAAGTTTTAGAAAACTTGATGACGTGATTTTGTTTGCATGATGATCTCTTTAACTGCACTAGTAGTCTCATTTTGTTATTGTGTGTTTTATTTTCCAGGTATGTTACACTATGTGATCAAAAGTATCCGGACACCCCCAAAATCATACGTTTTTCATATTAGGTGCAGTGTGCTGTCACCTACTGCTAGGTACTTCATATCAGCGTCAGAGAGCAGAAAGGGGCTCTCCGCGGAACTCACGGACTTGGAACGTGATCAGATGATTGGGTGCCACTTGTGTCATACGTCTGTACACGACATTTCCACATTCCAAAACATCCCTAAGTCCACTGTTTCCGATGTGATAATGAAGTGGAAACATGAAGGGACACGTACTTCACAAAAGCGTACAAGGCAACGTCATCTGTTGACTGACAGAGACCGCCGACATTTGAAGAGGGTCGTAATGTGTAATAGGCAGGCCGGCCGGAGTGGCCGAGTGGTTCTAGGCGCTACAGTCTGGAACCGCGCGACCGCTGCGGTCGCAGGTTCGAATCTTGCCTCGGGCATGGATGTGTGTGATGTCCTTTGGGTAGTTAGGTTTAAGTAGTTCCAAGTTCTAGGGGACTGATGACCTCAGAAGTAAAGTCCCATACTGCTCAGAGCCATTTTTTTGTAATAGGCAGACATCTATCCAGACCATCACACAGGAATTCCGAACTGCATCAAGATTCACTGCAAGTACTATGATTACTATGACAGTCAGCCGGGAGGTGAGAAAACTTGGATTTCATGGTCGAACGGCTGCGCATAATCCACACATCACGCCGGTAAGTGCCAAACGACACCTCGCTTGGTGTAAGGAGGGTAAACATTGGACGATTGAACAGTGGAAAAACGTTTTGTGGACTGAAGAATTACGGTACACAATGTGGCGATGGGATGGGAGGTGGGTATGGCGAATGCTTGATGAACGTCAGCTGCCAGCGTGTGTAGTGCCAACAGTAAAATTTGGAGGCAGTGGTGTTATGGTGTAGTCGTGTTTTTCATGGAGGAGGCTTGCACCCCTTGATGTTTTGCTTAGCCCTATCACAACACATGCCTACATTGATGTTTTAAGCACCTTCTCGCTTACCACTGTTGACGAGCAATTCGGGGATTGCAATTGCATCTTTCAACACGATCGAGCACCTGTTCATAATGCACGGCCTTTGGCGGAGTGGTTACACGACAAAAACATCTCTGTAATGGATTGGCCTGCACAGAGTCCTGACCTGAATCTTATAGAAAACTTTTGGGATGTTTTAGACCGTCGACTTCGTCCCAGGCCTCACCGATCGACATAGATACCTCTCCTCAGTGGAACACTCCGTGAAGAATGAGCTGCCACTTCCCAAGAAACCTTCCAGCACCTGATTGAACGTATGCCTGTGAGAATGGAAGCTGTCATCACGGCTAAGGGTGGGCCAACACCATATTGAATTCCAGCATTACCGATGGAGGGCGTCACGAACTTGTAAGTCATTTTCAGCCAGGTGTCTGGATACTTTTGATCACATAGTGGTTGGTTGGTTGGTTTGGGGAAGGGGACCAGACAGCGTGGTCATCGGTCTCATCGGATTAGGGAAGGATAGGGAAGGAAGTCGGCCGTGTCCTTTCAGAGGAACCATCCCGGCATTTGCCTGGAGTGATTTAGGGAAATCACGGAAAACCTAAATCAGGGTGGTCGGACGCGGGATTGAACCGTCGTCCTCTCGAATGCGAGTCCAGTGTCTAACCACTGCGCCACCCCGCTCGGTATCACATAGTGTATGTAAACTCGAGTCCGAGATAAAACAGTTGTTCTGCTTTTTCTATTTGCTACACTATGGGTTTTCGGCAGATGTCTTCTTATTTCTGATACTATTTGTTACTTTGGTCTTCTGTCCTCTATTCTTAGATCCAATTCCGAGTTATGCTGTCAGTTAATTTCATTTAAAGGATCTTCTAAATCCTCTTTAATTTCACCTCGAATGACAATGTTATCTATGGGACTCTTTTATTATTATTCTTTTTCATTCAATGCTGCCGCTTTGCCATGAAAAATAATCAGGAATAATGAATCGTATCCTTTATCACATATTGTACACTAAGCTGTATTTCTTGAATCTTCGCTTTCGGCTCTCTGTTCGTAATTTTTATTTTTTAATTAGAAGTTAGCAATTTAGTATTGCTGTAAAGACAGTAATCTGGAGAGATTTCTGGAAAAGTAATTTATTAAAAAATGGCTCTGAGCACTATGGGACTTAACTTCTAAGGTCATCAGTATTCTAGAACGTAGAACTACTTAAACATAACTAACCTAAGGACATCACACACATCCATGCCGGAGGCAGGATTCGAACCTGCGACCGTAGCAGTGGCGCGGTTCCAGACTGTAGCTCCTAGAACCGCTCGGCAACCCCAGCCGGGTAATTTATTAAGAACCGGACGAAGATCAGAATAAAAAGAAGAAGAAGAAGGCGAAGAGGAAGAAAATTCTGATGACGGTGACGAATATGCGAGAGCTACGACGGAAAATAGTGTTGTCAGTGTCATTGCGTCATTATAAGCTACCGTTTGCTATTGCTGGAATGACCGCGCATTTCCGAAAACACCGTCCACTTATGTCCATGCGCATAGCCTGGTTTAAGTTGTGTCGTTGGTTTTGGAACCACTCGAGTTGTCTTTCCAAGCATAATTTTTGCCACAAAGATAAAAGAATCGTATTATGTCCATTGAAACTCATCTTTTGTAAAAACGAGCTAAAATGTTTCCACTTTGAAAGTACAGTGACGGAAAAAGAAATCGCAACACCAAGAAGAAGTCGTGCGACGTAAACGAAAGTTGGAAGGGGCGTTTCTACATCTGAAAGGTGATTTCTGTTCAAATTTCGCACCAGTTGCGCCACTGTGAGGATGAAAATCCAGCTTCTTGTAGCCCTATTACATGACCTCGTTCAGCCTCAGTCTTCTCGCCTTAAAAGCATTCTTGAGCAACATCAACTTACCACGTCCAGATTCAAAAGTCTATCGTTCACGATCTATACAGCGTGTATGTTTTCTCGAAATTTCGTTTTTTTGGTGTTGCAATTTTTTACGTCAGTGTTTGCGTAGTTATATTTTTGGTGGTAAGATTGAATCTCACTCATACCTTTGATTACAATGTGTTTACACGTATATTCAAATTAATCTGTTACTTGCCTAACGTGAAACACGTATGGTATATTCATCAATTAAAATAGAAATCTTGTTGATATCGCTTATTTATGATGATTTATTAAAGTGAAAGCTGAATCCAATGGTTGGTTTAAACAAAACTTCACTTTATTTAGCATATTCCTCGTGTTGTGTCGTGTTTTAGGCGAGTTCGTCTAGCAACTTACGAAGTAAATAACACTTTAACTTGGAATGCAAGTGACGATGCGGTTGTTTAATATGTGGAAAATCAGTAACACAGGGGAGTCAGAACTTAAAAGAATCAACAGACTTTCGAATGTAGGACCACTGATGTACTGCTAAAATAATGGAGTTAGTTAGTTACTTGTTCCATAGATCATATTCTCAATGAATGCTATGATGTGGAATGCATCAACAGGAAAAATACAGACACATGCACACACGCACACACGCACGCACACACACACACACACACACACGCACGCACACACACACACAC
Source organism: Schistocerca serialis cubense (assembly GCF_023864345.2). Classification (NCBI taxonomy): domain Eukaryota; kingdom Metazoa; phylum Arthropoda; class Insecta; order Orthoptera; family Acrididae; genus Schistocerca; species Schistocerca serialis. Next base: position 910,298,132 of record NC_064638.1, on the reverse strand, counting down.
ACACACACACCTCATCTCAGCCCTCTTGCCGCGAGGAAATCTTTTTGGCTAGATTGCGTATTGGGTACTATCTCTTTAGTCATCCCCATTTTAAGTGGTGACCCCCCACAACTTTGTGCCCATTGTCCCCAGTGTTTGACGGTTCGCCATTTACTGACGGAATGCCTCCTTTTTAACCACTTACGTTCTGATTTATATTTATCGTCTGAGTTATCGGTCGTTTTAGCGAAAGGCGCGCTGGGTGTTGAGCGCGTTTTACTTTTTATCTATCTTAGCAATATGATAATAGGACATTTAATCTTTAGTTCAGGAACTCCGTTGTCTCTACGGCTTATTTTATGGACCTTTCTCCAAGTCCCTGTTTTTAGCTGTCTTTCATTTTGTCGACTGGGCTTCACGTGTAGTCGCTTTTAACTTGTTTTTCGTCTTCGTGATCAATAGTTCTGACATGGGCATGGGCGCGTATGACCTTAGTTGTTTTTGCGCCCAAAAACAAAACAAACAAACAAAGCGCAAGCACGGGCAAACGCCTTTATATATATGGCCACATGCTTGACGTATACAAGTTCTTTTTTAATTTTTTTTTTAGTCACTATTTCCACTCATGTAGTCCTGTGTGGTGGAGAAGGTGTTGATATGAAGAAAAATCTTTAATCTCCATTTTAAATCACTTCTGCCATCTGCCTGACATTTTATTTTAATTTAGGTCGTCAAACAGGTTAATAGATGGATATTTAACCCCTTTCTGTGTCGAAGTTAGACTCATTAAGGGGTAATGCGAACCATTTTTCCTTGAATATCTCTCTTACTCTCAAAATCTAGATGGACTGTTGATAACAAATTTTATAAGTGAATAAAAGTATTGTGTGGCTGTGGTTAATATTTCCAGCTGCCACGTGTGTGAACGCCACTCATAATCTAGTTCCTTTCTTTCGGGCAGTGAGTGCTTTCTGTATAAATGAAAAATAGCCGACTCTATTACACAATAAGACATTAGTGAATCAAAAGATGTAAAATTCGTTAAATTACTTACTACTGTGTTCCCAAAATTGGCAGTTTTTCTTATGGCAACGACTTAGAACCTAAACATGTTAGTAAATGTGCTATATGGTTTTCCCAGTTTAAGTTGTCGTCAGTAAGCATATCTAAAAACTTAGAAGTTTCTCCTTCTTTTACTATTTCACTTTGGTATACTAGTTAATATCAGATGACAGTAAAAAGTTGTGTTTTTTCAAAGTTTAAAGCCAGCCCAGTTGCGGAAAATCTATTAGTAACATTTACAAAAACATCTTCAACTATATTCTCTATTGACGCCCCTTTCCTGGCATCCTTTGCATTCTTTACAAATAGGCCTAATTTTTCCTGCTGACTGAAATAAAATGGCAGATTATATAACAGAAAGCAAGAAGAATTAGTGTGCCAATGATTGAACACTGCGGACTCCCACAGTAATATCTTTCCATACAGTTCATATGATGTCCTTCTTTATACTACCTAAGCAGATTGGGATAACTTTATGTATTCAGTTTCTTAGAGGCTTGATCTGAACTTTAAATTCCATACATAACGTTCTAACAGAATATTATGATTCGCAGGTTAAATACCTTCGCTGAGCCACACAAGAATCCACCTGCTGATATTTTATCATTTAAAGATTTTCAAAATGGATCAAATGGCTCTGAGCACTATGGGACTTAACATCTGAGGTGATCAGTCCCCTAGACTTAGAGAACTACTTAAACCTAACTAACATAAGGACGTCATACACATCCATGGCCGAAGCAGGATTCGAACCTGCGACAGGACTGAAGCGCCTAGAACCGCTCGTTCACAGAGGCCGGCTTTAAAGATTTTATTCTGGTTCTATGTAAATTGAAGGTGGAGAGGGGAAGGAAGGACAGGAAACGGAGGTGATCACTGCTGACAGCTGATCTGGACATTAGGAGGAATCAGCGGCGGCGAGTGAAATGTGTACTGGACAGGGATTCGAACCCGGGATCTCCTGATTAGAAGGTAGGTGCGTTAACTAAGGCGCTATCCGGGACACAGGGTTACCGCAACTGAACGGACTACCTCGGCACGCCTCTCGGCCGATCCACATTCCCATAGAGCGCCACCTACCCGCAGTCCCTGTCCATTTCCTCCATGTTGGCTCTCGGAGATTCCCACAAGAAACTGAACGTATTTGTGCATCCGCACCCACCCAGCCAGGCCTATCAGATTATATGAATGCGTGGTGTCTGTTCTTTCGGACATGTTCGCAAGAAAAGACTCCGCAGGAATCCGCAGCAGTTAATACCTTACATATAAATTGAAGGTGGAGAGGGGCAGAAGCGAAAGGAAAGGGAGGGAATCACTGCTGTCAGCTGTCATTACGCGGAATCAGCGGCGATGAGTGTAAACGTGTACGTGACCGGGATTCGATCCGGGGATCGATGGGAATGTGGATCGGCCGTGAGGCGTGCCGAGATAGTCTGCGGAGTTGCGTTAACGCTGTGTCGCGGATGGCGCAGTGATTAATGTACCTGTCTAGTAAGCAGGATATCCTGGGTTCGAATTTCGGTCCGGTACACATTTTCACTCATCGCCGCTGATTCCGCGTAATGTCCCATTGCAGCTGACAGCAGTGACCCTCTACGTTTCCTGCCCTTCTTTCCCTCTCTGTCTACAATATATGTAAAACATATTAACAGCTGAGAATTCCACATGATGTCTGTGCTTTCGAACATGTCTGAAAGAGCAGACACCAAGCAATCATATACACTCCTGGAAATGGAAAAAAGAACACATTGACACCGGTGTGTCAGACCCACCATACTTGCTCCGGACACTGCGAGAGGGCTGTACAAGCAATGATCACACGCACGGCACAGCGGACACACCAGGAACCGCGGTGTTGGCCGTCGAATGGCGCTAGCTGCGTAGCATTTGTGCACCGCCGCCGTCAGTGTCAGCCAGTTTGCCGTGGCATACGGAGCTCCATCGCAGTCTTTAACACTGGTAGCGTGCCGCGACAGCGTGGACGTGAACCGTATGTGCAGTTGACGGACTTTGAGCGAGGGCGTATAGTGGGCATGCGGGAGGCTGGGTGGACGTACCGCCGAATTGCTCAACACGTGGGGCGTGAGGTCTCCACAGTACATCGATGTTGTCGCCAGTGGTCGGCGGAAGGTGCACGTGCCCGTCGACCTGGGACCGGACCGCAGCGACGCAGGATGCACGCCAAGACCGTAGGATCCTACGCAGTGCCGTAGGGGACCGCACCGCCACTTCCCAGCAAATTAGGGACACTGTTGCTCCTGTGGTATCGGCGAGGACCATTCGCAACCGTCTCCATGAAGCTGGGCTACGGTCCTGCACACCGTTAGGCCGTCTTCCGCTCACGCCCCAACATCGTGCGGCCCGCCTCCAGTGGTGTCGCGACAGGCGTGAATGGAGTAACGAATGGAGACGTGTCGTCTTCAGCGATGGGAGTCGCTTCTGCCTTGGTGCCAATGATGGTCGTATGCGTGTTTGGCGCCGTGCAGGTGAGCGCCACAATCAGGACTGCATACGACCGAGGCACACAGGGCCAACACCCGGCATCATGGTGTGGGGAGCGATCTCCTACATGGCCGTACACCACTGGTGATCGTCGAGGGAACACTGAATAGTGCACGGTACATCCAAACCGTCATCGAACCCATCGTTCTACCATTCCTAGACCGGCAAGGGAACTTGCTGTTCCAACAGGACAATGCACGTCCGCATGTATCCCGTGCCACCCAACGTGCTCTAGAAGGTGTAAGTCAACTACCCTGGCCAGCAAGATCTCCGGATCTGTCCCCCATTGAGCATGTTTGGGACTGGATGAAGCGTCGTCTCACGCGGTCTGCACGTCCAGCACGAAAGCTGGTCCAACTGAGGCGCCAGGTGGAAATGGCATGGCAAGCCGTTCCACAGGACTACATCCAGCATCTCTACGATCGTCTCCATGGGAGAATAGCAGCCTGCATTGCTGCGAAAGGTGGATATAAACTGTACTAGTGCCGACATTGTGCATGCTCTGTTGCCTGTGTCTATGTGCCTGTGGTTCTGTCAGTGTGATCATGTGATGTATCTGACCCCAGGAATGTATCAATAAAGTTTCCCCTTCCTGGGACAAAGAATTCACGGTGTTCTTATTTCAATTTCCAGGAGTGTAATTATTATGTTTCATTGACCAAGTGACCAGTCGTAATTCAGTTATTCATTATGTACCGATTACTGAGACCACACGATATTGAAGTATGATTGTTACGTTGTAAGGTATTTGAGCCATGCTCACTCCCAACTATGCGTATTCGTCAACTTGGCTGTCTATCTGTGTTTGGTTTCCCGCCCTTGTTGCGGTTACACCGTGATTCTTCTTCCTTCTACGTGTGGCAGCAGCGAAGTGTATCGATATTTGCACCGTGTACCATCTTGGGTTTTGTGCATATAGTTTCTAGTTAGGGGGTCTGCGGGCAGTCGGTCGGTTGCTACGGACCAGGGAAGTTATCTCCGCGCGGTGCAGTTGGCTGGGTCCGCTGGCGGTCCCTGCTCAGTGTCGGAGAAAGTGTGGAGCTGTCCGATCGCTACGAGCTTCGTGATTCACCGACCCAGGACGTCGAAGTTGAGTAGTGGTTTCAAGTACCCAAGCCACGTCCATTCACATTGTATGGTTCGTTTCGGTGGTTCGTTGTTGGGGAGGTTTTCCTGTGAGCAACAGCGAGTGTTTGTATCGCTGAAATTTAGCCGCCATGCGGCGAAATTAACTATATTGGTTGACTACAATTCAAGTGCACCAGCGGAATTACCTGCCTTCTTGCCGTTAGTGTTCCGGTTACATGCCCTGGCCACTAACGTAATTTCCGACAGTGTCCTTTCCTGACCTGTTGTCGCTATCCAACACGGTGTGTAGTTTTGACAGCTTAATACACATACATATTTTATTGTCGATAAACACACCCGTAACATTTTGTGTTTGATTTCTCATTTATCGACTGGTGGCAAGCAAGTCGTTTGTTGGTCGGCCCGTGGTTGTCCCTTGGTTGGGTTCCGACGGATCAAGTGTAGTTGGGCTCACCACCTGTCTCACCTAAGTGAACGAGGGCATACCGACTCCCTGGAGGCTTCTGAGTGCAGTTTTATTACTTTCTCACCAGTTTTTAATTGTCTGTTTATAAGCTATCATAGCCAATGATAAAAAAATTACTTGGTTTTACTGTGTTTTATGTAAGTAAGTTTGAATTCCGGCGAGTGGATATTTCCTGAAAGGTTATTGCCTTTGTGTTGTCTTTCCTTCTAGTCCGGTTTCAGCTACTTAAGACGTAAGGATTATGGTTATATACTTTTTTTAATTTTGGAAAATTGATTGTGGGCCATCTGCCTTGGAACCTTTTTCTTAAAATTACCTTTCAAACTTAAACATTGTGGATTGGAACCTTATTCTCAAAATTACCTTTCAAGCTTAAACATTGCGGCCTTCTGCCTTTGAAAAGTTACAGTAATTTATTTTAAAATCTTGGAAATTTTATTGCGGGTCTTCAGCCGTTTGTACCGTATCTTGTTTATGTTTGTCTATCCACCCTTGCCGTGAGGCTTTCAACCGAGCTGTGATTATATATATATATATATATATATAATCACAGCTCGGTTGAAAGCCTCACGGCAAGGGTGGATAGACAAACATAAACAAGATACGGTACAAACGGCTGATTGGTATATATATATATATATATATATATATATATATATATATATATATATATATATATATATATATATATGGTTCAAATGGCTCTGAGCACCCGGGCGTGGGAAGCGAGAATGCTACCGCACGACCACGAGCTGCGGACCTTTTGCAAAAAGGTACGGCCAAACTTTCAGGAAACATTCCTCTCACACAAAGAAAGAAAATATGTTATGTGGACATGTGTCCGGAAACGCTTACTTTCCATGTTAGAGCTCATTTTATTACTTCTCTTCAAATCACATTAATCATGGAATGGAAACACACAGCAACAGAATGTACCAGCGTGACTTCAAACACTTTGTTACAGGAAATCTTCAAAATGTCCTCCGTTATCGAAGATACATGCATCCACCCTCCGTCGCAGGGAATGCGTGATGCGCTGATGCAGCCCTGGAGAATGGCGTATTGTATCACAGCCGTCCACAATACGAGCACGAAGAGTCTCTTCATTTGGTACCGGGGCTGCGTAGACAAGAGCTTTCAAATGCCCCCATAAATGAGAGTCAAGAGGGTTGAGGTCAGGAGAGCGTGGAGGCCATGGAATTGGTCCGCCTCTACCAATCCATCGGTCACCGAATCAGTTGTTGAGAAGCGTACGAACACTTCGACTGAAATGTACAGGAGATCCATCGTGCATGAACCACATGTTGTGTCGTACTTGTAAAGGCACATGTTCTAGCAGCACAGGTAGAGTATCCCGTATGAAAACACGATAACGTGCTCCATTGAGAGTAGGTGGAAGAACGTGGGGCCCAATCAAGACATCACCAACAATGCCTGCCCAAACGTTCACAGAAAATCTGTGTTGATGGCGTGATTGCACAATTGCGTGCGGATTCTCGTCACCCCACACAAGTTGCTTGCGAAAATTTACAATTTGATCACGTTGGAATGAAGCCTCATCCGTAAAGAGAACATTGGCACTGGAATGAGGATTGACACATTGTTGGATGAACCATTCGCAGAAGTGTACCCGTGGAGGCCAATCAGCTGCTGATAGTGCCTGCACACGCTGTACATGGCACGGAAACAACTGGTTCTCCCGTAGCACTCTCCATACAGTGACGTGGTCAACGTTACCTTGTACAGGAGCAACTTCTCTCACGCTGACATAAAGGTTATCGTCAACTGCACGAAGAATTGCCTCGTCCATTGCAGGTGTCCTCGTCGTTCTAGGCCTTCCCCAGTCGCGAGTCATAGGCTGGAATGTTCCGTGCTCCATAAGACGCCGATCAATTGCTTCGAACGTCTTCCTGTCGGGACACCTTCGTTCTGGAAATCTGTCTCGATACAAACGTACCGCGCCAAGGCTATTGCCCCGTGCTAATCCGTACATCAAATGGGCATCTCCCAACTCGGCATTTGTAAACATTGCACTGACTGCAAAACCACGTTCGTGATGAACAGTAACCTGTTGATGCTACGTACTGATGTGCTTGATGCTAGTACTGTAGAGCAATGAGTCGCATGTCAACACAAGCACCGAAGTCAACATTACCTTCCTTCCATTGGGCCAAGTGGCGGTGAATCGAGGAAGAACAGTACATACTGACGAAACTAAAATGAGCTCTAACATGGAAATTAAGCGATTCCGGACAGATGTCCACATAACATCTTTTCTTTATTTGTGTGTGAGGAATGTTTCCTGAAAGTTTAGCCGTACCTTTTTGTAACACATATATATTATTTGTAATTGTAACTGCGTGATTTCAGTCACTTGAAATTTACCTTATTGATTTTTAAAATTTCTCGTTTGGAGGCCTTCAACCATGAAAGATTTCGAGTTTGAGACTCGTACCTGTAAAAGTTCGGCTATGTGCCGCTTTGGTTGTAAATGTGTTATTAAATTAATTACAATTTTAAGGCGAAACTGACCCCAACCTTATTTGGCCCTTTCCACAATCGTAATGACCTGTTCTGCCCAGCGGGTTTAGTGGACGTATCAGTATTACTGACGACGTGTGAGAATCTTCTGATTAAATTTTCAAGGCCAATGTATTCTATCCCATTGTCTCATTAAAATAACTCTTGCTCTTCTTGTGTTCGAGGCATGAAAAGCACTTCGTAATAAAATAGTGTGGCGTGCAGTGTACTATAGGGAGGAGAAGCGTGGCTGATAGAAGGTGAGTGGTGATGGTGGTGGTGGTGGTGGTGGTGGTGGTGGTGGTACTCACTCAAAGAACTCGCGGGCGGGGCTGACGGAGCGGTTGGTGCGCGCGAGCGAGAAGACGGGCGTGCAGTCGGCCGTGTTCCACGGGTTGTCGCAGCTCGTCCACGGCAGCTCCGAGCGGAACGACGCGAACAGGTAGTACACCGCCCAGCCGATGATGGTGTTGTAGTACATGCCCATGTACACGTCGATCAGGCAGATGGCGTAGCCCACACCTGCAACAACGCCGCCGCGCTCCGTTACAGTCCGCCCCAGGCTGTTTCCCGGCCCGGAACAAATGTACCGTATAATGTGTGTCTCTCGCTCCCCCTTCTTAAAAAAAAGCCCGAAGGCTTTCCCTAATAACATACTGCCGAGAAAAAATAGTTACACCAAAAATAATTAATATAGAGTAATGAAATTTCGGAATACATTTGTCTATGCAACATATTTAAGTGATAAATTGCAAGAACACAGGTTAATGTAAACGCAAGATAAGCCGTTGGAAATGTGAAATGCAAGTACTTTAGTAACCGGTGTAATCGCCAGAATGTTGAAGGCAAGCATGCAGACGTCCATGCAATTCCTTGTACAGGTGCCGGATCTCAGTTTGTGGGATGGAGTTCCATGTCTCTTACACTCGGTCGGCGAATACAGGGACCGACGATGTCCCACATGGGCTCGATTGGAGACAGATCTGGTGATTGGGCAGTCCAGCCACACAGACCGATTGGTTCCAGACTCTCAACTGGTTTCCTTCTAACCAACACACAGCTGTCTCTGGCACCGATACAAAACCAGCTTTCATCAGAAAACACAACAGACCATCACACTGCCCCCAGTGAGATTTCGCTTGATACCGCTAAGTCGGAAATGGTGGCGGTTTGGTGTCAGTGGAATGCATGCTACAGGGCGTCTGCCCCGGAGCTGTCCATGAAGTAAACTATTTGTAACAATTCATTGTGTTACTGTGGTGCCAACTGCTGCACAAATTGCTGCTGTAGATGTAGTATGGTGCCACAGCCATATGCCCAACACTATGGTCTCTCTCGGTAGTGTCACGTGGGCATGTGCAGCCCGGTTTTCTTGCTATCGCACATTCTCGCCACCGCCACTGCTAGCAATAATGTACAATGGCTGCATTCACGACAAGTCTTTCTGCAGTATCGCACAAGAACCATCGCGCTAGTCGTAGCCCTATTACACTACCTTGTACAAACTCAGTGAAGCGTTGATAATCGCGTCTTTGCCACCTTAAAGGCGTTCTTGACCAACATCAACTCACCACGTCCAGTTTCAAAGGGTAACTAACGCTCACGACTGTTACAGAGTGTATTTGAAGCAAAGCTGATCTGGATCCTCTGGACTCTTAAGCGACTGGCGCGAAATGTGAACAGACATCATCTTTCATATGTTGAGACATGCCTACAAACTTCTGTGTCTGTCGCACAACTCCTTCTTGGTGTTGCGATTTTTTTCTGTCGGTGTACAAACGTCTACATTTATCCATATTATTCTGAAATCAGGGTCCAAAGTCCAGGTTTTGACATTCCCCAACACCTATTTAAACAGCGACTAGTAACTTACTCGCCTCTGTACTGAAGAATACTAACGCATGACACTGCAGAGACTCTTGACTAAGATGTAGCCGTTTCGAAACCTGGCGGGGCAAGTAATTTTCGTTGCCGATCAAATAAAATATTCACAACTTTCATGCCGCGTCAGGTGGTTATACATTCACGAGGCCGAGTGCTCTCCGTCCATTATCAAGAGGTAGTCAAGTTGGTTACAGCTTGACGATGGCCAAGGAGCATCCGGTGGATAGCTCGCGGATAACCAACAAAGAGGAGAGCTCCTTGGCCACGATGGGCCAGTCGGGACGAACTGACTGCCCTGTCGTTCTTTGCCAACGGCGTCATTGCATGCGGTATGGAGGGGCATGGCATCATTGCACCACTCTCGCGGCCGTTGCCGGCTTTCTTCACCTTGGAATCGCTACTTTTCATTCAGATAATCTCTCAGTCGATCTCAAGAGGTTGAGTGCACCACGACCAGTCGTTCCACCAAGCAAAAGTCCTATGCATAACCGGGAATCGAGCCTGGGTCTTCCAGATAGCAGCCAGACACGAGCTATAAAGGCAGACTCGTGATTATACCGGGTGTATGGAAACTAATAGCGAGTGTATTAAAATTAATAGCGAAAAGTGACACCGGTGAAATTATACGATGCTAGAAGCAAAAAGTTCCATCAACGATATGTCTGAAAACGAACCATTAGCGCTATAAAATGTGGCCGCAAATGACTACAGTATGAAACATTGTCTTAGTATAAATGTATCTGAAATGTAAACTTTTAGATTCACCCTGTAAGTAATTGGGCTCAAATTTCGTCCATGGGCTGCGGTTGAGGAATGTGGTACATGCATAATGAGGCACCAGCACATGTCGTTGCTGATGTAAGAAATCTATCGCTCCAATATGATCAAAGATGTATTGGTCGAGCAAAGCGTCTTCGTTGGCCTCCAACACTAGCTGATCTTAAACCTCTGGATTTTTCTGTCTTGAAGTATACAGCTCTCGCGCTGATGCGATTAAAGAACTGGAGTACAGAATTGTACTGTCTTATCAAGCTTCATTCAATGATCTAAAGGTGTTTGACAGAATTCTTCTCTCAACACAGAGACGCGTGCAGTACTGACACGTGGAGCATGTCCTTTAAGGACTGGACAGTAAACTGTAACGTGTAACATGCTGAAGTAGTATTGAATATCTCAATGAGGTAGGCCATGTGTAATATCAGAGACCAGTTATATGGGGTAATAATCGAAATTTTTACGTTTCAAATACAATTGTATTAACTAGGGCAATCTTTGACATTTTGACACAACAGTGCTTTCTAATGCAGGCAAGGTTTTAGGTACATATTTATTTAATATAGGATATACAATATATTTATATATAATTATTTGAGATTTGTTGTATCAACATTTCCCTATTATTTAATTTATAAAAAATATATATAACATGAATTTAAAGAAGCGGTTTATAGAAACATACACATATTCCAATACAACGTTGTGTCAAAATTTCAAAGCATTCGGTCAAAAACTTTCGGAGATTTGCTATTATGAACATTTACATTTTCTGTATAAGTACAAACATAGATGTTCGTTTCTTCTAAATCTCAAAACTCCGAAAGTTCTTCACGGATTATTCTGAAATTCTGAAGCAAAATTGCATTCGAATACTCATGTGTTTTTATATACCTACTGGAACGACATCTTATAACACTAGCTCTCGTTTGCTGTGACAGAAACTAGTGTTACCCTCTGGAAGGATTTCAGGTTTTGACCGTGCGTGTGTCTAGCGGATAAAGTATCGAACAGTAATTTCGAATATAACGTAATTAATAGAAAACTAAACAGGCTTTACTATGGGGACAATGAAAGTAGAAAAGTTCATACGAATGAAACAATAAACGGTCGCCGGCGTAATTAGGCATATTAATTTGAAACACTAAGTTTAAGGAAATTGTATATCAGTTTTCGTAGTGACTTTCATTAAGATTCCCGTTGATAGCAGACTGGATACACAGAAATACAGGATAATCTAAGTTGTGGGTTGCAGTAGTTACCATTAATGCACCAATCAGTAATCATAGAAAGCTAGATTGTACCTCACTCATATTAAAAACAGTTACGATTATTACAATCACTTGATTCAGTACTGAGATGTTACTTCAGGATACACTGAACTAAAATTGGGCTTGAAAAGATTTCTAGCTTAACTGACATGCAAATAGCACAAGTAAAATTAAATAATACTACAATTGCACTGTTTATATCCTCATTTATAGAAATGCATCACATTCATCTAGTAGCTACAATATTCCATTTATCTTTCTAATATGAGGACAATATAGTGAAGATCCATAAATTGATACTGTCTCAATAGGCAACTCTATGATTATTTCAGAAGCAAAGTGCAGTTCCATCAAAATTAATTCTTAGTACCACTTGGAATAATTTATATTAATTTATATTTTCATCTTTCAAGACAATTTACTAAACACAGAACTCGATTAACCTCAACAGAATTATTCATGACAGCAATCAAGGCTAAATTACGTTTAAAGTAAGTTTAATTTAAGTGCCTCTTTCATGACCTGTAAAGCAGATATTTTAGACAGTAACACTTACACAGTCTGGCACTCAATTTTTGCACATTTAATACGAAGCAATAAATCACTAGTTCGTTTGAAACAGGAACTCGGTTTTTTGAACCCTTAGGAGTGGATGCTGCATAGATTCATAATTAGGATGAAAGTTCTGGTTCTAAACACAGGTTAATAGCACTTGGGTTATTACTGAAAACATTCACACAAATTAACTGGTCCATGCTCTAATACATATGTGTGTGTCTGAAGTTTTTGGAGCAGTGGCAGAGTAGTGGTGGCAAGCGACATTGCAGCTAGCTGTACTCACGGCTCTTCATGTTGAATGCTCTTTGTAATTTCTTCTTGCCGACGGATTTTTATCGTATTAGAGCCATTCCTTATTCCAAGAGTATCATGCAACAGCCAAATCCACATCCGAGGCAAATTTCCATACAAAACGGCTTCGAAATGCATCCCTTAGCAACCTTGACGCATACCGTGCAACGACTAGCCACTGAGTGCATACCGTTCCCACCAAGTAGCCGCCCAGATAGAACACCAAAACCACCTTTTACACCGCGCCAAGTAACTTCGTTGCGGAGGGGGTTCCCTACAGCTTTTACATTTCACAATACAAGTTCCCTAATCATGAAGCAGCTTCCAATACACAAATTTTCCTTTATGCACATGCTTATATCATAAAATTTCATTATTTTTAAACATAATTTACTTTTTCCAGATATACGAGGGTTATTCCAAAAGTAAGGTCCGATTGATTGCCAAATTGAAACCACAGTGAACATCAGAAATGTTTTACTTGTAACAATTAGCTACACCTTTCAGCTACTTCTCTACGTAGTCGCCGTTCTGACTTTGACTTTTGTCATAGCGTTGTACCAACTTTTCAATAGCCTCATCATAGAAGGCAGTCGCCAGTGCTTTCCGCCAATTCTCCACGCTGGCCTACACCTCGTTGTCTGTGTCAAAATGTTGTCTTCAAAGACAGCGGTTCATGTGACCAGAGATGAAACTCAGGGGGAGACAATTGCGGACTGTATTGTGGGTAATCTCACATTTCCATTTGAAAACGATGCAGGAGCATCTTCATTGCCCCTGCAGAATGCGGCTGAGAATTGTCTTGAAGAAGAAACAGCACGACAGTTATGTAATGTTAGCTGCATAGCTTCAGGCGAAATTTCTCACCAGGCCCTCGTACTTGGCGGCAGACACTATTTTCTAGACATCTTTACGCACTCACTGCGAGCTCAGAAATGAGAAGAGCGACGTGATGCTAACTGGGGTTATACTAGAGACACTACCCAACACATCTGTGCAAAGCTTTATCGGATTTTCATAGTCGTTTCCATTTCGCGACCGATCGGACCTTACTTTTGGAATAACCCTCGTATATTGCAAACTTTTTGTCACACATCAATGACCTTAACTAGCAAAGAACAAACACATCTTAATCATAGATACACATTTACATAGTATAAACCTGCTCAAATCGATATTGGTGTTACAATCTGATATATGTAACAAAGGGGAAACTTTATAAAAATCTAAGTTTTGGTTTGTTAAAAACCGTAAATATCCGAAATTTCTTGCAAATCGCTTTTTAATTTTCACATATGGGCGTATTTATAGGTACCTAATTCTTTAATATATGATATTTAATATATGTAAATGTAACTGATTTTGAATGTTTTGTAACAACATTTCCCTGTTATTAAATTTACATAAACTTTTGTATTACATATATTTCAAAATAAGTGAGTAAATCATGTACGTACACCATTGGAAAATTGTGCCAAAATTTGAAAGCCATCCGTCAACAACTTTCGGAGATTTGCAAATAGGAACATCTATTTTCTATATAAGTGCAGACGTATATGTTCGTTTCTTCAAAATCTCAGATCTCAGAAAGCTCTTCGTGCGAGGCTTTGAAATTTTGACACAACATTGCATTAGAATACTAAAGTGTTTCTATATCTGCTGGAACTCCATCTGCTATATATGCTACAAGAGGAGAAACGTTATAAAAATGTAAATATTGTTTTGTGCAAAATCGTTAATCTCCAAACGTTCTTGGCAGATTGTTTAATCATTTTGACTGAAGACATTGAAATATTTCAAAAACCACACATCGGATCAAAAAGAGTTATAATTCTAATTTGTTTGTCTCGGAGGGAGACATTCAATGATACCACAGGCGACCCACCACCCGACCCCGTGCGTGGGTGGCGGGAGGCAACTTTGAAATCTTCAGTGGGAACTCCAGTTTTTCACTGCATAATACTATTTGACGGCAAGATCTGCATACATTTTGTCTGAAGCAGTTTCTTCGTTTTGCCACAAATGGGGGTGTAATCGAAGGAATAGAAATTGGTACACAAAAGTAATTTACGACATGCCATTCAATGGCCCTTGAATATCTAATGGCACATGGGACCCTACAACCATGTTGCGACGGTAGTACAGGCCAGTTTTTCTTAACTTCTAATTGGAAACACCATTCGCACCGTTGTGTGCATTTGTTGACGTGCCCGTTGACAAAACAATACCCGGTTATGGAAATCGGTGTCATGAAGTTGTTGATGCAGTGACACGTGGTATGGATGATACTTATCACGTGGTATGAATGATACTTATGACGATGCAGTATTGTGACAATACTACGTACGGACACACCGGAATCGCAGTATGATTGCCGACCGTTTTTCCGTGGGTTGTGGTGCACCGCTGTTAGTACAGCTTTGTCATTAGCTTCCACTGTAATTTCCTTTTTCCGTCAGTACGCTGCCATCGGACATAAAGGTGTTCAAAACCTTGTATAAGACGAAAGAGAGCGAGCGTTCTCTAGAAATCTCTGTGCATACAAGGCAACAGCAGCATCAACATTTCTTCTACATTCTCCGTAAATCAGGATCATTTAATTTTTTCCTTCTGTGGCTGCAACATTTCTCCAATTATAGGTGGGTGTGGAGGCAACAGACACTACGCAAGTACTGTAAAGTTTAGAGCCACTATCTGTTCCACGTCTCCACGGTACGCGGACTCCGGTCGCAGTGTACTGCCTCTTATGATACGTCGTATTTCTCTACGCGGCCACAGAGACGCGTCGAGTAGTACACTGTTCAACAGGTCGAAAGAATACAACGTTGCGAACGGGGTTTCCAGTTAGATGTTAAGAAATACTGGCCTGTTCTACCCTTGTAGCATGGAGTTGGGGTCCCAAGTGCCACTGGATATTCAATTGCCATTTAGTAGCACGTCGTAAATTATTGTTGTGTACCCACTTTTATTCCTACGATTACAGCACCATCTGTTGCGAAACG
Organism: Schistocerca serialis cubense; assembly: GCF_023864345.2. Classification (NCBI taxonomy): domain Eukaryota; kingdom Metazoa; phylum Arthropoda; class Insecta; order Orthoptera; family Acrididae; genus Schistocerca; species Schistocerca serialis. The sequence goes on along the minus strand of NC_064638.1, from coordinate 910,282,734 downwards.
AAGAAAATGCTTCAGACAAAACATAAGTACATTTTCCCGTAGAATCGCAATCTGCAATAAAAAAGGGAGTTCCCATTGACTATTTCAATTTTTGCCTCCCGTCACCCACGCACATGCTGGGGTGATGGATCGAGTGTGGTATCGCTGCATGTCCCCCTCTGAAACAAAGAAATTGGAATAATGAAGTTTGTTGTTCCGGTGTGTAGGTTTCAAAATATTTCAATGTCTTCAGTTAAAGTGAACAGCATGCATAAATAAAGGGATAATATGTTTACCAAAAATCTCAAAATTAGCCTTTCCGATCTATTTCAAATTTTTACACGTTAGTGTGATAAACATTTATACACATGTAGACTATACAATAGTGAACGTTGTTGGCAAACACAAAAGCTTATGGCTTACTGGCTTCTGATTAGAGTACTACTTGAGAGGAGGGAGCAGAAGATGGACAGAGGAAGGAAGGAGAAGGTGATGGACTGAGAGAGGGGAGAGAGAGGGTCATGGAGATGGAGAATTACAGGGGGGAGCAGATGGACAAAGAAAGGGGGCGGGGGATACGGACAGAGGAGAGAAGGATATGACAACATATACTCAATTGTCATACATGTTATAAACGTGTGCTTTCTCTTTTCCATTGAAGAAGACTGAGCGACAGCAAAAGATGGCCGGTTGGTTGCTAATATCTCATATCGATATCAGTGTCGCCTCCTAACCATACATCCGGAATTATCTAGCAAACAGCTCGTTTATTAACCAGTGTTCACTGAATTGTTTTTACTTCTGTCGTCGTATATTTTCAACAGCGTCAGTTTTCATTATTAATTGTGATACACCAGGTGAAGCTACCTGGCGTGCCTGGAAGCCCGAGAAATTTCATTCCATCATATTGCTGCAAGACCGGGCATTCACAGATTTCGCTGCTAGTATTGGGCCAACAAAGGGAGGATGGTTGGCAGAGTACTGTCACCAGGCTTTGTGCAAATGTCCTGGTCTAAACACCAAACCTCTCCGTAATGTCTCATGGTGAGACCACATATGACACGACTGATAGTGTTCCGTCCGTTGGATAGGGACATTAAGGTCGGTGGTCCTCTTGCTGCAGTTCGATATGTGATGTGACTGGGTCTCACCCTGTCCCTTGCATTCACCCTCAACAATCCAAAGGCAAATCTGCACTCTACCAGCACTAGTCAGTTAGCCACACGACACGAATATACACGTCCACTTGACTCTTCGTAACAGATGACAGAAAGGTAAAGGCAAAGCGCCTCCGCTAAGAAATCATGACATCGATTGTGTTATCTGCCCGCAACATTCATTTCCTAAGTATGATATTGACTTAGATGACTAGTAACTTAAAATTTTTTCTGAAATCAGTGGATGTACTGTACACCAGCAGTCTTCCCACCACCATGTTCCACTGTATGCACTTATATCCATATCTCCATGTATGTTCCATAAGCCACTGAAAGGACAACGTGGGATACTTCTCAACAAAAGCAGCAGTCACTAACTTGTTCCATTCGGTTATGAAGCGTCTGAAGAAAGGGTTCTCTGTTTACCTCCACATCCTGTCCAACCTCCACTACGTTATTTCAACATCCGGAGGATGTACAAGTGCTGAACAGCTTCTCAAATCAACTCAATAGTGTTTCCCGAGAACAACTACGCCTTTGTACCACAGATAAAATTTCAGTTGTTTGATAATCTATGTATGGTAGACGTGTGTATGGGATATATCGATCTGTAACTATCCTAGCAAAGTTCCTGTGAACATCCTTCATTGTTTCTAATCAGGAAAATTGGATGAAAACCCCAAAACTGGATTAGTACAGCTATGTTAGTAACAGATGGAACTAGGATGACTATACAGTGAGATAAGTTCTGCAACCGGTAACAATCTGCGAAATATTTAAATCACTTTATTATTACACTATCGTTCTCGAACAAAACATTCATCATAGATTGTTGCCGTAAATTTAGGATAAATGTCATAGAAATTTAGCACTAAATGCCGTTTTCGTATACTATGTAATTACCCAGAATTCTCCCAATAACTCTTATATTTTCCATTCCCCTTCCTTGCTACTAATTTCACATGTTTTCTTCTGTTCCATATTGCTTCGTATTGTTACCTCGTAGAATTTTATCCTTCGGTGACGCCCCGTTCAAGTTTCCATGAGTACACGCTTTCTCCTATGTACACAGCAATTAATACTTTAAGTATTGTTCTATTTTCGTCTCAGGAAAATACATAGGCTTACATATAAACGTTTAAGAGTATTTTGATAAAGAAGGACATAACGTTTACGAATCATGTGGAGCGACTAATAAATTACTCAGGTTCCGTCTACTGCTCACCATGTTTCTTGCACACGTTTTCGTTGCATTGAATACCAATTGTTTTTTGTTCTCTTGTTTTAATGCCTACCACACAAGAAAAAAATTACAGTTCGATCTAAATCCTGAACATTTTCTTGTTCGTCCCTGTACCTGGCCAAGAAGGCGTGAATATACTTGGGATTTGTTTGAAGTAACACTTTTTGTTTCAAATATTCTTCTGTCAGGCCAAGAGCAAGACGTTTCTAAACGTTGTCTTTAATCAACATTATCTGGATTGTTGAATTTGAAGATTCAGTTCCGGAATATCCGTAGAAAAGTCCAAGTGGCGGTAGCTGCTTGGGTCCGTAAGAGGCATAGAGAGAGAGCTTCTCTGGTCTTCTGTATCTGCTCCTACTTTAGTTCTTTTCTGACAACTGTGTTAATAATTTATTAATGTTCGAAGAATGTACAATTTCATGTGAACTGTGTCTTCATATATTTTATCGATATACAAGTTTCTATGGTACCTTATAAAACAAATTTTTAGATAAAAGCTATTAAGGAACATTTTTTTAAAATCTACGTTTCGGTTTGATTAGAATATTCATTTCATATAGAAAACATAAAGAATTCTCTGAGGAAGGAGAATGCACAAGCACGGGACGTAATCGTATCTTGAATACGGCAACTATACCACAAACGTGGCCGAGCGGGATAGCCGTGCGGTCTGAGGCGTCTTGTGACGGCTCACGTGGCTCCCCTATTCGGAAGTATGAGTCCTCCCTCGGGCATGGGTGTGTGTGTTGTCCTTAGTGTAAGTTAGTTTAGAGTAGGTTAAGTAGTGTGTAAGCCTAGGGACATATGACCTCAGCAGTTCGGTCCCGTAGTCCTTACCACAAATTTCCAAATTTCCTCAAACGTGACACCGACTGTACAAACCTTAATGGGGAGTAAACTGTTCTCAACGGGGACTACATAGATTTTGTATGTGTTATTAAGACAAACGAGAGCATGTTGGTGTGTCTACGCAAGCATTACCGCTGTCTGTGTTACATACGGAAAAACATGCGGAAACAGCGAAGAGCGCGTTCATCGAGAAGAAAATAGTCACAGGCTCGGAATGCTGAACTCCAATACTATTGGGTCGTTTTGCTTGCATGTGTTACCGAGCATCTGTTTATGTTTAACGAGAGTGATTATTCAGTACAGGGGACATAAAGACTTTCAACTGTCTACGTTTCCTGAATTTCCAAACGAACATGCAGCGACGACACTTCCCTACAGACAGCAGCATCGTCAGCAAACAATGCGAGGGTGCAGCGAGTACTATCGAATCTGTGTAGATGTCAGTGAAGAATTTGCTGTGCTTTCCCCCTAACAATTTAGGTGAGTTATACTCAAATTACGTTCGACACCTAAAAATACACTTTCGATCAGTACTCACCACGAGACTGAATGTCATCTGATGGCATTGCGTCCACGTGAAGCAGTAAAAAAAGTTTATAAGCGTTGCAGAGACGATCTGTGAATAATCCCAGCGACCATATGGGCCGTAAATGGGGAAAACCAATGACGTGAACGACTCTTGCAAAGGGCTACTACGGGCCCGAGGTCCGGGAACGAGCAACTCTGATACGGTGAATCTGGGCATCTACTCATGTGCTACTGTCGTGAGTATCTATGGAAATGGGTTGAAGGACCGTGAAACCTCGAGTAGGAGATAAGGTGTTGAATATCCGGAACTCATCACTGAACGTGGAGGAAGGAGGACTGCCCACTCTGTAAAGTAGGATTGGCATCGATCTTTGGGACACCTGACGGCGAATACTACTCGTATATCGGCGCAGGCATGGGTGTTTCAGAGCTCACTGCGCCGGATACATTGTCAAACAGGGGCTCTGCAGTGCACACGAGATCATTTATATTTTACGGCGAGTCAATGGAAAAGTTTCTTGTTACCTAAGTCGATGGTCGTGAGTATGCCGTTATCGAGGCGAACGCCTCTATGAAACATGCACCGCAGCCCCTACGCAGGCCGGTGGAGGCAGTATTTTGCTATGGTGGATATTGACCTGGGCGTACGTGGGACCAGTGGAGAGAGTGAACATTATTTCCGCCTGCATCCCTTAATGCTTGATGCCTTCTCCAACGGTGGTTGTTTGAGGGACATGACAGTGAACTCAAGTTGATGTCATAGGCAACAGTTTCGCGTGATCTGAACCCGATATAACGCAGCTAGGACGCTACTTGATACTAGATCCGTATGTAAGACCTTTCTTCGGCTTATTTTGTATCTGTATCGATATTTCGATGTCATTTTCTAGTATTGCTTATATATAATGTATCCGTCATGGAAATTTTTGACTATTTATACATGTTTCAGTTACGTGAATTTTTGAACGCTGTTGTTTTGAATTATGCTTGTGAATTCAGATAACTACTGAAATGTAGTTACGTATTGTACTATATATGACTTGGTCCACAATTAGGGAACGTAGGGTTCAATGTAAAAGTTGTGGGGAAGTCCAGTAGCTACAAAAGTCGCCTGGTGGAGTGAAAAAGGTGTGGTTGGCGCGCAAGTGGCAACTAGTCCTTTGTGACGGGTAAGGCGTCTGGGCTGAGCAGTGCTGTGGTTAACACCTCGCCAGCAGCAGCGGATATTAGTGGCTCCTAGTCCTGGAGGTTTGAGGCTAGAAGAGCTTAAGGGCAGTATCTATGGGCCTCGGATGCTGCATTTGGTGATACTATTATCATGGTATGTTTTTTGGGCCTATAGAAATAGTATTTCGACGCCAAGAAGATCAGTAATAGGGTGAGGCCAACAGTACTGCCATGACTGCATCGCCGCCAGGTAAACAGCCATTGCTAATTCCGCCACCAGTGCCACCAGCCTTCGTTTAAATAGTTGTGTATTTGGCACTCTGAAAATGGACCAGGTATTTGTGAACTTTGCTTGATTTTAATAATAATCATAGTGTTACTGTCTTACACCCGTGATTATCCCAAATCACAAACCTGGACAGGATTCCTATCCTAGCGAATTTAATTCCGAATGTCCTAATTTATTATGAGAAAGTGGTTGAAATTGAATGTAACGTTGTGTTGTCATTTTCATAGACAACTATAATTTTGAGTAGGTCAAAAGACTGCTTATGAAACCACATTTGTTATTTAAAGAGTTGCCATTTGTTGTGCTTTACTTAACTAATAATTAATGATATGAATATTTACATTTTCTCATACATACTGGTGTAGTTTTGTTAATGAACATGGTTCTTCAAACCATGAAAGTTTAAGGGTCCCCATGTACTGGCCTAGTTATTTAATGAAGCAATGCAAAGGCTCATTCAGAACCAGTGTAGTTAGATTTGCATTCTGTTTAGTTGCTTCAAACCGAGTTTAAGAAAGAATTGTGTTATCTGTTCTAATGTAAGTTGGTTTATGCACAGGCATAGAGAACCTGTATTAGGGAATTAAGTTATAGATTATGATCATTAGTAGGCCCCCTGATTTAAATTAAGAATCATTTCAAGCTTTTCCCTGTTCAGTATTGCTACTAGTTTTGTGTGTGTCGGTATTTGGTTTTATAAACTGTTGCACCTACTTCATTTAAGATACGTGTTTTTGAGAGGCATTTGTTGCTGTTTACCATCTCATTGTCCATTTGCTTATCTGGCTTACTAGTTAGTAGCACATTTATTTACAAAGTTACGTTACTGTGTTGTACCATGTCACGGACTGCATGGTTGCTCCTGTGAAACCATGAAAGTTTAAGGGTCCCCATGTACTGGCCTAGTTATTTAATGAAGCAATGCAAAGGCTCATTCAGAACCAGTGTAGTTAGATTTGCATTCTGTTTAGTTGCTTCAAACCGAGTTTAAGAAAGAATTGTGTTATCCCTCGGGCATGGGTGTGTGTGTTGATCTTAACATAAGTTAGTTTAAGTAATGTGTCAGTCTAGTGACCGATGACCTCAGCAGTCTACTGTGTTAGTGTGAACAGATATAAGGAAAGAGTTAAGTGTGTGTGTCAAGGAAGGTTAGGTAAACCTTAGCACTGCCTTCTGCTTTATGATTTTGGTTGACACAAGAATGCCTAATTATGCTGGCGATCTGTTTTAATATTTAATATTACAACTTGCTTTCGTGCTGGGAGAACATCTGTTCCTGACCCACCGTTTGCTGTTGTTTATACTCTGCTGGAGTATTTCGGAAACGAATCCCAGTTTGATTGTTCTATTTCCATTAGGGTATCACATGGTCACAACTACTTAAAAATTCCTCGCAGAAGTGTGACGTTAACATCGATTATCGTTTAAGGTGGGCGGTGGCAGTGTTACACTTGGCGACTGGGACAGGACATTTATTGTTCTCGATTTGTTTTCCTGTATTTGATTTCATTCCCCTACCCCATATGGGCAGGGGAGGACTGGCAGCTGCACAATCAGCCACTCTTCAGCCGAGTGACATGACAGCTAGTAACAGGAGAAAATTATACGTATAAAGGCGAAAAAAAAGGGGGACATCAAAAGAGAGTAAGGGGAGACAATGGAGAGAAAATATACACTGACACGGAGACATTCATGGGGGACACTTAAAAAAGTTTACATAAAGTTAAAAAACACAGTTGACGATTCGTAGAGCACAAAAAAGACACTGAAGTCTCACACACACTTCTTAAAAGTCGGCCACAGTATTAAAACACTCCAGAACAAAGACACCTTAAAACCACTTTAAGAGAAGAATCAAACATGACAAAGAACAAAAACTGCCAGGAGGGACCTGCCGAGGGAGAGGCCTGAGAGGATGGAAAAAGAGGGGAGAGCAAGGTGCAGCAGGGCAGGGGCAGGATGAAAGAAATAGGGTGGGTCAGGTGGTGTACCAAGAGATGGGAAACAGGTGGGGCAGGAGATGAAGAGGGAAGGCATGGCACGGGGGGGGGGGGGGGTTAGAAACACTGAAGGGGAGAACGAGAGAAGGAGGGGGTTTAGGAAGGGGAAGGGGAACACCAGGGGTTGGGGGGGATCGAGTTAGTGGACAATATACAGGGTGCGGATGAGTTGAAGGAAAAGGAGAAGATGGGGGAACGGGATGAGGTCGTAGAGGATGCACATGGGATGGACATGGAAGGCAAGGTGGAGTGCATGGTGTTCAAGGATTTGGATGGCGTTATAGAACCTGGGAGGGGCAGAAATCCAAGCAACGCTGGCATAACAAAGGATGGGGTTGATCAAGGATTTGTAGGTGTGAGGGATGGTGGAAGGATGCAGTTCTCATGTCCAGCCGGTCAGGTGGAGTCTGTTGTGGGCTTTGTGTTGGATTGTAAGGAGATGGGAAGTCCAGGTGAGGTGGTGGTCGAGGGTGAGGCCAAGGTATTTGAGGGTAGGAGTGAGGTGGATAGGTCAGCCATAAATGGTTACGTAGAAATCATGGAAGGAGCAGGTGGTGTGGCCTATGATGATGGCCTGGGTATTGGAGGGGTTGATAAACCACTGGTTGCACCAAGTGGTGAACTGGTCAACGTGGGTTTGGAGGGTATGTTAGGACCACTTAAGGGTTGGATAAAGGGCTAGGAAGGCGGTGTCATTAGCAAATTGGAGGCAATCAACACACGGGGTAGGTTTGGGCAAATCAGCAGTGTACAGGAGATAGAGGAGAGGGGAAAGGATGGAGTCTTGGGGCGCACTGGCAGAGGGATAGAAGGTATAGGAGTTGTGGTTAGTGACATAGGAGGGAAGACGGGAGAGGAAGGAAGCAACAAGGCAGACGAAATTGATAGGGAGAGCTTAGGTCCAGAGTTTGAAGAGGAGCCCATGATGCCAGACACAGTTGTAGGCATTGTCGAGGTCAAGGGAAACAAAGATAGTGGAGCAATAGAAGTTAAGTTGGAGTGAAAGGAAATTGGTAAGGTTAAGGAGCTGGTTGTCGAATGAGAAGGAAGACCGGAAGCCACACTGGGTAAGGGGAAGGAGGTGGTACTGGCTAAGGTGGCAGAGAATATGATGGGAGAGGATGGTCTTGAAGACCTTACTGAACATGGAGGTGAGACAGATGGGACAATAGGAGGGGGGTTTGTTGGGTTTAGGGAACAGCAGGACATGGGAAGTCTTGCACATGTTGGGGTAAAAACTAGTGAAGAGGAGGAAATTGTACAGGTTAGCAAGGACAGCCAGGAAGGATAGGGGGAATTCCTTGAGGTGACAGTAGGTGAAGCCATCACGACCAGGGTGTGGTGCTGTGTTTGGAGCAGAGGACGAGTGTGATGTTATGTGCAGTGATGGGAGTGTTGATGTCTGAGGGGGATAACTGACACCAGTACTGGAAACTTTGGGTGAGTGGTGGGACAGAGGTATCAGTGCAGTCAAGGATGGTGGGGAAGAGGGAGTATTCAAAATGGGGATTGTCAGGAATGGAGAAGACCTCAGAGAGGTGGGATGCAAAATGGTTAAAGTTACTGAGGTTGTCAAGGAGGGGGTGATCGTCGTGGAAGATAGAGAAATGCGAGGTGGGATGGCTACCAGTAAGGTGGTGGGAGGTGACCAGTATTTGGAGGAGTTGACAGGGAGGGTGGAGTTGAGGCTTGTCCATGTCTGGCGCCAGTCTCGGCGTTTCTTTGCTGTAAGGAGGTTCCAGATGTGTTGCTGTAATTGACGGTAGTGGATGAGTGTATCCCAGTCACAGGTGCAGAGGAAAGGGTGGTATAGCCTGCAGGGTTCATGAAGAAGGACAGCCTATGGAGGAGGCTTAGGGTGGTGAGGGTGGATGAGTTTGGTAGGGACATAGGCCTCCACATCGTCAGTGATGGTCTTGGAATGAAGAGGCATGGGTGATGTCAGCAGGACAGTGAAAGGTGAGGGGGTGGCTATCGAACTGTGGGGCAATGGATTCCCAGTAGGCATCCCAGTTGGCATGGCAGTAGTCATGGATGGTCTTGGGAGGGGCAAGGGGCAGCTGGGAGGGGGGCTGCAGGGGGACCACGAACAGAGGAGATGGTGAGAAGGATGGGGAGTTGGTCACTACCAACGGTAATATGACCAAGGAGGTTGGGGGAAGTGAGGATAACATTGGGGGTGGAGTTACTTTCAGTACAGGTGTCTTGTGGGAGAGGAACAAGGTCACCATGGAGGGTGGCAACGAACTGATACCACTGCCAAAGGGTGGCAGGGTCACAGTTGAGGATGTTGATGTTGGAGGCAATCACATAGGTCGAGAAGGTATGGTCAACATGGCAAATGAAGTCATAGGGAAGAGGAGGCGTGGGACAGATATAGATAGTGGCAGAGTTGATAGTGAGGGAGGGAAAAAAGATACTTAGGAGAAGTTGTTCAGTTGGGTCACTGAGGAGGGGCTGTGGCTGGACAGGGAGATGATTGAGGTGGACAATAGTAACCGCACCTCAGGCGAGGGGAAGGGGATTGTCGGTGTGGTGATGGAGATAGGGAGAGGTGTGGACAGCATGGCGATGTTGGAGGAAGGTTTCATTAAGGATGAAGGCATCAACCTGGTGCTGGGATAGGGTAATTATGAAGAGGTATTTGTTGGCAGGGAGGGAGCAAATGTTGAGGTACAGGAGAAGATACTGGTGATGTGGCAGGAGGTGGAAGAGGGGATGAATTGGGATGAGGAGAGAGGGGCTTAAACGAGAGTGTCTAGATGGATGAAGGTAAAGTGGGCCTGGTTGTGAGAGTAGGTGGCACAGGTATTTAAATGGAAAACAGAGCAGGTGGCGAGGGAAATCTGCTGGATGGTGTGGGGGCGCTGGAAGGGGTGGATGTTCTGCAGGACTATGGTTAGGAACCAGATGAGGTCTTCTGCTGTGGGGAAGGGCGGGGGTAATTGTTTGGGTGGATGGGTGGGTTGATGGGGCGAATGGGGACAGTGAGCTCAGGGTTGGCATAAGGGGGTTTTTGCTTTGCATTTGGAGGGGTAGGTGGGGTGTTGTTTGTTGCAGGTGTTTTAGGAAGGGTGAGAGGCGAGGTTAGGACACTGTTTAAGGAAGTGGAAGGCTTTACAATGGTGGCCGGTGGGGGGGGGGGGGGTTTGCAGTTTGTGTCAGATGGTCATTGTACAGGAGACAGCACTGGCAGCAATTAGGATTGAGGGGGCAATGGGACAGGTCAACAGGGTGGCTGTGGTTGAAAATCAGGGTTCCCTGTGTGATGAGGTGATCGATGGAGGAGGCAGACTCAGTAAAGATACACATGAGGAATGTAGGGCCAGAGGAGATGTAAATATAGCAGGCCGAATTTCCAATGCAGGATGGGCGATCAGTTCGGCCAACACCTCTGCCAACACCTCTGCCTCTGTGACCACAGGGCTGAGTTTTGTGATCACAGAGGGGAGGGTTGGTGGATGACAAGGGTGTTGAGGCTGATGAGGAGGAAGTAAGGAAAAGGGTGAGGGACGCCTGGGGGCCAAAGGTGATACGGGAAAGGTGCCGGAGGAGATCAGTATGGAATGAGGGAGAGGAGGACTTGATGGGAACAGAGTCTCTGAAAGGGATACATTGGGTAATGGGTGCACTGGGGATGTATTTCCAGATATCAAGGGTGAGGGTAAGGGCATCTCCAAATTTCAGATCAGGTTTGGCAAGGACCAAGGTATGCAGTCTGGGGGCTGGGGAGGCAAGAGGAGGAATGGTATCCATGGCGGGAAGTGAGGTGGGTTGTGGTTTTTTGGAGGAAGGGGTGTAGGTGAGGTCGCCACTTGGGCGCTTGGGAGGTTTTTCGGTGGATGTGGCCTGGGAGGAGATATGAGAGGCTGGATGGATGGAGAGTTGGTGGGAGGCAGGCCCCTCTTGGGAGGCGGCGGCACTGAGTAATTGGGTGGGGTGCTCTGTGGTGCGGTGGGCGGTTACTTGGGTGGGGGAAGTTGGCGTAGTTGTAGTGGGGCAGGTGGGAATAGTCGTCTCGGTGGGCGACAGCAGCAGGAGCAGGGTCAGGAGTAGGGGAAGGAGCAACGTATGGGTGGCGATACATGCTTGATGAGGAGATAGAAGGGGAGGAAACTGTGAGTATGAGAGGTGGATGAGACGGTTTAAGCCCAGACGCAGCACTGCAGAAGGTTACAGTGGGTGCAGGTGAAGTGGATTTATAGATGATGTAGTGGTTGCATCCATCATTGAAGGGGCGTTCCGAGGCGACAGGAGTCGCCGAAGTGCCAAAGGAACTAAAGCAGGGGCCGGCGGCGGCGGCGTGCAGACGGACAGAAGGACGACAGCGGCCGACAGACAGACAGACAGCAACGGCAGGAGCCTCTTCCAAAGCGATGATACATCCTGGATGTTGCCCAGACAGTGTAATTCCTCTACTTGGAACTGACGGAATCCAACCCTACAATACCGTTGCCCTCTATCATAATATACATTAAATATTTGGTGAAAAATTAATGTGTTTCGAGCAGTGAATGTCCAGTGGGGCGAGAGAGCAATCAAGTCCGGTAGAGTGAACAACAGTAGACACTGCGAACAAAAGTAAATTGTAATATACCTTACTGGCCATTAAAATTGCTACACCACGAAGATGACGTGCTACAGACGCGAAATTTAGCCGACAGGAAGAAGATGCTGTGATATGCAAATGATTAGCTTTTCAGAGCATTCACACAAGGTTGGCGCCGGTGGCGACACCTACAACGTGCTGACATGAGGAAAGTTTCCAACCGATTTCTCATACACAAACAGCAGTTGACTGGCGTTGCCAGGTGAAACGTTGTTGTGATGCCTCGTGTAAGGAGGAGAAATGCGTACCACCACGTTTCCGACTTTGATAAAGGTCGGATTGTAGCCTATTGCGACTGCGGTTTATCGCATCGCGACATTGCTGCTCGCGTTGGTCGAGATCCAATGACTGTTAGCAGAATATGGAATCGGTGGGTTCAGGAGGGTAATACGGAACGCCGTGCTGGATCCCAACGGCCTCGTATCACTGGCGGTCGAAATGACAGGCATCTTATCCGCATGGCTGTAACGGATCGTGCAGCCACGTCTCGATCCCTGAGCCAACAGATGGGGACGTTTGCAAGACAACAACCATCTGCACGAACATTTCGACGACGTTTGCAGCAGCATGGACTACCAGCTCGGAGACCGTGGGTGCGATTACCCTTGACGCTGCGTCACAGATAGGAGCGCCTACGATGATGTACTCACGACGAACCTGGGTGCACGATGAATCCAGATTCTGTTTACAGCATCGTGATGGTCGCATCCGTGTTTGGCGACATCGTGGTGAACGCACATTGGAAGCGTGTATTCGTCATTGCCATACTGGCGTATAGTCCGGCGTGGTATGGGGTGCCATTGGTTACACGTCTCGGTCACCCCTTGTTCGCCCTGACGGCACTTTGAACAGTGGACGTTACATTTCAGATGTATGACGACCCGTGGCTCTACCCTTCATTCGATCCCTGTGAAACCATTAATTTCAACAGGATAATGCACGATCGCATGTTGCAGGTCCTGTACGGCCCTTTCTGGATACAGAAAATGTTCGACTGCTGCCCTGGGCAGCACATTCTCCAGATCTGTCACCAATTTAAAACGTCTGGTCAATGGTGGCCGAGCAACTGGCTCGTCGCAATACGCCAGTACGCCAGTCACTACTCTTGATGAACTGTGGTATCGTGTTGAAGCTGCATGGGCAGCTGTACCTGTACACGCCATCCAAGCTCTGTTTGACTCCATGCCCATGCGTATCAAGGCCGTTATAACGGCCAGATGTGGTTGTTCTGAGTACTGATTTCTCAGGATCTATGCATCTAAATTGCGTGAAAATGTAATCCCATCTCAGTTCTAGTATAATATATTTGTCCAATGAATACCCGTTTATCATCTGCATTTCTTCTTGATGTAGCAATTTTAATGGCCAGTAGTGCACATGCAGAAAGGACGAAGGTGTGAATGCAGTAACTACACTGAATTAACACAAAGAAATAGTGTCGGGCGCCATGGGCAATACTGCTGGCAACATTAATAGTAGTTCACGCGAATATATAACAGATGGCGCTAGTGATTGGCAGCTAGCCTACACACAATTTATTATCACAAACACGTAAATGAATAGATCGAGATGTTGAGAGCATCCCAAATCAAACAAGAAAAACTAAAGCACACAAAAGATGAGGACTTTGTAGACAATAGAGATGTGTGAACCAATGAGTTGACACGTTTGATTCGTCTCAGATAAAGAAAGAACCGAAAGAAACGTATAAGGTTGAGTCAGAACACGAAAGTAGACAAAAGTTGAGTGTGACTGACTATTCGAAGATGTTAGATGTTGTCTGACTAGATGAAAACACAAATCAGTGGTCTTAACAGCCAGCTTAAAGGCCAAGGTAGCAATCTTGAAAGCCAGATTGAAAGACCGGTTGGTGATCTCAAAAGTCAAATGAAGTTTCATAACATAAAATTAAGTCAACAGATTGAACAGACTGATCAAAAAGTAGGTACTTTAAGTTCTAGTGTGTCTGAAATGTAAAATGAAATTTATTCCATTTATAAAAATATGGCTAATATGCAGGAACAAATTAATGATATTAATGCAACGTTCAATGTTGAAATCATTAACACCCAGGACATAATAGAACCTTTGGTAGTGACGAAAGTGGACCAAAAAACTTTTGGTCCGAAAAATATAGTAATAGACGAGTGCAAGAACGAAATCTCACATTCGAGAAGAACAGTTTCTGATACCGAAAAGTTTTAAGTAAACAATTTGTTGAATGTGAACAGAAGTGTGTTCAAAACACTTCGGAAAATCAAGGAAAAATTTCTGACCTTGACTGTAAAATACGAGACAGACCTGGCGTCATTAGTAACGGAACACCGCTTAGCAAATTATAGCAAGGCGAGGAAAGGTTCGATCCCGCCAAGAAGCATAACGGAAGGCATCCTTTAAAATTCGTAAAGAATTGCAAAAGAACTTTTCCTGATGATTTATCTCATTTGGAAAAGACAAATGTAATGATCAGTATCTTCGCAGGTGATGTCAAGCGCTGGAGACCTAATCTAAACTCTGAGCATATGATTTTTAATGAATTTAAACAAAAATTCACAGAAGAATATTGGATTGAACAAAAGCAGGACTGCTTATGGCGGGAGTTTATCATGGGTAAACTCCATGATAATAGGGGCAGGAATTCTTTAAAAGATTTCTGCGACTACTGGTACAGAAAGTTCACATACGAAGTAGACGATCAGAATCCGAAATTATCTGGTAACTATGGAAAAAGCTTCCAGGAGATTCTAAAAGATACGTAAGAAGCAACCACCAAAGCTTCTCAGTGTTTTTAGAAAGGCTGGAAGACGAAGACCATTGGCGAGGAAACAAGGATAACCAACAGAATAATACTAACAGTAGCAGCTGTAGTCATGCCGAAGAAAAGGACGGCGATGGATATCGCTTCAATGTGACTCAGAGAGGTAGAGGCAGGGGCAGAGAGGAAAAGGAAACTCTGCCGGACGCGGTAGAGGTTTTTCCGCATGAAATGTTTCCAGAGCAATACGGAAAACAATACCGCCGATGTTGAATGCCAAACTGACGCGGACAGACTTTACCGGCCCCGACGAAGTAACTTATGCCGTAATAGCCACCGAGAATTGAAACAGGAAAGCGGTAGCGCGCCAAAGCGTGACGCAGTATGTTCAACGACAGGTGTGCTCTACGGAGATTCACCGATAGCAGGCAGCGGGCCCAGTATTAGCAAACTTACAAGCTATCAGAGAGCAATGACGGGTGCGGATGTTCAAGCTGTTCCAAGAGAAGTCGTATGTGAGGCGGCGGAACAGAATGTAAACGTCACAGCAGATAGAAGCGAAACCGCTACGACAAACAATAGTTCCGTAGTCTAGGAAAGAGCAGGCGAATTCGTAGACACAAGAGAAGGCACGAATGGCAGTACAAATAGTAGTGTAAATGGCGAAAATGAGTTTTCAGAGGTGACAGGATGACGTGTGCAGATGGACGATTTGTACAGGGGCCTCACACAATGTGAATGGATTTTAAGAAAGCATATGCGACCAAAAAGTTAATTGAAGACAGGAGAGATAATAGGGACGTCGATAAGATGACGTTGTCTTAAAATAAGGAGGAGAAAATGAAAAGCGCTGCTCAACGTTCGTGAGCAGCCAATAAAAGGGTTGTTATGCAGAGAAGGGTGTCGGAGGACGAAATACTCATCATGAATTGTGAAATAACCTCTGTTAACGTTTCGAGAACAGTAATAACTGCTACCGAAAGGCGAGAATTTGAAAATAATGAAAATATAGGCAATTGTTTACGTGTTCTTAGAGCCCATAAAGATGATACGAAGTATGAAGTAACTGTGGACGTAAGCGCCTGAGTTAAGATCTGACGAGAAATCGGAAAACGAAATTAGCGCCTGTCTTAAGAAAGCTTTCATGTTAGAGCCCAAAAGCGAAATAGAATGGTGGGATTCGGACGACTGTTCGGATGACGAAAATTTTGATGTACCTGAGACCAATGAAAGTGCAACTAATTGCAATATTGTACCAACCAATGACAATGTTTCCCCACAAAATCCTAACGTGATTACTGAGTAAAGAAAGAAAGAACCACCTGATGATACGATACCACATAAAAAAGGAGTTCAAGTATTTAAAAACTTTAACTCCCGAAACCGAAGGAGCCACTTGAGCGAGCGAGGTGGCGCAGTGGTTAGCACACTGGACTCGCATTCGGGAGGACGACTGTTCTATCCCGCGTCCGGCCATCCTGATTTAGGTTTTCCGTGATTTCCCTAAATCGCTTCAGGCAAATACCGGGATGGCTCCTTTGAAAGGGCAGGCTGACTTCCTTTCCCATCCTTCCTTAATGCGATGAGACGGATGACCTCGCTGTTTGGTCTCTTCCACCAAATCAACCCAACCCCAAGTCGAGGTGGAGGTCAAGCCACCTGACATAGGTGATCTGCAAAGGAAATAGGAAAGTTATATGATTTAATGTCACCATAACCAATCCCAGTCTTATTGTTCTATTTCCATTAGAGTATTCACTCCAGGCAAATGCCGGGATGGTTCCTCTGAAAGGGCACGGCCGACTTCCTTCCCCATCCTTCCCTAATCCGATGAGACCGATGACCTCGCTGTCTGGTCTGCTTCCCCAAACAACCAACCAACCATTAGGGTATCCCACGGCCACGACTACTTAAAAATTCCTCGCAGAGGTATAACGTTAACACCGATTATCGTTTAAGGTGCTCGGTAGTAGCGTTACACGTGCCCACAAATATCCGTCCAGAAATTTACGGGAACCGCGTGAACAGCACGTAAACATATCGTGCCACACGCCACCTGTAACGTAAAAAGAACTCATCATCTACGTTTACGTATATACTCCACAAGCCACTGTACCGTGAATGTCGAAGGGTACACCGTGCCACCACTAGTCATTTCCTTTCCTGTTCCATATTGAAGTAGAGCGAGTGAAAAACGTTTATCTATATACGAGCCCTAGTTTCTCTTATTTTAGTGGTCCTCGCGTGAAATGTAAGTTTGTGGCAGTAGACTCAGTCTGTATTCAGATTCAAGTGCCATTCCTTTAAATTTTCTCAATAGTCCCTCGCGAGTATAGCGTCGTCTTCCCTCTAGGGACTCCCATTTGAATTCATGATGCATTTCCATAATACTTGTTTGTTGATACACTCTACCGGTAACAACTACATCAGCCCGCCTCTGAGTTGCTTCGATATCTACCTTAAGTCCGAACCGGTGGAGATCCCCAACACTCCAGCAGTACGCAAGAATGGGTCGTAATAGTGTTCTATATGCGGTATTCTTTAAAGATGAACGACTCGTTCCTAAAATTTTCCCAATACACTGAATTTGACTATTCGCCTTCCCTAATACAATCCTTACATGCTAATTCTATTTCATATCTGGGAACCGATATGGTCGTACCTTCGTTAACAGTCACCAGTGGGGCACTATGTCAAACGCTTTTCTGAAATCTAGGTTTGTGGATTCTGTTGCCCTTCATTCATGGTTCGCAGTATACCACGAGAAAAAGGGTAAGCTGAATTTCGCACGGAGCTTATTTGTGAACAGACGATTTCCCGTCTCAAGGAAATTTATTATATGAAATCAGTGCGAGGCAGAATCGTTGTTGTATTGCGTTACAAAGGTGGATGAAATGTTATTACGCAGGCGTCCATAATATTACGGCACATCGGCGTGATTATATCTAGTGATATTCTAGACGTAGGTTGTCAAATATCTGGTCATATCAGTACACATCATAATTTATCATTTATTGATTCCTCCACTTGTCAACATTCGGTCTTTGAGCGAAGCTTTTGCTGAGAGAGAGAAGCGCCAGTAATTTCCAGTTCCTGCTGCAACCACACAGGCGTGCGCACCCCCTTAGGCTGCCTCCTCCTTACAGCGGTTGTCCATTACGTATCACGGTGACAGCCGAGTGAAGCGATACATCACTCCATTAAATGTTTCACAGAGATGCAGACAACGTGAAATGTTTGCGACCCTCAGTTGTAGTGATTTAAGAAGCAGCTATTCACAATTCACGGAGAGAACTGCCTTCTTACCACATCGTCATCATCATCATCATCACCATCATCATCATCATCATCATCATCACCGTCTGTGTCAGTCGAGTAATCACCTCAGCGAAGTGTGAATGGAGAGACCTATGAATCATGTAGAACCCATAATAAATGAAGAAAGTGAATATCTGTAATGCATATTGCTGCTATCTCTTCTTTGAGAGTACACCAGACCGTCATCCTGATAGTATTTACAATCAGCCTCAGATGCTGATATTTAAAAGAAGTTAAACTGCACTCAACTTAGATCTACACTAATATCACAGTATCAAAGATATCCACGCCATGTTTACAATTTTATTTGAATCCTGAGTGTCGGGCATCCTACCTAAATGGTTATAAACTAATTTCTTACTTGCAACTTGGATGAATATATCTTAATCAGAATAAAAATAAAGTTTTGGAAACACGTTGAGAGAGTTACGTCGTATACCACACATTAAAAACATGTTACTTCTTCTTTTACGGTTTATAGTACATGTAGCAGTCGTGCAGCGTCAAGGGTCTGTAAATGTCAGTATCTCGACTTCGATATACAGATGTATAACATTGTTAGTTTCATTATTTTTATGTCGTTGAACGTTTCTTATGACCCTGGGTTTGGGGAGGCCGGATAGTATCAGTGGATTGTATCGGAAAAGAGCAATTTCTAAACGCAAGCGCTAGTGATAGCATCTTTTGCGCCACTGTTATGTTTTCGTTTGCAAGTTAGTGATATTACATTTTTATTGTGTCTTTAAAGCCAACTGGCATTATGCACTATATTCTAGGTTGTCGCAGTGTCTAGCTCAAATAATAGCTATGGGAATATTAAACTGCCACAGTTGTACGTTCGGGTTGCATCGGAGAAAGCAATTTCGGGTTGTGTCGGACTAAACATATAGCAACAAAACTAAAATTTGTTTTTTTTTTCTTTGAAAGACAATGACGTAAAACTCAGGACATTAATAGAATGAAAAAAAATAGAGTGCCTGAAATGACGATCAGTATTCAGTTCCAATCCAAGATGTACATTAGGGGCAGAGGTCAAACTTTAGGGGAGAACGAAAAAGGTCGCCATGAAATCGGCTTTCATAACTAATATGATCTTTCCAAGAGGATTCAGTGATGAACAGGAAACAGTATTGTGCGATTATACTAAAAATTTATATAGTCAACGTATATCTTTGACAGGACATGAATTCACAGCTGCGAGTTTGAGCCACCTCCAGGTGTATAATTGAATGATGACAATGAAAGTTGCTGCCGGCCCGGGACTCGAAGGTGGATGTCCCGCTTCAAGCAAGGTGTCGCCTTAACCGTTTCGGCCATCCGAGTACGATCGCGCTTATGTGTCACACCTGTACTCGTGCGTCCCATTAATGCTATTCCCGTACAGGGGAGAAATTTTATTTGCAAGTCGCACGCTGGGTATTGGCCAATAAAAATGAAATTGTAGTGCCTATGCTGTCAAGAAGTACAGTGCAATGTTCCTTCGCACATCCATGCATGTCCGCAGGAACATGGTATCTTATTTCTTCACAATACAGCCGTTACAATTTCCTATTATACTTTGAGTAAAGATGAACTTTTCAGCCTAGTGCAGAAATATGGCGAGCAACTGTAAATAAAATATCGGTTCAAGGAACTATATGAGTTGTTGGACAAACTCAATTGTATATCTATTTACGATCCGATTAATAATTTTTGTAACAAAAATATTTTTTTAAGCAATAAAAATTTAATGTGCGATTCGAATCCCCAAAACTTTGAACGATCATAATGCAAAGAGTAGAAAATATGTTACAAAATCAGCGAACTTATAATTTTATGACATCGACTTCCAAGTCATCCCCTCTTCTCGCTAAACTCGAAAATGGAGTGAGGATAGAACAAGGGTCAATACGCTTCAATACAATCGCGGATTTCTGTTAACTTGTTCTCGCGGTCCTTACGCGTGAAGTACATTAGTGGCAGTAGCATCTTTCTCCAGTCTTTCGTAAAAGTCGGTTCTCTAAGTTTACCCAGTAGCGTTTCACGAAAAAAGCGCCTTATTAACTTCCAGGAGCTCCAATTTAAGATCGCGGAGCGTTTCCATAATACACGAGCGTTTATGGAATCTGCCAGTAACCTATCTTCCAGCATGCCTCTGAACTGCTTCTTAGCTTTCCTTTCTGTGGCCTGGTGGGGATCCCAAACGCTGCAGCAGTACTCAAGAACGGGATCGCACAAATGTTCTGTGCAGAGTCTCCTTTATAGCAATATGTGCCACACTATCCTATAGTTCTCCCATTACACTCAAGTTGACCATTTACCTCCTCTGCATGCGACCTTAGCTGCTCGATTCATTTCATGTCGCTTTGCAACGTCATGCATAAATACTTAATCAATGGAACTGTGTCAGTCACATTACTAATATTGTATTTGAATATTACAGAATTTTTTTCTCTTACCCATCCTCATTAACTGATTGTGTATTGCACCGGGGAGGCTTCGTCCCGCTGTAGCCCTCAGTGGTTCACAACCCCACAACACGCCACATCAGTCCACCCACCCCACCGCCGCCCCACACCGAACTCAGGGTTATTGTGCGGTTCACCCCCCCCCCCTTCCAACCCCCACCCCAGGAACGACTCATACCAGGCTATTGTACCCCAAATGTTTGCGTAGTGACTAATTGAGGTGTACGCATACGTGGAGACAGTATTTGCACAGCAACCGCCGACATAGTGTAACTGAGGTGGAATAAGGGGAACCAGCCCGCATTCGCCGAGGCAGATGGAAAACCGCCTTAAAACCATCCACAGGCTTGCCGGTACACCAGACCTCGGCACTAATCAGCCGGGCAGATTTGTGCCGGGGACATTCACGCAATCCCGCCAGGGAAGCTGCGCGTTGGATCGCGCGGCTAGCCGGCCGGGCTCATTAACTGATATTTTATCTCATTTAGACCAAGGCGCCATTCACCACGCAGTATAGAAATTCTGACAAGGTCGTCTTGTATCCTCCGTACAGTACAGCGTCATCAGCAAGTAGTCGCAAATTGCTGCTCAGCATATCAGTAAGATGTTTTCTGTGCACAGGGTGATGCGGAACTCACCTACAGGAACGAGAGAACCGTGCGTGGTAAACATGGGCTCTAGAGTGGGTACCTTAACAGCTATGAACACTTTTTGTTTTCAAGAGATGTCATTCACACTAGCGAAGATGAACAAGTGCTCATAGGTCTTAAAGTATCTATTTTAGAGCCTATGATTATTAGATATTTTCTTCTTGTTTTGACCCATGCTAGCACCTCTGAAGTTCAGTAGGTGGAGTTCTGGTTCACACCGTATAGAAAACAAGAGCGGTCGTATCGCAATTGCCTGGCTCTCTGCTGTCGATACCTTTGCCTCTAGTGAACACGTTCTCCAGGATAACGTACTGGGTACAAATATGAATCGTATTCCGCATGCTCGGACATTCGTAAACCGCGTGCAGTGTGTCACTATGTCAGATACTGTCCTCAAATCTAGGAAGCGGCCAGTGAGAAAATGTTGTTGTTGTTGTTGTGGTCTTCAGTCCTGAGACTGGTTTGATGCAGCTCTCCATGCTACCCTATCCTGTGCAAGCTTCTTCATCTCCCGGTCGGTACTTACTGCAACCTACATCCTTCTGAATCTGCTTAGTGTATTCATCTCTTGGTCTCCCTCTACGATTTTTACACTCCACGCTGCCCTCCAATGCTAAATTTGTGATCCCTTGATGCCTCGGAACATGTCCCACCAACCGGTCCTTTCTTCTTGTCAAGTTGTGCCACAAACTCCCCTTCTCCCCAATCCTATTCAATACCTCCTCATTAGTTATATCATCTACCCATCTAATCTTCAGCATTCTTCTGTAGCACCACATTTCGAAAGCTTCTATTCTCTTCTTGTCCAAACTATTTATCATCCATGTTTCACTTCCATACATGGCAACACTCCATACAAATACTTTCAGAAAAGACTTCCTGATACTTAAATCTATACTCGATGTTGACAAATTTCTCTTCTTCAGAAATGCTTTACTTGCCATTGCCAGTCTACATTTTATATCTTCTCTACTTCGACCATCATCAGTTATTTTGCTCCCCAAATAGCAAAACTCCTTTACTACTTTAAGTGTCTCATTTCCTAATCTAATTCCCTCAGCATCACCCAACTTAATTCGACTACATTCCATTATCCTCCTTTTGCTTTTCTTGATGTTCATCTTATATCCTCCTTTCAAGACACTGTCCATTCCGTTCAGCTGCTCTTGTAAGTCCTTTGCTGTCTCTGACAGAACTACAGTGTCATCGGCGAACCTAAAGCTGCATGCCCTCGGGAAAAATTACGGCTGTAGTTTAGTGAGAAAATAATACTGGAAATAAGAGAAGTGCCGGGACAGTCGTGTCGTTGCGGGTCGCGTCAAAGGTGGGGGCCGAACCAGGCCGGCAGGCTGTGGCGACGTGTCATACTCAACGCTCGGCCGTATCGGCATCGGCAAGGTGCGTCGGCCGCTAGCGGGGAGACGCACACCGAGGCAAAGGCAGGGCACAAAAGACGCCAGCGCTTGTGGCCCATGATATCTGCGTGGCGGGGCGCCGTAAATCCCCGCGCCATATCGACGCGACCAGCCGTCCCAGCTTCCGAAAGCAGCACGGGAAGAATTTACACACAGGTGGGCTGCCTGCTGTCAACGGATCGAAAAGCTCGGCCAGGATTTTTAACAGCTTATAGCTGCGAAATTGGCACTGACTCAATAATAATATAGAGTCGTCCTCTTGAGGTTGAAATCTTTGTGTCCGTGTTTCTTAACAAATAAATCTATTTTTGGACGGAATCAGTTTCGAGCAAACACAGGTTTTCTTCTTTCACACAGACATGTTTCGCTGCAAGCGCAGTATCAATGAGTTTTTCTATTTTCTTTCCATTAAATAAGCGGGAACTTTCTCTTTTCTACCTGTACAAATATGAATAAGGGTTTTTGAGAAAGTTCTCGCAATTTTGAAAACAGCCAAATTTTTTTTATATTTACCTTGTCGTCACATGCTCTGGTTTTTGTGACTTTTATATTTTACGTTACAGCTTTTTACTTTCACAGTTTTTCAACTGCAATTGAGAATATTATGATTAACATTAAATTATTCCGGGTGGAACATTTTGTACCTGTGCTGTGTGTGTGTGTGTGTGTGTGTGTAGTATATTTCACTTACTTACAGTTTCCCATTCACTGTGAAAACATGCACTTTTTTTTTAACTTTCACTGTCACTGTTTATGAAACGACGAAATCAAGTAGGCGCAAAGTTGAATAGTTAAATGTGTTCTGGGTGGGAGTTTTGAATCTTCTAGAGGTTTATCTGACACTCTGTGTGTGTGTGTGTGTGTGTGTGTGTGTGTGTGTGTGCTGACACTTTAATGGGTTCGTGTGGTTTAGCAGTTCTTTGAGGGCGGAGTAAACAGTTCTGCTGCACAGGGCCGTGTATTCCTTCATTATTACCTTTCCTTCAACTATGGCTTCCCATATTTCGTAGTTTTACTAAATTATCAATTTTTGTGGGCAGCTGTTGCTGCATTTTAGGATTTTTATATTGGTGAAGATATCTGTTGGTCTGTTTTTCATAACCATAAGGCTTTCTGCGAATGTAGAATGGCAGCTACCACTTTTTAGTGTTCCTGTAATCCTGTGTACTTAACACTGAAATTCCTGCTCGCCTGTCCAGAATAAATTCAGTTATAGTTCTGACATGTGAGTTGCTAAATACCAGATGTGTTGTGTTTGTCTGTGTTGGAACTGGTTATAATTATCCTTCCATGTATTGAGTTATCTGTTTTGTAGGCTATTTTTAGTCTTTTTTTTTTTTTTAGCATAACGCCTATCCTGTGGGCTACTTAGTTGTTGTAAGTGAGAGTTTACCATTTCTTTGTTGTTGTGGGTGTTTCTTGTTCCTATTTGCTTGTGTGTGTTTTTTGTTGTGTGTTTTTATGCCCTGTGTCTCTCTGTGTTTGTGCTTAATCGCAAGACTTGGATTTTTGTGTACAATTGTGTTGATGGTGGTGAATTTCCTGAAGGTGGAAAATTGGTGTTTGTTTGATGTCTGTGTTCCGTAGGTCAAGGATATTCAATTTTTTGTCATATTATTTTCTATGGCGCATTTTATTTTTGGATGTTCTGTGTTAATGTCATTGTGGATTACTACTGTCTCAAATGTTTTAGTCTAAGTGTGGTGTATACAAAAACTCACACCATCCAGTTATGCACAAACAAGCCAGTTTCCAGTACATACTGCGCTGACTGAATAAAACTCCACTCAGTGAAGACAAAAACGAGCTAAGGATAATCACACAAATAGCTGAGGAGAATGGATATGACGCAAACATTAAAACAAAAATAAAAGTGGAAAGAGACACCTGGTACACAAAAACAAACATATGATCACCAACATGCAAACACAGATGCACACAATGCAAACACATAGAAGGCACAGAACACATGAATAAGAAACCCTGAAACACACAAAGCAACAAACAAACGGTACACTTCTATTGACAGCAACAAAGCAGTCTACAGGATAGGCAACAAACTCAAAAAAGGACTAGAAATATCCTACAGTACAGATAATTTAATGCAAGGAAAACTAAGCAAACGCAATACCAACATAGACAAACACAACACATCTGGTATTTACCAAATGACATGTCAAGATCCCAGTTCTATTTATACTAGAAAGGCTAGCAGATATTTCAGTCTTAAGTACACAGAAGAGGACTAAAAAGTTAGAATTGTCATTCTATATCCGTAACGACGCCATTTGGATATGAAATACAGATCACCTGTCATCAACAAAGAGTTAACAATTCTCAAAGTCATCAATAACCACCCAAAAAAAGTTAATAATTAAGTTCAGGAAGCCATAGTTGAAGCAAAAGAAGAAATAAACGAATAGAGAGCTCTCTGCAACAGACACTAACCTGAAAACACACACACACACACATACACACACACACACACACACACACACACACACACACACACACACACACACACACCTACAGAATCTTCCATATAAAATAAAACAAACAACTATTACATTCCCAGATGCAAATGAAAAATTTTCAAAGAAAAAATAGTGCATAAAACACGTGGTAAAGGGAATGAGCGTTTGGCGTCATTGGCCTGGGTGCAAGCCTTACTACATTCGACGCCACATTGGGCGATCTGCGAGCCGGATGGGGATGAAATGATGATGAAGACAACACAACACCCAGTCCCTGATCGGAGAAAATCCCCGATCCAGCCAGGAATCGAAACCGGGCCCCTGTGGACGGCAGTCCGTCACGCTGACCACTCAGCTATCAGAACGGACATAAATCACGACGTCACAAGACATAATAAAAATCTTGGCTGTTTGTCAATATTCTTTTAAGAACTAACATTATATATGTACGGATAGTAAATAGAAATTTTCCTATTATGTAATAAAAAGAGAATAAAAACAGACTTATGATGCTGTAACTTCAGAGGAACATGCCTGCGAATAAGAAGAAAAATTGTGTTTTCTGAAGGTGGATTCCGCCCCAAACAAATTTCCTTTCAAAACTAGTTTTTCGTATATAAATTGTGTAGAAAATAATTAGAAATTATTCGTAAAGCACGCAGTTGTTAACATTTGTGTGTTAGGCTCCCATCAAGCTTTCCTACATCTAATTGTATCGTTAGTGTTCCAACTCGAGATAAGCACACCTGAAAATAAAATTGTCACTAATAGCAGACTGCACGTTAGTATGGTGTAAATTGTCTGTAGCTTTGATAATATCCTCAGTGTTATGTATGCCATATACAGATGGAGCCACTCATTGATGACTGCAACTTGTAAGGCTACTAACCTGTACGGATCTTGATTGCTACATTTCATCCGCATTTCCAAATAGTCGCAGAAATTTTCAACGACATTTCGCAGCAGTTGATTTAGTGGGCCATTCGCAGTGCAGTAGGGTACGTGAGAAAACGTAAATGTAGGAACGTATGTAAGTATCCCTGTGAATGGAACTGTTGTTGTCCTGGAAGATGGGTCAATAGCACACTGATCATGAAAACGAGGAACTAGTGGCAACACCTGTTCACCAACAGTGTTGAAACAATTATCCTGGTTCGTGTTTACCGTAACCTAAATGACTGGGTCCAAGTCAAAGTACGAAAACACTACCAAAAACTCACAGAAGCCTGAAGTAACAGCTCCACATCCTTTGGGTTAAATGCCTCACTACGACGTCGGTGCATGTTACATCTTTTAGAGAGAGGTAAAGTCGTAGATCGTCGCACCACACTCATGTCTCTTAACAGATTTTGTCCGTTTACTGTTTTACTTGCTCCATTAAAGGTATGCAACTTTAAATACCACTTACAATGGCCTTTAGCGAGATATCCGATTACGAATGTCCACCGTACGCACTACCCTTCATATTGTTAGCTAGAAAACCTGTTTGCGATGGAGCTGCGTTAACTGACAGCAGGGTTCGAAATATTACTGCAAGATAATCCTCTCTCTGTAGAATCAAATAGTGATATTTGAGATATAGAGTCTGGTGTCTCATGTAGTGATGGAAAAATAGACGACCTACAAGAGAACATTCCTGGATCAGATGAAAGTTCGGAAAAAGATTTGTGCAGTGCAAACATCCAGCCCGTAAAGAGACTGACACATACTTCTGACTTTTATAGTTAAGTACCTATTGTATTTCAAATTACTACATAAGTTCTGAAGCGTCTAGTGCCACGATACGTACTTTTTATTTCTTTGATCTATCTACAACTCTAGGTCAAAGAAACAAAGAAGTGGGGCCCAAACACGAGTTGAGAAGAACTTGTCGAAGAAAGATGCAACATGATGTGAGTAAAGCCAGGCCCAGCAAAATATGCAATGAAAATGTGGACACCATAAAATCAGCTTTTTAGTTATTTCTTAGGAAGATAGTTGATGAAATACTAAAGTGCACTAACAAATAGGGAAGTTAACGGTAGTATATGGACACCAATAGCTGCAGCTGAACTGAAGTGCTTTATCGGTGTCTTGATGCTGCCAGCTGCTTACAGGTCCCATAATGATGTAATTACACATCTGTGGAACAAAGATACAAATATGGTAGATCCATTTTAGTGAAGCAATGGCATTTCATCCAACTTTCATGATGCAACTGATTTGACGACATGGATGCGAGACGATGCAATCGTGCCTGTGACAAGCTGGCTCCCATGAGAGAAATATTTGAAATGAGGGTAAAGACATGTCAAGATGCTTATGTTTCTCACAGGAATATAACAACTGACGAACAGCTTCTGACATTTCATGCTCGGTGTCGTTTCCTACAATATACACTCCTGGAAATTGAAATAAGAACACCGTGAATTCATTGTCCCAGGAAGGGGAAACTTTATTGACACATTCCTGGGGTCAGATACATCACATGATCACACTGACAGAACCACAGGCACATAGACACAGGCAACAGAGCGTGCACAATGTCGGCACTAGTACAGTGTATATCCACCTTTCGCAGCAATGCAGGCTGCTATTCTCCCATGGAGACGATCGTAGAGATGCTGGATGTAGTCCTGTGGAACGGCTTGCCATGCCATTTCCACCTGGCGCCTCAGTTGGACCAGCGTTCGTGCTGGACGTGCAGACCGCGTGAGACGACGCTTCATCCAGTCCCAAACATGCTCAATGGGGGACAGATCCGGAGATCTTGCTGGCCAGGGTAGTTGACTTACACCTTCTAGAGCACGTTGGGTGGCACGGGATACATGCGGACGTGCATTGTCCTGTTGGAACAGCAAGTTCCCTTGCCGGTCTAGGAATGGTAGAACGATGGGTTCGATGACGGTTTGGATGTACCGTGCACTATTCAGTGTCCCCTCGACGATCACCAGTGGTGTACGCCCAGTGTAGGAGATCGCTCCCCACACCATGAGGCCGGGTATAGGCCCTGTGTGCCTCGGTCGTATGCAGTCCTGATTGTGGCGCTCACCTGCACGGCGCCAAACACGCATACGACCATCATTGGCACCAAGGTAGAAGCGACTCTCATCGCTGAAGACGACACGTCTCCATTCGTCCCTCCATTCACGCCTGTCGCGACACCACTGGAGGCGGGCTGCACGATGTTGGGGTGTGAGCGGAAGACGGCCTAACGGTGTGCGGGACCGTAGCCCAGCTTCATGGAGACGGTTGCGAATGGTCCTCGCCGATACCCCAGGAGCAACAGAGTCCCTAATTTGCTGGGAAGTGGCGGTGCGGTCCCCTACGGCACTGCGTAGGATCCTACGGTCTTGGCGTGCATCCGTGCGTCGCTGCGGTCCGGTCCCAGGTCGACGGGCACGTGCACCTTCCGCCGACCACTGGCGACAACATCGATGTACTGTGGAGACCTCACGCCCCACGTGTTGAGCAATTCGGCGGTACGTCCACCCGGCCTCCCGCATGCCTACTATACGCCCTCGCTCAAAGGCCGTCAACTGCACATACGGTTCACGTCCACGCTGTCGCGGCATGCTACCAGTGTTAAAGACTGCGATGGAGCTCCGTATGCCACGGCAAACTGGCTAACACTGACGGCGGCGGTGCACAAATGCTGCGCAGCTAGCGCCATTCGACGGCCAACACCGCGGTTCCTGGTGTGTCCGCTGTGCCGTGCGTGTGATCATTGCTTGTACAGCCCTCTCGTAGTGTCCGGAGCAAGTATGGTGGGTCTGACACACCGGTGTCAATGTGTTCTTTTTTCCATTTCCAGGAGTGTATTCCTCGAAAACCAGGAAAATATGGGTTGAAGTTACGAGCTGTATGTGATAGTGCAACATTCTACGTTCTCTATCTGCAGGCTTACACGGGTCGACAAGAAAATGAATCACTTGAAGTTGGTCAAGGCAAGAGAGTTGCCTGAGGGTGAAAGGCTTAGAAGACAGCGGCAAAAATGTGACAGCTGACATTTTTCCATAATCCTTAGTCTGGCGAGAGCACTTCTGAAAATCAATCGCACACGTTTACAAACAATTAGAAGAAATAGAGCAGAGCTTTCACTCAGACCAAAGGTATAGTCAAATAGCCATCAATTTTTGGGATCCAAGAGATGTAAGAAATGTTTTGTATTGTCCAAAAAGGGCAAGGTTACAACTTTGCTCACTATAAAGCATTCAAGGTAGGAATAGAAGATCGTGAAGAATCCAAGTAAATAATGATTCTGGATTATAGTAAAACAGAGTCAGAAGTAGATACAGTAGACAAGTTGGTTAGAACGTACACTACGAAAAGAATGAGCAGGTGGCTAATGATATTATTTTATAACATTATTGATATTAGTGTACCGAATGCGTTTATAATATGGCTGCATCTTACGCCGGGTTAGGCAAACAGGAATAACTACAAGAGGCGCTCATTCCTCATAAAAGGAGGAAAGCAACTCATTGCAGAGAACTAGACAGTATTAGTTCCCCAATACTTTTACCAAACCCACAGACGAAAAAACGAAATACAATGTCACTTTAGAATTTCATTAAAAATATTTGTAGTTTCATAGAATCATTTGTACGTTTTTCTAAAATAAATGGTTTCCATAAAAGCAATTTCACATTTTCATTTATGTTCATCAGATCACCATCAAAATTTACAACGTGTAAAGAATAATAGGAACTTGATTATATATTCTGTATCTGCCGAATGTTTATAAGAGTATCGTGTAAAAATTTAAAGTAAATCGGTCAAGAACTATTCGATATGTTTGGCAAAACCGTTTCCCCTCCATATATATGTCCTAAGTCTGTCCGAATGTTTACTACAGCATCGTGTGAAAATCTGAAGTAAATCGGTCAAGAATTTGTCAAGATTTTTGTTAACAACGTTAAACAACTTCTTGTCATTTTATACACAGATGTTGCAATTGCTTGAAGTCCGTTAATAACACGATCACGGCCATAAATCGTGCAAAAGTTTACCACTAACTTGTTATAATAGTAATATAACAAAGGGGTGTATAATAACGTCAGCGACATGGCTCGTCAACGGCGAGAGCTCACATGACTCACTGATACCAGTTCTGCAGCGTCTACAGCGCTACGAATAAATCAGTGTGCTATTTTAAAAAGGTGGCTGACGATGCCTGATACACTTCGTGATCAAAAGTATCCGGACACCCCCCAAAACATGCGTTTTTCATATTAGGTGTTCGCCCCCGGTAGCTGAGTCGTCAACGCGACAGAATGTCAATCCTAACTGCCCGGGTTCGATTCCCGGCAGATTTTCTGCGCTCAGAGACTGGGTGTTGTGTTGTCCTAATCATCATCATTTCATCCCCATCGACGCTCAAGTCGCCAAAGTGGCGTCAAATCGAAAGACTTGCACCCGGCCAACGGTCTACCCGACGGGAGGCCCTAGTCACACGACATTTTATTAAGTGCATTGTGCTGCCACTTACTGTCAGGTACTCAATATCAGCGATCCTCGTAGTCATTAGACATCGTGAGAGAGCAGAATGGGGCGCTTCGCGGAACTCATGGACTTCGAACGTGGTCAGGTGATTGGGTGTCACTTGTGTCATACGTCTGTACGCGAGATTTCCACACTCCTAATCATCCCTAGGTCCACTGTTTCCGTGGTGATAGTAAAGTGGAAACGTGAAGGGACGCGTACAGCACAAAAGCGTACAGGCCAGCCTCGTCTGTTGACTGAGAGAGACCGTCGACAGTTGAAGAGGGTCGTATTGTGTAATAGGCAGAAATCTATCCAGATCATCACCCAGGAGTTCCAAAGTGCATCAGGATCCACTACAAGTACTATGACAGTTAGGCGGGAGGTGAGAAAACTTGGATTTCATGGTCGAGGGGCTGCTCATAAGCCACACATAATGGCGGTAAATGCCAAACGACGCCTCGCTTGGTGTAAGGAGCGTAAACGTTGGTCGATTGAACAGTGGATAAACGTTGTGTGCAGTGATGAATCACGATACACAATGTGGCGATCTGATGGATAGATGTGAGTATGGCGAAGGCCCGGTGAACGTTATCTGCCAGCGTGTGTAGTGCCAACAGTAAAATTCGGAGGCGGTGGTGTTATGGTGTGGTCGTGCTTATCATGGAGGGGGCTTGCACCGCTTGTTGTCTTGGGTGGCACTATCACATCACAGGCCTACATTAATATTTTAAGCACCTTCTTGCTTTCCACTATTGAAGAGCAATTCGGGGATGGCGACTGCATGTTTCAACACGATAGAGCACCTGTTCATAATTCACGGAGAGCAAACCAAAGACTGCGATTCATTGGCAGAACACTTAGAAGCACCATAATTCACGGAGAGCAAACCAAAGACTACGATTAATTGGCAGAACACTTAGAAAGTGCAACAGGTCTACTAAAGAGACTGCTCACACCACGCTTGTGCGCCCTATTCTGGAGTATTGCTGTGCGGCGTGGGTTCCGCATCAGGTGGGACTGACGGATGACATCGAAAAAGTACAAAGAAGGGTAGCTCGTTTTGTATTATCGTGAAATAGGGCAGATAGTGTCACAGACATGATACGTGAACTGGAGTGGCAATCATTAAAACAAAGGCGTTTTTCGTTGCGACGGAATCTCCTCATGAAATTTCAATCACCAGTTTTCTACTCCGATTGCGAAAACTCTCTGTTGACACCCACGTACATAGGTAGGAATGATCGCCATGATAAAATAAGAGAAATCAGGGATCGCACAGTTAAAGGCGCTGCAGTCTGGAACCGCAAGACCGCTACGGTCGCAGGTTCGAATCCTGCCTCGGGCATGGATGTTTGTGATGTCCTTAGGTTGGTTAGGTTTAACTAGTTCTAAGTTCTAGGGGACTAATGACCTCAGCAGTTGAGTCCCATAGTGCTCAGAGCCAGGGATCGCACAGAAAAATTTAAGTTCTCGTTTTTCCCGCGTGCGGTTCGAGAGTGGAACGGAAGAGAGACAGCGTGAAGGTGTTCAAATGGTTCAAATGCCTCTGAGCACTATGGGACTCAACTGCTGAGGTCATTAGTCCCCTAGAACTTAGAACTAGTTAAACCTAACTAACCTAAGGACATCACACACATCCATGCCCGAGGCAGGATTCGAACCTGCGACCGTAGCGGTCTTGCGGTTCCAGACTGCAGCGCCAGAACCGCGTGGCCACTTCGGCCGGCGCATGAAGGTGTTCAATGAATCCTTTGCCAAGCACTTTATTGTGAATAGCAGAGTAATCACGTAGATGTAGACGGCCTGTGGCGGAGTGGTTTCACGACAATAACATCCTTGTACTGAACTGGCCTGCACAAAGTCCTGACCTGAATCCTACAGAACAACTTTGGGATGTTTTGGAACGCCGACTTCTTGCCAGGCCTCAGCGACCGACATCGATTTCTCTCCTCGGTGCAGCATTCCGTGAAGAATGGGCTGTCATTCAGCAAGAAGCCTCCGAGCTCTTGTTTGAACGTATGCCTGCGAGAGTGGAAGGTGTCATCAAGGCTAAGGGTGTGCCAACACCTTATGGAATTCCAGCATTACCGATGGAGGGCCTAACGAACTTGTTAGTCATTTTCAGCCATGTGTCCGGATACTTTTGATCACATAGTGTATATGTAACATTCTGGTTATCGTGCTATACGTATTTAAATCTTTATAGAGGGTGATTTTTTCAACCGTGTACAAACTAGGGATTGATCGATGAGTTGATACGGAACAAAAATGGTCTAATGAACTTATGTCCAGAAATGGATGGTTTCCATGCTAGAGGCCATTAATTCAATTATACTTGCTGACAGAGACTGTGATCTAATAGGCGCTGAACCATGCAGCCACGCAGTACGCTTGGTTTCCTCCTAGAGGGTGGTACCGTCCATGATACGTCACGCCCTAGCGCCCTCTCCCGCCATGGCCATTCGTGGTGATTTTGCGATTCACTTACACTCCTGGAAATTGAAATAAGAACACCGTGAATTCATTGTCCCAGGAAGGGGAAACTTTATTGACACATTCCTGGGGTCAGATACATCACATGATCACACTGACAGAACCACAGGCACATAGACACAGGCAACAGAGCATGCACAATTTCGGCACTAGTACAGTGTATATCCACCTTTCGCAGCAATGCAGGCTGCTATTCTCCCATGGAGACGATCGTAGAGATGCTGGATGTAGTCCTGTGGAACGGCTTGCCATGCCATTTCCACCTGGCGCCTCAGTTGGACCAGCGTTCGTGCTGGACGTGCAGACCGCGTGAGACGACGCTTCATCCAGTCCCAAACATGCTCAATTGGGGACAGATCCGGAGATCTTGCTGGCCAGGGTAGTTGACTTACACCTTCTAGAGCACGTTGGGTGGCACGGGATACATGCGGACGTGCATTGTCCTGTTGGAACAGCAAGTTCCCTTGCCGGTCTAGGAATGGTAGAACGATGGGTTCGATGACGGTTTGGATGTACCGTGCACTATTCAGTGTCCCCTCGACGATCACCAGTGGTGTACGGCCAGTGTAGGAGATCGCTCCCCATACCATGATGCCGGGTGTTGGCCCTGTGTGCCTCGGTCGTATCCAGTTCTGATTGTGGCGCTCACCTGCACGGCGCCAAACACGCATACGACCATCATTGGCACCAAGACAGAAGCGACTCTCATAGCTGAAGACGACACGTCTCCATTCGTCCCTCCATTCACGCCTGTCGCGACACCACTGGAGGCGGACTGCAGGATGTTGGGGCGTGAGCGGAAGACGGCCTAACGGTGTGCGGGACCGTATCCCAGCTTCATGGAGACGGTTGCGAATGGTCCTCGCCGATACCCCAGGAGCAACAGTGTCCCTAATTTGCTGGGAAGTGGCGGTGCGGTCCCCTACGGCACTGCGTAGGATCCTACGGTCTTGGCGTGCATCCGTGCAACGTTGCGGTCTGGTCCTAGGTCGACGGGCACGTGCACCTTCCGCCGACCACTGGCGACAACATCGATGTACTGTGGAGACCTCACGCCCCA
Organism: Schistocerca serialis cubense; assembly: GCF_023864345.2. Classification (NCBI taxonomy): domain Eukaryota; kingdom Metazoa; phylum Arthropoda; class Insecta; order Orthoptera; family Acrididae; genus Schistocerca; species Schistocerca serialis. Next base: position 910,248,835 of record NC_064638.1, on the reverse strand, counting down.
CGTGTTGAGCAATTCGGCGGTACGTCCAGCCGGCCTCCCGCATGCCCACTATACGCCCTCGCTCAAAGTCCGTCCACTGCACATACGGTTCACGTCCACGCTGTCGCGGCATGCTACCAGTGTTAAAGAATGCGATGGAGCTCCGTATGCCACGGCAAACTGGCTGACACTGACGGCGGCGGTGCACAAATGCTGCGCAGCTAGCGCCATTCGACGGCCAACACCGCGGTTCCTGGTATGTCCGCTGTGCCGTGCGTGTGATCATTGCTTGTACAGCCCTCTCGCAGTGTCCGGAGCAAGTATGGTGGATCTGACACACCGGTGTCAATGTGTTCTTTTTTCCATTTCCAGGAGTGTATCTTGCTGACTCAACTTGTAATGGATGTTATACAGCGTTGCACACAGTTGTTCCATATTCGAATCGAGAGCTTGCCGACGTGGTGCTTGCCGGTCGAGGTGGCCGAGCGGTTCTAGGCGCTTCAGTCGGGAACCGCGCGACTGCTACGGTCGCAGGTTCGAATCCTGCCTCAGGCATGGATGTGTGTGATGTCCTTAGGTTAGTTAGGTTTAAGTAGTTCTAAGTTCTAGGGGACTGATGACCTCAGATGTTTGCGGATTGGCGGTAGCGTCGCGACAAGAGGTGGTGCTGAGGTCCGAGCGGCCGAAGCCACGAGCTGCGCAAGGAGGGCCTGCGCAGAGCGAAGATACGTAGTGCTTCACCAGCCGCACGGGGTAGCCGACCGGTTTGAGGCGTCTTGCCACGGTCCGCGCGGCTTCTCCCGTCGGAGGTCGAATCCTCCCTCGCAAATGGGTGTGTGTCGTCCTTATCGTAAGTTAGTTTAAGTTAGAGTAAGTGTTGTATAAGCTTAGGGACCAATGACCTCAGCAATTTGGTCCCATAAGACCTTACCAGAAATTAAAAAAAAAAAGTACTTCACCGGGGTCAGCGTCGAATGAAAAGCCGACATCCCGCCCGTTGGTTGGCAACATTCGTGTCGGACGACCGCTAGTGGAATAACTGCCCTCTTCTACCTGGCTTTCATTGGCACCACTCAGTAACCGCTGCGATGCACCGTGGATCCATGGAACTGCTTGTTAATTAACATTCTGTAATCCTCGTGTCGATTTGTGTCATTGTCTACCCGCCCTCCTTATTATTTTCCGGTTTGTACCCGACACGCAGGGTTTTACTTGGTCGGCTCTTTGGTCTTAAAAATAGGCAGTAGTATTGTACTAAGACACTAGTTGTCGTTAGAAAATTTGTCCCTCTGTTATACTGCCTTTCCTTCCTGATTCTACCCGATCACTAATGTTCTAATGAAACAGTTCCTGGTCGTAAATACAAATGGAACAATTGTAGTCACGCACAGGTTGTCGTTAAACAAAAGAGGGCTCTTGTGGTTAGATTTAGTTGTTAACCGGTTCAATTCTTTGACTTTGCATTTCTTAGTCATTAGTTATAATCTGAACAACCTGCTGTACTAAGCTGTTCGTTTCTGCGTTGGAAAAACCAGGTCATTATTGGCGTATTTTATCTGGATCTTGTAGTTCCACCGAGTGAGTTCCCTTGTAATAAGTGATCACAATAATGTTTTAAGACGTTTCTTCAGAACGGTCTTAATGACTGACAATGTCTAACTTTGAAAATATTAACAGCCAACTGTCACCAGGGCTTTAGGCAAAATAAGATTGTCAAAAGAGAAGAGTGGGATCCAGACGCACCTTGGTTGCCGATTGAAATTAAGAGGATAGTTGCTTTGAGGTAACCCTTATCATTGTCATATTGTTTCCATAATCTGTTTAATCTTTAAGCACATGTGCTCATCTTAACCCCGAACTTTTCAACATACATGTTTCAAATTAAAAGTTACGTCATCTGTTTTGGGTAACTGAATCACTCTTGTCATCAATGGTGCTTATATAGTTTTCATGTGTTGCAGGAGGGCATTTAATAAGAGAGACTGTGTGCAGCGTGGTAGTAAACACCGCTGTTTCACCCTATAAGGGGCGGGCGGCAGGTCCGGCCGTCTTGTAATCATTACCATATTGTTTGGTGTTATGAATTCTTTTGCAAAGGTTTATTCATCTTTAGGTTTAAGGTCAAAAGAATTTTGCAAATTTGTCACTTTGTGCAAAAATTTTTTTGGTTATATATATTGTTAAATAAACAGTTTGTGTGAAAAGAAAGTTATATTGGTGGGTCGTCCCTTCCACATTATCATTAATTCCAGTAAATACCACGTATCAATTATGATTACTTAAAAATCGACAATTATGAATACTTACGAATAACATGAGTTGACAATTTGCTGAAGTATAAGAGTTTTCACTCTCATAATGACATTGTCCTAAAAATGTTTTTAAGTAAAAAAAAAATACTCTAAGCTAGTTGAATTGTATTATTTGGGTAAAAATCCTCTTTGTCAAATATATGCTATCTGGATGTCCAGCCTTCGTATGATGAACGATATTGAAATGCTATGATGAAAAGCACTGAAATTTCCGAACCTAAGCGGGCGAGGAAATACAACGCATGAAGGCGACATTAGATTTCAGTCAAACATATTTTTTCACATTTATGTATTAATGACTTCGGTGTTTCTTTCAAAACTAAGCAATAGTGAATAAAATGTGAAAACATACGGTTCTTTCACTATATTAGCAAATGTCTCCTTAAAGACATTTCTGTTTATTCCAAATACGTCAGGCAACCAACAGCGTTTAAAATCTCTTTTTGCGCCTGGCCTCTGTACCTAAGCTTGGTCGCTGATCGTCTGTAACGGCTAACAATATTTTTTCATAACCGATATATGGATAAGCTCTATAATCCAGCAATCCGTCTATCGTGTTTATGTCAAAGGCGTGAGGGAGCGAGTTCTGAAACTATTCCATGTTTAGAATTCACAATAACATCACTAATGGTGGCTCTGGGTACATGTAACTACCGTGAAATCGCTAAAACCGTGGCCCGTGGTGATTCATTCCTGTCCACTGACACATTCACATAGTCACGTGCATACTGATATCCTGTAGCGGAAAGTATGTAGCCTTGAGTGAGAACGTAATGTAAGAGAGAATGTGTATCAGGAAACTTTTAACAATATGATGCGTGTGCCTTATGGTTCGCAGTTTGTTGTCTGTTGTACTGTCCTAAATTAGATGGTAAGTGTTGTCGCACATTCGTAAGCACTGGTGTAGAAAACAGAGCATACTAGCTACAGACGTCTTTACTTCAACACCAGGCATCGGGAAACATTTAAAATTGACGTAAAACTACTATTATCAAACAAATCTTAAGAAATAAGCTGTCCAGACATTTCCATTTTCAAATTATCAGGAGCTTTTAGTATATCTATTTCAAAAGAATTTAGAGAGAGTTTGACCATATTTGCACGACTACATCGACGAATTTCACAGTACATATTTTTAGATATTTCTGTAGCTTGAACAGAGTTATAAAAAGATAAGAAAAATAATTTTCATTATCAAGTTCAGTCGATGGACTCATGCAATGGAGATTTCAAAGGAGAGAGGGTGCTGAAAGCAAAGATCTTGCATTCCTTCAGGAAAGTGGCGTACAGTGACAGATTTTTAATATTTTTTTCCTTGTGTAAATAAATTACACAAAATAATTACACCAGAATATTAATAAACCAATTTATCTTCGAAAGTGAGTTGCTAGAACTTGCTGAAAAATTGATGTGCGTATTGGTAACTTCAAGCCTAAACTGATGGTTTTAAGGTGACTGACGGCGATGTCTCTATCAGTAAAGTTTGTCTTGAATCTATGACAGGCACAAAGGAGTAAACAGTGAATGGAAAGCATTGAATCTTTGTAAATTGACATAACTTCTATTTGTTTCATTGTACAATCCGCGTCTGATAAGCCTTCCTTTACTACGAATCTCACACCTCTTGAACGAAGACAAAAAAAGTGTGCCACTCCTTTCAGACCCATACAGGAGTGTTCAAACTAAGTATGAAAGCAATTTATGCCCCGAAAAATACATCCAGACAGAAAATATGGCCCAGTGTTAATGCGATCTAATTCTTTACTAGTAATAAGAGATGGCGAGCTCACGCAAAGCGTCACGGTAAAATGGTTGACAAAATAAATAAAAAAAGAGCATAGCGGCTGGTTGTGGGGCATTTTTGTTGCTTTAACAGTTTAACACACAGGTACAGCCTTCGTATTTGTGAGATTTAACGGCTGCTACCGGTGATAAAAAGATGAGTTACACGAACTACATTCTGTCGGAATCAATATCTACGAAAATAATTTATGAACCATTTTAATTTGTTTTACCAGCAGATAAAAGTAACATAAGCGAAACAAACTCTAAAAGGTTTTCATGTGCATGTGTCAGGCTACTTCAAGAAAGTAACGCAGTTACTATTGTCAAATAAAAGGCACAGAGTACTGAGTACTGCCCACATCTGACCTCTCATGTTCAGACGGATTTCCCAGCACAGTAGGTAAGGCAATCACACTCACCATCGATACGTCATTAGCACGAAAATGTCATGCCCACAATGTGGAGCTTCATTCTGTTTGGCCAAGGACAACTAAAGCTATTACACAATTTTCCAGCCTTCGACACGCAAAGCTCTCCGGAGTAGCTCGCAAGAGCTCCAAATTCATAGAACAAACGGGTACTGAGAACTTCGAAAACATTTACCGCTGTTTCCATATCGATTAAAGAGGTTTGGAGTGTTGCAACCCAGTTTCTTGTGATCAATTTTCATTTGAATGAATATCCAGACTTCCTAAAGAAGACAGAGTTTTCCGAATTACCCTTTTTTCACATTTACTGTATGCAGAACGAACATAACGGTCGTGTGTAGGCAACTAGAAGCACAGTTACGCAGTAATGCCGCAATAACTATCTTACATCCTCCAGAGAGATAATGTAAAGCTCTGTATAGGGAAAATGTGGACACTATTCTACTCTACACAGCCGTCTATACTTTGCGGTTGTATGAAGCCCCGATGTATGTCCCTTCCGGCTGTATTCACCCCTCCAGCTACTTCTGTGACATAGGCCATGTTATGTATTTTCGGAAGTCTCCACATGAATAATACTGCAGTTTTGTGATTTTGGCTGGATTTTTCGAAGCAGGAAGAGTAGGAAATTTGAGAGAAAAGTGCAGCAAGAAAAAATAGTTTGGTTTAACAGCCGCTCCTTTCCACGCTTTCGCTGTTTTTTTTCCCTTTAATCGAATATTTATGTTGTTCACAAATTGCAAGATCTTCTAAACGTTGCACGCTAATTAAGGCCACAGAAGCATGATCTTTTCGAATTTACGTCAGACAAAAATCGATTCTGGCAGATAGAGTTGGAGGCATTTGTTAATATTGCCTTTTGAGTTCTCGTGGTGATATTTCCATAGAAACTTTCATCACCTAACTCATATTTATTTAGAAGTCAAATGGAAATGTTCACAGATTTAACTTTAAGAATATAACGAAATATTTTCATAAAAATTTTCGCTCTCTATTTTACCCCTTAGGGGTTGGCTTTCCAAAACCCGTGAAACACGAATTTTTTTCTTAATCAAATAGCCATGTACAAATTTTCTTAGATTTAGCTTAAAAATTATTTCATGATGAAATACTATCATAAAAATTTCCATTCCCTGGGGGTTGAATTTCCAAAACCACTGAAACATGTGTTTTTCTATTTCTATTCGAGACATTGAACACCAATGTTCATAGACGTGGCTTTAAAAATACTTTATTAGGACTTTAGCGATGATTTATTTTCAAAAATGCTATCAGCCACTTTTTTCAAAGTTATCTTAACAGCAACTCTTTTTCAAAAAACCTTTCATGACATGCTTCGTCTCCCAGGGGTGCAATTTCGAACGATCCCTTACTAAGCGATATCTACAGTATAAGATCAACACCCACTTCAGATTTCAAGTTTTTGTCGTTAGTGGTATGGGCTGGGCGATGATGCGTCAATGGACGGCTCTCTTTCAATCCCTTACGAGTTGATTTTCTAAAAACTCTGAAACACGTTGTATTTCATTTCAAACCGAGAAGCCAAACACAAATTTTCATAGGTTTAGCTTCGAAAATGCTCCTGAAATGACTTCCGTAATGAAATATTTCCATAAAAAGTTTCATCTCCCACTTCACCCCCTTAGGGATTGAATTTTAAAAAAATAAATAAACAAATAAAACTGAAACTAATTTTCATAGATGTAGCCTTAAAAATGCTTTAGTACATCTTTAACCCCCATAGGTGTTAAATTTCCAAATATTCTGAAACAAGTATTTCTTTATGTCTTACTGAGAAACCAAATACCAATTTTTGTACCTATAGTCTCAGCATTGCATTAATAGTGGTGTAAAGCAAGAATACTGCAAAACCTTCATCCCCTATTTCACCTCCTTAGGTGTGGTATTTCGAAAAATACCTTCTTAAATGACGCCGACAGTATAAGGTCAACATTCTCTGCAAATTTCGAGTTTCTGCCCTTAGTGTTTTGAGCTACGCGATGGTAAGTCAGTGAGTGAGTCAGTCAGTCAGTCAGCCGGGGCATTATCTTTTATATATATATATATATAGAGAGAGAGAGAGAAGATTACGGTGAATCCTGCTGACGTTTAACATTCTCTAAGGAGTTTATCACGTGAAAAAGAGCAGCAGTGTTTCAGCTTGAACAAATTCATGACGAAAATTTTCTGCATACTGATGTGAGTTTAATTCATGACGTATCGAGGTTTTATACTAATGTATGCAGATGGTTGAAATACTCCAGCAAAGATGACCCATAACTGATGCTACAAATGTTATTATTGCTTCACCTCATTTCATAGTTAATGTGGAACTCTTGAAGACTGCTGCATATTTGTTACTTTCATTTAGTGCATCGTTACGACCAACAAAGAAATAAGAAAGCTAACAAACCATGATGGACTTGCAAATGTTATTGGAGCAGTACAGTCGATTTTCTTAATCCTCGTTATTTTACAGCTATTTCTGTGCTAGACTAAGCAGTTTTAAAAGGAAAACTATGTGCAGTATGTGTGTCAAACAATGTCTGTTGTATAGTTTTGCGGAAAGTTCAAACACTTCTTACAGCGGCCTATACATACGTTACACAACAATTACACCGTAGTCGATATATGTTTGTATGGTCTGTTTTCTATAACGCAAGAATGCTGTAAATATTTTATACTTGGGTGATACAGTTCTACAGAGGATCCTGTTCATTCCGTACCCATGATACCAAACGCACTTAGTTTTTTTGTGATAGCTTGGCTTCAGACAAATCCCTTGTCAAAAATCCGAACTTATTACACACAGTATATAACAAATTATGATTCTGCCTTGGTAATAAATGAGAGCTTACGAAAGCATTGTAATAACAAACCTTGAAACAGGAAAACATTTAACCTCGACCCTTCAATAACCTTGCTGACGAAGATCTATGCATCTGTGATAATAAGTAGTTTTTTCATCTAGTTTCTTTTACATCAGATAAATTCGCAATTGTGAATAAGGACTACCATCAGCTGTAGAATGGAATGATGACAATTCGCAACTGCAAATTTATCTGATGTGTTTAGTAACGGCTGTGGCCGCCGGCACTTCAATATCATATTTATCTGCCGATACCGGGCATGCGACTTTGAAGCACAACGTCTGACCTGTATGGGAATACACATAGTGCATGTGCGAGTACAGATCGTAGACGTATGGTTGACGACATATGGAAGTTTGGGTCTGGCGCTTAGTCGTGCATGCATATCCAAATGGTAAGGCGACCGCTTGAGATAAGCGTGAAATCCGGGTTCGAGTCTCGACCCGACAGAAATTTTCATTGCAGTCATTTCATTCTACGACAGATGGTAGTCATTATTCGCAACTGCGAATTTATGTTATGGGTTTAGTAACGGCTATGGCCGCCGCAGTGCGTCGTCATAAGAATAACACCGGCACTGCAATAAGGTAGTTTCTTTTAAGTTTCCTTAAATACACTGCTCCAAATTTCCGGTTTTTGTCCCGCAGCTTTGATTTCTATTTGTGAAAACGATTTCTTCCAACGTTATCATTTTCTGCTGCTGTTGCCTAGCGCTCAAGATGATCATTTTAAAGATATTTACGATTACACTAGGTATTTGAGTTCGCTTCCGTAACAGTAACTACGCCGTCTGTCGCTGTTGCTGCGAATAAATTACACCATCACGATAGTTGAACCGGTGCTTATCCTCCTCACAAAAGATTTTTACGGCACGCTTTTCCTCCATTCTTTGATGTTAAGAGCTATAGACGTTCAGTTTGAAACTAGCGCTCTACCTTAGCAATACACAAGGTAGTTACGATCGCTGCTTTGGCGGAAACGGCGAAATATACTGCAGCGAACAGCAGCGTGCCTGGCCCAAAATGGCGCCGCTGAAAGCTACCCATGACGGTTTCCTGTACCAGCTCGCTAGGTGACCCAACATTACTTCCTTTTCTAAAGGGATTTATCAAAGGTCACATTTTCCATACTACTGTGAAGACTGGTGCCATCGGGGTAGCTGATGTACAGTTGTAGCGACGAGTAAGGATAAAACTGCCACCCAGATTATAGGTTGGGCATGCTTCCAAAATAGTACATTTTGAAACAGGCTAAAACACATTTTGAGCGCGTGAGCAATCTAAAATAATGTCCTCTTGTACGTGTTACCTATTTCCGATGCCAGAATACATTCGACCAGTGAAGGAACTTTTGAGACACTGAGAGATCCTCTATTGAGAATAACTGATAAATGTGTAACTAGAAACCAGAAAATATGCCTTGCATACATATTTTTTGTGAGTGGGATAGTGGCTACGAATGAGCAGCAGTATTAGTTGCAATATAAATGAAACAGTTTTCTGCGTCAGTCACTTGTTTACGGGAGCATTACGCGTGTCGAAGGCTCGCACCATCATCCCCAGGTGGACAATTGCATGGATACTTACTTGGTGTTAATCGTAAAACACAAGCAAACTGTAACCTGTTTTGTACTTGGTCTGCTGCTGCGAAAAGAGTTTGTTGTTGCTTTGAGTCAAGGAGAAGCATGTGATACCATTTACAGTTTTCTGTGTGTTCTTTACGTTGTATAATGTTTGTTTAAAAGGACATAATCAATTGACAATGTCGCCTCCTGTGAGAGTAGACCTGTTCTAAATGCGAGGAACTCTAAACTAGTCGACATTCGTTGATAGATTTGCGAGCTTTACGGACAAAATTCGCAGAGTGATTCAGTGGTAAGGAAATGGATCCGATAGTTCAATCAAGGACGTAATCAAGTCCATGTTAACGAACCGAGTGAGTGTCGCCGTTTGTTTAATGAAGCACTGCTTCGTGCAGTTGAAGCACTCGTAAAGTGAAACCGTACATTTACGGCATCTGATCTTTCTACGAAATTTCCGCAAATTTAAACATGACTTCTTGATGAAATTGTTTCTGAAAAACTATTTTAGATAACTGTGTGCTCCCTGGGTGCCAAAACTCTTACATATCAACACAAGAAACAGCGTCTGGGCAGAGTACTTACCTTTATTTACGTTACAACAAAAGTGGTGATTTTCAGAGCAAGAGATAATAAACATGAAAAGGATTTGAGTTGCTTATGAAACCCTTAATTGGAACGACAATCAATTTAATGGAGGCATACTGCGTCACTGGTAAAGACTACAGCCAAGGAAATCTTAACACCTCAGCAAGTCATGTGCGTTCTTCTAGTGGGTTTGTTACTGCGAGGTCAAACAATCAATACGAACTTTTAATGCCAGATGCTAGTGAAAAAACGTCACAAAACATAGAATAAGAGCTACGGAAAGCCCACAAACGTATTGTTTAGATTCATTAGAATGCCCGACATCACACCGGGAACAAGACGCGACAACTCCTCGGATGGAGCCAAAGTGACTTCTTAGATCCCTGACCTCGCCCCTAGTGACTTCCATCTCTTGTTGCATCTGGGAGCTGCACCTGAAAACGTTCCTCGGGTTTCAAAAATTACCTCATGGTTAACAAAAGAGGTGGCACTGTGCTATGAGAAAGGCATGCAAAAACTCCTCCGCGGTGCTAAGTGCCTACAATGCGGTGAGAGCTCCGTAGAAAGATAGTTTAAGATTTATTTTACACGAAATAATTTTTCTGTATATATACAGGGTGCTCGGAAATCCACGTTACAAACTTCTAGAACTTATAGAGTGGAGTGATTACATATTTTGAATGGGAACTCACGTCCGAAAACGCCCCGTTCCGCTCTACGGCGGTTTCAGTTCAGATGTGTAAAGCGTCCACGTCTGCTGAGGGAAAGAGAAAAGCCTCAGAGTTACTAGCCCTGGTATTCAGTAGGGTGGACCTTCATAGCTACAATGTATGTAACATCGTTGGTGGTCACAACATCGAGCCGCTGTTGCAGTGCATGAGTATTGTTCTGTACTTACAGTATGAAGAATTGAATTAGGCGCCACACAGTACAGCCATTAGGTAACAGTTCGAAAGGAAACATAACTAAACATCCATTTACCACTTAAGCACATTTGTTTGCATTAATACGTAAACAGCACGTGTTTACATTTGTTCTCGAAAAATGCAAAAACGTACTGTTTGAGTATTAATACAATCAAATGTGCTTAAGTGATAAATGGATGTTTCGTTATCTTTCCTTTCGAACTGTTGCCTATAAATGTACTGTGTCACGCCTAATTCAATTCCTCAAGCGAAAACGGATGAGTTAAACATCTTAGCTTAAAACGTCATAGGACGGAAACTATAGGTTTTCGGGCATGGGTTACTATTCAAAATATTATGTACTCCCACTACGAGTTCTAGACGTTTATAAGGGAAATTTCAGAGCACCCTGTATAGTCTCTACTCACACACGCATCACAGGACATTGTAGTTAAATGTACACTCCTGGAAATGGAAAAAAGAACACATTGACACCGGTGTGTCAGACCCACCATACTTGCTCCGGACACTGCGAGAGGGCTGTACAAGCAATGATCACACGCACGGCACAGCGGACACACCAGGAACCGCGGTGTTGGCCGTCGAATGGCGCTAGCTGCGCAGCATTTGTGCACCGCCGCCGTCAGTGTCAGCCAGTTTGCCGTGGCATACGGAGCTCCATCGCAGTCTTTAACACTGGTAGCATGCCGCGACAGCGTGGACGTGAACCGTATGTGCAGTTGACGGACTTTGAGCGAGGGCGTATAGTGGGCATGCGGGAGGCCGGGTGGACGTACCGCCGAATTGCTCAACACGTGGGGCGTGAGGTCTCCACAGTACATCGATGTTGTCGCCAGTGGTCGGCGGAAGGTGCACGTGCCCGTCGACCTGGGACCAGACCGCAGCGACGCACGGATGCACGCCAAGACCGTAGGATCCTACGCAGTGCCGTAGGGGACCGCACCGCCACTTCCCAGCAAATTAGGGACACTGTTGCTCCTGGGGTATCGGCGAGGACCATTCGCAACCGTCTCCATGAAGCTGGGCTACGGTCCCGCACACCGTTAGGCCGTCTTCCGCTCACGCCCCAACATCGTGCAACCCGCCTCCAGTGGTGTCACGACAGGCGTGAATGGAGGGACGAATGGAGACGTGTCGTCTTCAGCGATGAGAGTCGCTTCTGCCTTGGTGCCAATGATGGTCGTATGCGTGTTTGGCGCCGTGCAGGTGAGCGCCACAATCAGGACTGCATACGACCGAGGCACACAGGGCCAACACCCGGCATCATGGTGTGGGGAGCGATCTCCTACACTGGCCGTACACCACTGGTGATCGTCGAGGGGACACTGAATAGTGCACGGTACATCCAAACCGTCATCGAACCCATCGTTCTACCATTCCTAAACCGGCAAGGGAACTTGCTGTTCCAACAGGACAATGCACGTCCGCATGTATCCCGTGCCACCCAACGTGCTCTAGAAGGTGTAATCAACTACCCTGGCCAGCAAGATCTCCGGATCTGTCCCCCATTGAGCATGTTTGGGACTGGATGAAGCGTCGTCTCACGCGGTCTGCACGTCCAGCACGAACGCTGGTCCAACTGAGGCGCCAGGTGGAAATGGCATGGCAAGCCGTTCCACAGGACTACATCCAGCATCTCTACGATCGTCTCCATGGGAGAATAGCAGCCTGCATTGCTGCGAAAGGTGGATATACACTGTACTAATGCCGACATTGTGCATGCTCTGTTGCCTGTGTCTATGTGCCTGTGGTTCTGTCAGTGTGATCATGTGATGTATCTGACCCCAGGAATGTGTCAATAAAGTTTCCCCTTACTGGGACAATGAATTCACGGTGTTCTTATTTCAATTTCCAGGAGTGTATTTACTATGCCGTCACTTCTAAAACAAAGTTTACATCTAAGATCTCCAAACACATAGCTAACCAGTCATATTTCCATGGGTTTGAAGATAGTGCCTGCCCCCTGAAAATCTTGATCTTATATTTTTTCACTGGACATTGTACGAATGGAGTCACAGCTAGAAATAGTACACAAGAACCAATAATAAGTTATCTCTGTGTTTAGCCAGCCACAACTGTCGCAGCTCGTTCCACAGCGAAGCGACACAGGAAAAAAAGGCTTCTTGTTGGCAATTCCCCTGTGCGCCAGAAGCCAAATCCCGCTGACTGTGGCTCCTTTCCCTCCCCCTCACAGAAAGACACGCCACATTAGCCACCACCCAGCAGAAACCTCCGGCAAGTCGCTCGCCCATCAGACTGTCACTGGAAGGACGTGCGCCTTCAGGTGGAAGATGTTGGTTGACTTTCTGTCACGCCTGGCTGCGTGGAAACTCTCAAAGAACGCCACTCCGAATCCGTTCGCTGTTTTCAAATTAACGTTCGATGTCACAAGGTAAAAACCTTCCACGTTTTCCCCATCTGACGATATCGTACTTGTGTGCATGTTGCTTTCACGCCACTAAAACCTAATAGCTGTACTAATTGACGTTTACATGTGTCTGAAAACAGAGAACACCCTTCGAATTTCCCCCAATATTACTCAATCTCCGTTCTTTTCTACGGGAAGAGGTGATGTGCTACGACAGAAAGTAACAGTACTGATACGTAAAATTTAGTTTTGATTGTAACTTCAGAAATAAATTGTTAAATGTATCAATTATTCAGGTACCAGATTTGCCCGGATATCCACTCGCGTTAACACACCGCTTGTCGGATTCGCAGATGTGCGCCAGTCTCAGATTGGATGCACCTGGCAGATTAACGAGAAACATTTCGAAAACATTCTCACAATTTCGCACGGGAAACCCTATACGCAGACGGATGGGGTACACAAATTCGGCCACGCGGGCACTGGAGAGGGGTGGGAGGCGGGGGAGTTTGCGACAGGATGCGCAACAGGACACCCTCTACCACTAACATTGGCAAATCCAGATTAACAAGCCGATCTCGCAAGATACGGACCAGGAAAAATGAGAATTTATTAATACTTGATGGTATCATACATAAACAATCAGACAAAAGGTGGACGGCCAGGAAATTAATCTAAAAATGTGACTTTGCGCAATAAAACCTCACAGAAGTTCCAACATTGTTTTGAAAATATACAGGGTGTTTCAGAAGTGGTAGTCAATAGTCAGTGATATGATAGGAATGATCATTCTAAACAAAGTATCAAGTAATCATGGGCTCTTAAACGCATACCTTGAACTTCGATACTGTCAAACAACTCTCTATTACTGCAAGCTCTTTGCTTTCCATATTTTTGGAAGTAGTAGTACGGACCAAAACAAAGAAAATATTGCCAGTAAACATGTCATCTAGAAAGCGAACCTTAGAAGTTATGAGCACTTGAACATTAGAAGAATAGAGTTCCAAAGTATCGAAGATGAACAAGTGATCATAGCTCTTAAGGTATGCATTTTAGACCACGTGCTTGTTGGACAGTTCTTTCTTCTTTTCGTGTATACTACCACTTCCCAAAATATGAGACCAAAGAGCTTGCTGTAGAAGAGATTTGTTTGACAGTATCGAAGAGTAGTTGCTCATAGCTATTAAAGGTATGCGTTTTAGAGGCCGTGTTTATTTGACTTTTTTGTTTCGAAAGACCATTCCTGGCATATCCATTAATATTGACCATAACTTCTGTAACACCTTGTATACTATCTAGATATACACTCAAGCACCAAAGAAACTGGTACAGACATGCGTAAACAAATACAAAGAATCCTGTCGGACGAACATCCGCAACTGAGCATTATACTAGAGGTTCAAAATACCGATTCGGTTGTTATCTTCTTTTATTGTCACGACCTGTTTCTGGCTCTCATAAGCCCATCCACATGTGTCGTAACTGTGCTGTGGCCCCCGAGCATCGCGGTGGACGTGTACCAGGCGCGGTTTGCTATCTATGAGCGCTCAGTTGCAGCACAGTAGTGACACCTGGGGATGGGCTTATGAGAGCCCGAAACCGGTCGTGACAATAAAAAAAATTTACAACTCAAGCGGTATTTTCAATCTCTAACAAATACAGAGACATGTAAACAAGCAGAATACGGCGCTGCGGTCGGAAACGCCTATACAAGACAGCATATATGTCGCGCAGCTGTTAGATCGGTTACTGCTGCTACAGTGGCAGGTTATCAAGATTTAAGTGAGTTTGAACGTGGCGTTATAGTCGGCGAACGAGCGAGGGGACACATCTCCGTGGTAGCGTTGAAGTGGTGATTTTCTTGTACGACCATTTCATGAGTGCACCATGAATATCAGGAATCCGGTGCAACATCAAATATCGGACATCGCAGCGGCCTGAAAAAGATCCTGCAAAAACGGGCCCAACGACGACTGAAAAGAATCGTTCAAAGTGACAGAAGTCCAACCCGTCCGCAAACTGCTGCAGATATCAATGTTGGGTTATCAACAAGTGTCAGTGTGTGAACCATTCAACGAAACATTATCGATATGGGCTTTCGGAACCGAAGGCCCACTCGTGTACCCTTGATGACTGCACGACACAGCTTTATGCCACGCCTGGGCCTGTCAACACCGACATTGGACTGTTGATGAATGGAAACATGTTGCCTGGTCGGACGAGTCTCGTTTCAAATTGTATCGAGCAGATGGACCTGTAAGGGTATGGTGACAAACTCGTGTATCAGATGACACGTACGTAAGCATTGAGCCAGATCGCCTGCATCCATTCATGTGCATTGTGCATTGGGCAATTCCATCAGGACAATGCGATATCCCACACGTCCAGAATTGCTATAGAGTGGCTCCAAGAACACTACTCTGAGTTTAAACACTTCCGCCGTACACCAAACTCCCCTGACGTGAACATTATTCAGCATATCTGGGATGCCTTGCAACGTGCTACTCAGAAGAAATTTCCACCCACTGGTATTCTTATGGATTTATGTACAGTCCTGCAGGATTCATGGTGTCAATTTCCTCCAGAACTACTTCAGACATTAGTGGCGTCCTTGCTCAGCAGTGGAGCCATGAGTCAGAAGACCGTTTTGTCTGGCGCCACTGGTTCAGGTGTAGTATCGATTATCCCTCTTGCGTCCGAATTGGCACTATGTATAAGGAAGAGTTGGTATCTGTGGGCTGTGTCCTTAGTAGGTCTTTGCTTGCCGACATATATATGTGTGTCTTTTACCTAGTAATCACCTGTCCAGATGTCACTGTCCTCTGTGTTTCACTGGAAACCCTCTTATTTCTAACTTTATATATATATATATATATATATATATATATATATATATATAAAGCTCCAGAAGAACAAAATTGTTAGACCAGATCCAGAATACGTTACTTTAAACCAGACACAAATATTACACAAAATTAAAATGGAGAAAACGACAGACTGGACACAACTTTCACGAAGAATCCGAGAGGCCATGAAACTAGCGCAAGCACCACGAACACGGAAACACCGTTGGTGGAACCACACATGTGACCAAGCTATTGACCAACGAATCAGTGCATGGAAAAAATTTAGTTGCCATAAATCCCAAGAGAATTGGATGAACTTCTTGAAAACACAGAAGCAATCAAGCAAAATCATTCGCAGTGAAAAACGACAGTATGACAAACGGCGACTGACAGAGATCGAATCGGACTTCATGAAGAACAATACAAGAAACTTCTACAGAACGTTCAGAGAAAATATGGCTGGATATCAACCACCCAACTTGTGCTTCAGAAGACCGGATGGAACCCTAGAAACCAATACCAAAAACAATTGTGACATTCTGGCGAAGTACTTTGAAAAACTGCTCAACACGGACCCCCCCCCCCCCCCCCCCAATGGAAGAAATGATGACAGAAACGAGCACATACAATCCAGATAGTGAACCTCCAACTCTAGAAGAAGTTAAAGAAATAATAAAGTCACTCAAGAATCGTAGAGCACCAGGAGAAGATGGCATCATCGCGGAAATCTGGAAGTTACAAGACCCAGAACTCACCAAAGACATCCACAGGATCTTGGAAGACATCTGGAAGATCATGAAAATTCCTGACGACTGGAAAACTGCCCTGATACACCCACTACACAAAAAAGGTGACAAGACTAACCCGAACAACTACAGAGGAATATCTCTACTACCGGTCACATACAAGATCCTCTCTAAAGCTTTACTGAACAGACTAGAATGCCAAACCGACCACTTGATTGGGGAATACCAAGCAGGCTTCCGTAAAGGGCGGTCTTGTGCGGAACAAATTTGGAACCTGAAAATGATTTTACAACACAAACAGAACCTGATCATTACCTTTGTTGACTTCAAAAAGGCGTACGACTCTATCGACCGGAAAACTCTCTTCAAAATTCTAGCAGAATACAAAGTAGACAACAAAACACGGGCTATCATAGAGCAAACTTTAACCAACACGACCTCCAAAGTAAAGTTCTGTGGGGAACTATCAGAGCCCTTTGAAATTCGCACAGGTGTCCGACAAGGCGATGGCCTCTCACCTCTCCTTTTCAATCTGGTGTTAGATAAGGTCATAAAAGAATGGGAAACATCACAACAGGGGATAACCTTAGGAAACCTACAGATTAAATGCCTGGCTTTTGCAGACGATTTGGCGATTGTCACGAAAGGTATAAAGGAAACAAAAGACGCTATTGAAAAACTGCACGAAATCGCTTCCAAAACTGGACTACAGATCTCTTACGAAAAGACACAGTTTATGAGCACAAAGAAACTCTCATCTCTGAACACAAAGTATGGCACGATTTACAAAACAGCAAACTTCAAATACCTCGGTGAAACACTACAAGTGAGTGGACATAACAGAGACTCAAATGAAGAAAGAAAGACTAAACTGGACAAGGCATACAAAGTAGTGTGGAATCATTACAACAAGAAGTCTGTCTCACAAAAAGCCAAATTACGCCATTACGACACGGTGGTGCTCCTCGAGGCACTATATGCAGCAGAGACCACACTAATCCGAGGGCATACACGTATCAGACAATTAGAAAAAGTAGAACGGAAAATACTTAGGAAAATATTTGGCGCAACTAACAACAATGGAATATGGATCAAGAAACCTACAGAGGAACTGTACAAACATACGGAGACAATCACAGAAAAGATTAGAAAACGCAGACTACAATTCTATGGACACCTATACAGAATGCCATCACACAGGCTGACCAAACAGATCTTTGACTGGGTAACCACTAGAAACAACAAATGAGTGGCAGAGGTAGAAAACGACCTGAACCAGCTCAACATAACAGCAGACACAATAAACGACAGAATAAAGTTCAGAAACATCATCAAGAAAAGTAAACTACATGAGATACAATGCGACAAACGAACAGGCATAAAATGGACCGAAGAACGCAAGCAAGATCACAGCCAGAAGATGAAAGAAATATGGGCAACCAAAAAGGCAATCAAGATGAAGCCGAAGACACGAAGCCGACAAGAAGCATGGATAGAGGACCGGAAACAGAAACACAGCGAGCGAATGAGGGAAGTTTGGGCAGCAAGGAAGGCAGCAAAAGGAACTGGCCATGTAGTTTAGTCAAAATGCGCTCTTTAAGGGCAAAACACCAATAATATATATATATATATATATATACATATATATATATATATATATATATATATATATATATATATATATGGGCAGTGACAGGTGATTACTAGGTACAAGACACATATTCTGCTGGCCAAAACATATGAAAGATGAAACGTATCAAGAAATTTGGACAACACAGTGCTTCATATGAAATGTAGAGACTTACGAAGTTTAGTGTCACTACCCAGTGTTTTAGCAAAAGTAGTAAGCAGGAGTCAGAAAGCCACGATAAACTATTGCAATAACAGCCGCAGGCAGGTAGCCTCAGTGTGGCGATATGTGGATCGGAGTAAACATACACGCAAGGGGATTGCAACCCGAAGTTAGACATGTTCGGCAGGAAACTGCACCACACAGCTGTAATGACCGGAGCGGGTGGGTCGACGTCACCACACCAGGACAAGTCTCTTGTTACGGGCTATGTGACTAGGTGCGAAGTTCAGTTGCCGTGTTTCCAGGGTCTCCTGCAATGCCGCCAACCCACAACGTGGCAGCGCTATGCGGGTCATCGCTCTCGCACCGCAGGCGCACCGGCTGAAGTCAGCCGAACTTCCCCTGACCTGCAGGAAGCAGACTAGTTCTGAGGGTGCACGCAAGAGCAGCAGAGGCAGCCACACCTACGAACCTTTCGAGCAGCAGAGGCCGCCACATATACGGACCTTTTTCTGCATCCACCTCGACATTTTTTCCAGACAATCCTAGCCCACTTCGCCAGACCAATAGCTATCCGGTAGTCATCCGACACGCGGCTGTAAATGCCCTCGTCTAGCTAGCAGCAGGCAGTTCCGTCTCAGCCAGCCGAATTAGAAGATTGTCAGCTTCGTCGCGTCTGCTCGGCCCCTTGCCACCTGGAACTACCGCACGTCGTGACCGCTGCTCTAGAAGTGAATTCTGATGCCAGAATTCCTTGTACTGCTCGTGACATGTGATTTTAATTTTCTGTCTACTGTTGTTGTCTAAGAAGATAGTCTGTTTCGGTTGGGAGAGAAATTTTCAGAAGATAGTCTTCTGCAGAGATTTACTTGTGTTGTTTATCAAGAACTTCAAGTTGTCAAAGAAATCATTCTTTTATTTTCAAGGACTTTTCTCATTGATTTTGAAATGTTGAAGAAAGCAGAATTCATATTTATCAACAAAACTGATTGTCTCAATAAACTGGTTTTTTTAGTGTAATCAAATGACTTATTGCGAAAGTTCCCCAAGCCGGATCACTTCATTAGTGAAACAAATTAGTCTCGGAGTGATATGTACATATAATTCTGAACCAGAAGCATTCTCATTACTACAGACTGGCCGCACCACTACGACATCAGGGCCACGTCACACAACGAAAAATACTGGGCATCGCCAGCACCAGCCACGGGCCCATGTCGCCACCAACATTAAGTTCCTCACGGGCCTTGGTGCCACAGCTCGCTATGTCTACATCGGCACTTGCTGCCGCCATCACTGTCTTCTTTCACCAGGGCTTAGTAGCATAGCGTCAGCCGCCGTCCAACTCCCGCCAGGGAGGAGCGGGTCGAATCCCGTGGACAGCAGTCTCGACATCGGGGTGGCCGTGTGCAAAAACGATGGGCTGTCAGAGTCGTCGCCGCCGACGAAGCAGTGGTGTCCTGCTGACGTCACGACAATGGCCTACAGAGGGACTGGGTGTCCATGGGTGTGTCGACAGCACTGCGAGGTGCCTACGCAACATCCTCTCACCAGGACGGAGGCCGCCGCCTGTACATCAGTGTCAACCGTGTGAGGCGTGGTTTTCCTCACCGAGCCACGACAAACCAAGTACCGAAATTAAATAAAAGTCTTCTTTATTGTCAGTAGTGTTTCCACTGGGCCAAGCGACCCATCGCCAAAACCATTTAGGTGCTACTCTGTCTTTATTCTTAGTATCAGAATAAAGGATATAAAGACATCATTTCACTCTCAAGATATTCTATTAATCTAGACATGTCTGAGTGCTTGCCAATCCCTACCTCGGCAAGCATGGGCTCCGGATCTTTTCCCAATTGAGATCGTTTGGAGTGTTATGGGCAGGGCCCTCCAAATATTTCGGGATTCTGTCGATATAACGCAGCAGTTAGACAGAATTTGGCATGGTATCCCGCAGGAGGACATCCAACAACTCCATCAATCAAAGCCGAGCCCGTTTCCTTGCTCTTCACGGTAAGCCGTCCTAGGCCTTTGCTTAAGCAAGGTAATGCCCGCCCGCACACGGCGAGAGTTGGTACTACTTGTCTTCGTGCTTGCCAAACCCTTCCTTGGACAGCATGGCCGCCGGGAATGTAGCACAATATCCCTCAGAAGGACATACAACAACTCTATCCCTCAATGCCGAGCCGAATTCTGTTTGCATCAGTGCCAAACGTGTACCAATGCGTTATTGACTTGCTCAATTTGTGAAGCTGTTTCTCTTTTGTAAGTCATCCAATTTTTTTGAAATTGTAATCATTTGTTTGTACATGTAAGAGCA
Organism: Schistocerca serialis cubense; assembly: GCF_023864345.2. Classification (NCBI taxonomy): domain Eukaryota; kingdom Metazoa; phylum Arthropoda; class Insecta; order Orthoptera; family Acrididae; genus Schistocerca; species Schistocerca serialis. The sequence continues at coordinate 910,228,299 of NC_064638.1, read as the reverse complement.
CATCACATCTACCGACTCCGGCCCCATTCGGATAATTCCTTCGTGGTGCGTCGTCGGTTATTTGAGTATACTCCCGAATGCTTCACTACTTCGGAAAGATGTGCAAGAAGAAGAAGAAGATGAAGAAGAAAATTCAATTTTTACCTAATACACCCGAACAGGTTGTAACTGGAGTACTATAAAACTTCCATCTGAAATATTTTTTTATATTATGTTGTCAATGTTGTAGTAAGCGATACTGTTCACTGTTCTAAATTTTTTACCCCTTTTGTGTTTATGAGATTCTTTCTAGCTATGTGCGGTCGATCTTGACCCTTTGTTTATGCAGCTGTTTCTTTTTTGGGTGCTCCAATACAAAACTATTGACTCTGAACGTCTAACTCTGTCAAATTATTGGTTGTACTGACATAAACTGTTGATACAATCGTTCGCAGACTCATCAGCTGTAGCTTACAAGTTGCACGAGATATGAGTTCGTGCATAAACTTCAGCTGTCCAGCTACACCTCTGTTACCGTGCAGTGGTCATCCGCAGCGGAGCCCCCACCTCTAGCCTGGTCTCCCCCAGTAATGTGCCGTCTGCCCAGGTACAATCCAAGTCACTTTGTGTGCACTTTACCGCAACCAGTTTGTGAAAAACCAATTTCAGAAGAAGCACTAGACTAGTGAAATGTTAGCACTAAGTGTTGGCATGGATAATATGGAGAAATACAGGGGGATTCAAAAAGAAAGAACAGCAGACCACCTGTGTGGAGGAAGGTTCAAAGTCTTACGTCTGCGCGGACACTATAGCATACAGTCAACATGAGCACCATGCATTGCTCGAGAAACTTCGAAACGGTAGTTCATTCCACACCCCAATCAACAGACAGTCGTGCTTGGGTACCTCAGTCGGTAGAGCACTTGCCCGCGAAAGGCAAAGGTCTCGAGTTCGAGTCTCGGTCCGGCACACAGTTTTAATCTGCCAGGAAGTTTCGTATCAGCGCACACTCCGCTGCAGAGTGAAAATCTCATTCTGGAAACATCCCCCAGGCTATGGCTAAGACATGTGTCCGCAATATCCTTTCTTTCAGAAGTGCTAGTTCTGCAAGGTTCGCAGGAGAGCTTCTGTAAAGTTTCGAAGGTAGGAAGCGAGGTACTGGCGGAAGTGAAGCTGCGAGGACGGGGCGTGAGTCGTACTTGGGTAGCTCAGATGGTAGAGCACTTACCCGCAAAAGGCAAAGGTCCCGAGTTCGAGTCTCGGTCCGGCACACAGTTTTAATCTGCCACGAAGTTTCATATCAGCGCACACTCCGCTGCAGAGTGAAAATCTCATTCCAGATCCCTATTTACTGAATCAACAGCTTCAAAATTTCGATTTCTCACACCTTGAAGAGCAACTGCCATAGATGGTACAAGGACTCTGCCTTTATTTATCGCCACAAAAAAAAAAAAAAAAAAAAATCACAAGGCGTGAGTTCTTGTGACCTGGGTGGTCAAAAACAATGAATGAGATCTTGTTGTCCACCTCTTCCAATCCAACGTTGTGGGATGGTGTTGTTGATATAACGCAGCACCTCAAGGTGAATCTTCGTGCAGTAGAGGGAACAGCCAATTTTTCAGCGTGTTCGGGGTTACACTTCTGACACAGTTTTCTCCTCAAAAAAGAAAGGTGCATAATCATTGTGAACGGAAATGGCACAAAACACATTCAGTTTCGGTGAGTCTTCTTCATGTTCGACGAACCAGGGGCTCCAGGAGGCAACCGTATAAAAGGCCCTCCGACATTGACTGCCTCTCCAGTCTTGATCGGGCTGCTGCACAGGCAACTGCATTGAATGGAGCCAAGGAGATACCGCATTACAGGATGAGAAGAAGATGTGCTGCGTCTACCATCTACAAATCTGTGGACAACATTAAGATTAACACCAAACCAATTGTCGCACAAAATGTTCCGTCTGTCATGTGTCTTTGTCGCTGCTGTTTTAAATTTTACTGTAGAGACTAACGATACCAGAACTCAGGGCATTGGTTGGTTTACTGTGGCGTTGATTCGTGCCTTAGACATTAAGTTAATTACAAGTCTTGTGATCCCCAAATTCTTAAATTATGGAGGTTTCCTTTACTGGATGTATGAAATTTCGACTCATCTGAAAAGATGAATCGTTCGGAAAAAGCATCCGCTGCCATATCCAGGAGAATTGAGATCCAAAATTCGTACCTTATGTTGCGGTCGCCGGTAAGCAATTGCTGCAGTAACTGCAACTTATAAGGCTCCATACGCAGGTGTCGTTTCAAAACACGCCACAACTTTCTTTGAGGAAGTCTTGTGGACTTTCGAGGGCTCTGTATGGACGGATCTCGAATACTCTCGACATTTTCATCAGGCATGCGTGGCCGACCAGTGCTCTTCCTTTTGCATATGCAGACAACTTCCAAGATCTTTTTCTGTAATGATAGATCTGCTTTTGCTGAAACGGCGGCGGAGTGCATGCTGCACTTACAGAGACAGAGTACAACACACAAAATGATTTCTCTTTTGGTGTCGTTGCTATGTTGCTAACAAACAAATAACAGGGTAGCTGTCACAGAACTTTGAACCTTTCTCTATCCAGTGACGTGCTGAATGTATTTCTTTAACCTTCATACCATTGGGACTGTGAGATGGCATTCCCTGATGCAACTAGCTCAAACTACCGCTATGTGCTACTGCTGCAGACATCTCATTTTTGTCTTTCGCTATCCTTGCGACTGACTGTCGGAATTTATTGCCTGTACCGTGGAAATGCTGGTATCTCGGTTTAGCCCTGGCACTGGCAGCTTATCACGGGATGCTGCGCCGCGATGGCCACAACACTCGGATCGCGGCGCCTCTTTCAGGGAGTGCTGGCAGAGATTGTAGTCTGCTGTCCCAGGGGCCCAGCTGCTGGGGAGGTGGGCTGTCCATTAGGCAGATGCGGCCAGCCTGCGAGAACACGCTGCTTACCTTTTGTGTGGGCCCCGGCCTCGCTCCGTGCCTTCCCTCCGCGGCCCCCTGAGCTTAGAGCATTCACCGTCTACTCAACCGCCCATTACATCCGCCGCCCAGACCAATCCTACTTTCATTCCGTATTACGGCTTAGAGAATGACACCAGCTCCTCTCTACACGGCTCTGCAATTAGCATATTGGCCGTTCAGCAAATGTTCCTCAAATTGGGCGACCTTCCTCCTCTTAACCAAATTTAATGTCTGGTGTCATAATCTCGAAAATTGATTTCAATCGGCAGGTATTTTGGCGTGAATACTAGGACGTGTCGTATACATTACCCGATAAAAAGTCTCCGGAAACCTCTATGTAATGCGACATTGGCCACTAGGGGTTACCAAAGACGGAGTACCCTATAAGGGGCCTGGGGTACTGGGTTTGTGGACAGAGAAGCAGTAACAGCAAAATAGGTCATCCAGGAAAGCTCAGTGACTTCGAACGTGGACCAGTCATTGGGTTTCATCTAAACAAGAAATCCATCAGGAGCAATTGAATCGTTCTAAAGATGCCCAAATCAACTGTTAGTGATTTGGTTGGGAAGTTAAAAAGCGAAGAAACAATCGCACCTAAACCAAAACCAGGAAGATCTCATAATCTTTCGTTTATACGATAAGTCACACAATTATAAAGGCTGTCAGTTAGACTAAGTACCAAGGAATTACAGTCAGTTGCGAACAACTTAAATTGGAATGATCAGACAAATAATGTTGCGTGGAAGGCAAACCAAAAACTACGTTTTATTGGCATATTGCTTAGGAGATGCAATGGGTCTATTAAAACACAACGCTTGTTCGTCCTCTGCTGTGCTTTGTGGGATCCTTATCAGATAGGATTGACGGAGGACATAGGAAAAGTTCAAAGAAGAGCATCTCGTTCTTTATTACCGCGAAATAGGGGAGAAAGTGTCACAGACGTGGTAAGCTAGTTGGGATGGGAGTCATTAAAACAATAGCGTTTTTCATTGCGGCTAGATCTTTTCATGAACTTCAAGTCACAAACTCCTTCCTCTGAACGTGAAAATATTTTATTTGCGCCAACCTACACAGGATAAATCGTCATCATAGCAAAATAAGAGGAATCAGAGCTGGTAATGAAAGATTTAAGTGTTCACTTTTCCCACGCTCTGTTAGTGGAGTGGCAGAAAAATAGTGTGTAGTTCGAAGAGCGCTTTGCAGGCACTTAAGTGGGACTTGCACAATAGTCATGTAGACGTAGAGGTAGATGTAGATGTGAAACTTCCTGGCAGATTAAAACTGTGTGCCCGACCGAGACTCGAACTCGGGATCTTTGCCTTTCGCGGGCAAGTGCTCTACCAACTGAGCTACCGAAGCACGACTCACGCCCGGTACTCACAGCTTTACTTCTGCCAGTACCTCGTCTCCTACCTTCCAAACTTTACAGAAGCTCTCCTGCGAACCTTGCAGAACTAGCACTCCTGATAGAAAGGATATTGCGGAGACATGGCTTAGCCACAGCCTGGGGGATGTTTCCAGAATGAGATTTTCACTCTGCAGCGGAGTGTGCGCTGATATGAAACTTCCTGGCAGATTAAAACTGTGTGCCGGACCGAGACTCGAACTCGAGACCTTTGCCTTTCGCGTGCAAGTGCTCTACCAAAGAGCCCGCGAAAGGCAAAGGTCCCGAGTTCGAGTCTCGGTCGGGCACACAATTTTAATCTGCCAGGAAGTTAACATATCAGCGCACACTCCGCTGCAGAGTGAAAATCTCATTCTAGATGTAGATGTGCTGACGGACGGGGACCGTCCAGCGTTGCGAAAAGTGGTTTTAAAAAACCGCATGAAATGAGTGGAATGCAAATCGTGAGTTTGACAGTACTACCAGCAGTCCTGCTGGTGCGCTGACTGTGCGTAGGGAGTTACAATACAGTATACACTATACAGTGTTCATTTTGTCTTTATAAGACACGCATTTCTGTAGTGTGTTCTGAGAGACGCTTGATGTGGTGTCACGAGTGACGCCTCTGGACAGTGGAACTAATCGAAAGTCTCTCCCTAATTATCTTCTTCTTGCAATCATTTCCAGTCTTACGACTTTTATGTTCATTCTACACGTGTTCGTTTGTCCTTTATTCACGTCAGCAACCAATGTAAGCACTGGTCACTTTCCAGATGCTGCCTTTACCAGAATTAGTAACATTACGAAGTGTTTTCAGCAGGTAGAGAATTTTTTCTTTGCATGGAATTTACTGCCAACATAACGTAGATTTGAGCAGCAGAGAACTTTGAGACATGTGTTAGAGTCCTGAATACATCGGGAATTCTCGCTTTTGTGATTCATGTCTCTTGGTACTAGGTGTTAGGCAATGCAAGGTGCAGTTTACATCTGCTTTGCACAAGTTTTCGCTATAAGAGAAGACGCGGCTGCCCTTATTCGTTGAGTTACAATAGTTGAGCGTTTTGGTTATAACTGTGAGTTACTTTGCACTTCTTAAAGACCCTGTCATGTATTCCGTTGCGCTACGACAGTGTGCTCACTACCAGATATTTTATTAACAGAAATCACATCTTGCTGTTATTCATTCGTGGCTCACAGTTTTATTCGTGAGAGGCAATATTTTCAGAATACTCATAGTGGAGTCATGTATGCTATGCATTCAGGTTGACGTCCAATAGGTGGTAGCCAGCTTTCAACTGGAAAGGGTAACAACTGTAAAATACCTAGAAGTAATCCTCCAGAGCGATCTAACAGATGAAAATAATTGTAGCAAAAGTAAATGCTACACTGAGATTCATCGGAAAACGTTAAGAAAATGTACTCCACCTTCGAATGAAGTTGCATACAAAACGCTTGTAATATTTCTTACTGACATTGGTCATCGTTTTGATACCCTGGGCAGCTTTACTTAATACGTGAGATACAGAAGATCCAACGAAAAGCGGCAGGTTTCATAATGGAACTGTTTAGTAACCGCGAGAACGTTACGAAGATGAACAACTAACGTCAGTATCGAGCGCTAAAGGTTGCTACTGTGCATCACTGGGGAGTTTAATGTTCTGAGACCGCACGTTTTAATTCATATTACTTCCTCCCACAGATGCAGAGCCGGTTTGAGGCCCAATCGACACAAACACCCGCTTGGGGTGCCAACATGGCAGGGGTGTCAGAGTCACCACAAATGTTAGGTTTCTATACGGGGACATATTACAATGATTGACAACGGCCGCTTCGGACGGCAAGCTGAGAGGGGCGCCACGGACTCCCAAGTGCTGGTCCACTGTGTCGGTGAATACCAACATGCCGCATACGTTCACCCACGCAGAATTCGCAGACATGTTGTTTGTATACAGGTAGGTAGTGAGGTAGTGGTGGTGCCTGTGTGGCTGCGGCAGAATACCAGAGACATTTCCCTGATTGACGAACCTTCTGCCTCAGGGTATTTCCCAGGGTTTTTCAAATACTATGTGAATCCAGAACACTTCCTAGTGTAGATGTAACATCAGAACCGTCGTAAAACTTTTTTCTGTTTTTTATTTCTTGCATGCTTTTACGTTGATAACCTGTTAATAAACTCATTAAATGATTAGACGTAAGCAATAAATTAAAATAGTAAATGATGCTGTGCTGAACATTCAAAAGAGACTTTCGAATGAGAAATCGACTGTGTAGTCTTTCCTTATATAGTATACAAAACTAGCGTTTCCCTGGAAATCATTCTGTCACCTTTCGATCAGAAACTGTATCTTATACACTGAACAGCTAAAGAAACTGGTGCACCTGCCTAATATCGTTTAGGGCACTAGCGAGTTCAAAGAAGTATCGCAAGATGACTTGGCATGGACTCGACTAATGCCTGAAGTAGTGCTGGACGGAACTGCCACCAAGAATCCTCCAGGGCTGTCCATAAGTCTGTAAGAGTACGTGGGGATGGAGATCTCTTCTGAACAGCACGTTGCAAGGCATCCCAGATATGCTCAATAATGTTCATGTCCAGGAACACTCAGAAGTGTGTTCCTGGAGCCACTCTGTAGCAATTCTGGACGTGTGGGATATGGCATTGTCCTGATGGAATTGTCCACGTCCTTCGGAATACACAATGGGCATGAATGGACGCAGGTGATTAGACAGGATGCTTACGTATGCCACCTGTCAGAATCGTATCTAGACGTATCAAGGGTCCCATATCACTCCAACTGCACAGGTCTCAAACCCTCAGAGAGCCTCGACCAGCTTGAACAGTCCCCTGCTGATAAGTAGGCTCCATGGATTCATGAGGATGCCTCCGTTCCCATACACGTCCATCCGCTCGATACAATTGAAACGACACTCGTCCACCTAGGCAACATGGTTCCAGTCATCAACAGTCCAATGTCGGTGCTGACAGGCCCAGGCGAGGCGTGTAGTCATCAAGAGTACACGAGTGGGCCTTCAGTTCCGAAAGCCCATATTGATGATGTTTCGTTGAATGGTGCGCACACTGGCGCTTATTGATTGCCCAGCATTGAATTCTGCAGCAATTTGCGGAACGGTTGCACTTCTGTCACGTTCTACGATTCTCTTCAGTCTTCGTTGGTCTCGTTCTTGCAGGATCTGTTTCCGGCCGCAGCGATGTCGGAGATTTGGATACCTGATGTTCACGGTGCACTCGTGAAATGGTCGTACTGGAAAATCCCCACTTCATCGCTACCTCGGAGATGCTGTGTCCCATCTCTCGTGCGCCGACTATAACACAACGTTCAAACCCACTTAAATCTTGATAACCTGCCACTGTAGCAGCAGTAACCGATCTAACAACTGCGCCAGACCCTAGTTTTCTTATATAGGCGTTGCCGACCACAGCGCCGTATTCTTCCAGTTTAGCCGGCCGGTGTGGCAGAGCGGTTCTAGGCGCTTCAGTCTGGAACCGCGCGACCGCTACGGTCGCAGGTCCGCATCCTGCCTCGGGCATGGATGTGTGTCATGTCCTAGGTTAGTTTGGTTTAAGTAGTTCTAAGTTCTAGGGGACTGATGACCTCAGATGTTAAGTCCCATTGTGCTCAGAGCCATTTGAACCATCTTCCAGTTTACATGTATCTGTATTTGAATACGCTCGCCTATATTAGTTTCCTTGGCGCTTCAATGTATGTACATCTGCAGCAGAGTCGGTGTGAAATGATTCCGGATAGCTTCTGTACGCTAGGCGCAGCAGCTTCGCGTGTCTAACGTGATTTTGTAAAGGTCTCTATGGCAACATCCCTTCGTAGCTCTACACACTACTACTGTTTTCTCCTACAGCCGTTTGCCCTTGGCAGTTGACAGCTGTCAAAAGTGCTGCCACGAGTTATGGATTTCCTTAAGTTGATTCGACTTCAGCAGTGACTTAGTAGTAAAGAAAAAATGTATTAACACTTCGCGCATGATGCGGCATTTTTTCATTCATCTCAGTGTTTGTGATGTTATATGTCCTGAACTATGTGCCGTACAGTGATATAATTTTGTAGGTGTATTTATTGTGAATGCAGGCAGTAGCGAAGAAGTAATAAAGATAAACGTCATGCACACTGCGGCAACTTTTCACGCATCTCATTGTTTATGACTTATGTCTCCTGAACTATAATGGGTAGATGCTTCTTACCGCCACAGCGATTGTTGCCTGATAGTAAGGAACACGTCTCCCAAGCTTGGTTGAAGTCGGTCAAGTAGTGTAGGAAGAGGCGTAGAACATACATACACACATACATTCTTACAATATGTATGGATTTAGATGGTGTTTCTCTCATCTACATCGCACGTTTTCACTGAAATGGTGATCATTTTTGTATGCAGTGGATTGAGTTTGATATTGTTGTTTGTCGTCTTACTGGTTGGACCTTTAACGGCCAGCAGCGTAATTAAACAATTATCACCCCTAGCACCTAGTAGCGTCGGGTTTTCACGGAAATAATAAAATCATTTTTAATAATGAAAAAATAAAACAAAATATTCGTTACAGTTAAATCTATCACCTACGGTTGAGCCAGTGGGACAGCACGCTTCGCCGGTCGCGGTTGTCTAGCGGTTCTAGGCGCTCAGTCACCGCGCGACTGCTACGGTCGCAGGTTCGAATCCTGCCTCGGGCATGGATGTGTGTGATGTCCTTAGGTTAGTTAGGTTTAAGTAGTTCTAAGTTCTAGGGGACTGATGACCACAGATGTTAAGTCCCATAGTGCTCAGAGCCATTTGAACCATTTGACAACACGCTTCAAGTTCTTTATTGTGGTACGTCCATCAAGGGAAAATGGCACTCGGTTGCCCGTGGGACTTTGAACACCAGAGATGAATACTTTTGATATGGGATCTGTTGCTACGCCTTGGTACAGATGCTTTGTTTATTTGTAATTTATTAATTAAGGTGTCCGTCGAAGTTAAAAATAATATTTTTATTAGTGAATAGTTTCGAAATTTCCGATAATTCTTAAACCAGTAGCTATATTAAAAGGTACAGTGTTATTGATAAAACATGAAATACACCATTTTCAAATATTTTGTCTGCTCAGATTACAGCAGTGCAATACAATAAATCTTTTGTAACATACCTGCATATGTGATGTTTCACTACAGATACAACGTTTAATTTTACATAAGATCAATATAAAACATGTTACTTTACTCTACACCAAGTGCCTTGATACATTCCAAATTCGAGATGTGCTTTTAGTTGTTTAGAGATAACAATTCAACAGACGCCTTCAGTTGTCTATTGTTTGTAACATTAGGATCTCTAAGAGACAGAGCTCATTGACAACTAAATACATAGATGCTATATTAGTAAAGGTCGCAGACATTATCTCACTGTTTTATAAATTACTGGCATATCATAAGCTAACTGCCTTACTAAATCATGAATCATTTTGAAGAAGAGCAAAAGAAATCATTGTATTTATATTAGGATTGTTCCTTCATCAATTGGTCCATCTCCTCAATCCTCCGTTTATATATTTGCCACTCTTTAAATATGTCTAACTTCATTCCTTTAGATTCTACGTGTAAAATTTTCATAGTACTGTTAACAACACCCACTGTGTGTTCTGTGCTTCGCAAATGATGTCCAAAAGCAGTCTTGTAGTTTGGGCTGATATGTTCGTTGTATCTAGTTAAAAAATTATAACAGGTTTGGCCTATATAAAAGCGATCACATGTTCGACACTGTAATCCATACACACCAGATGCATATTTTTTTTTACATTTTGTACAATTTTAAGTCTTAGTTTTCGCCTTAACTGAGTTGCAGTTCGAAATGCTAATTTGTACTGTTTTTTTGGTAACACAGTCATATTTCAGTGTAATAAACTTCTTTCCTTCCTTACCTGGGTTCTTTTTGCTCTTGTATTTTTTGAGAATTTGTTTCCAACTAGTTAATATGTTCACCTTTCTCTTTCTTTCTGTGCCTTAGATGACATTACTTTGATAACTTATTGTGCTTTTTTCGTTCAATGGTGACATGTAAGGAATAATTTAAACAGTAAATGGTGGTGGGCTAGATATCGGGATGAAACGTATCAAATAAACATTTAAAAAGTTTATGTTATTTAGCAGTCCATCGTTCAAAGCATTCTATAGCAGGAAAACAATCCTGAAATTAATTTAGTGAAAAGAAACGAAGTATTTGCTTCAGCGTAAACCCACAAATTCCGCATTGTTCTTCTGCAGACCTACATCAATCATAAAAAGAGCTTAGTGTACAATAATCAATTACTTTCTATTGGTTTCAGAGAGCTAATGAGACAAATAACGGAGGCAGCATACGACTGTTTTTTAATTTTTTAAATAACTTTAAATGTTTACAAATTAATAACTCTGTGTAAACTGTTTTGTAGAAGATTACTGTTAGTTCGTAAGAGTTTACGTGTTTTAATTTTTATATTTTTATTGTGCCCAAAACCAGCATAAGAAGCAAATACTGTAAGATAAAAAAAAATCCGACAGTGAATACAGCCAACAACAGCGAGACTCGCTGCCATCGATAGAACTGGTTTGACGTAAGCCACAGGTAGGTGGAAGATACTGAGAGGAAGTCATAAAGAGCTGTAGTGTGTTGACTGTTAGAGCCATATTGGAAGACAATCGATGTAGTACATAGTTCTGTTATTATTTGCACCCCGTTTTGTTAAGCTTAGAAAGGGGGTGACCCATTTGGTTAGTGCTACTGTGGAAGTTCATTAACCAATGATGCATTTATTATGTTACAAGTTCCACTACTTATAAGTAATTACAGTTGAGTTTTGCATTTTCAGTTAATGATAAAGGTATTAGATGCACCATCTGCAGGAGTGGAACCTTAGTATATGATTACTGTTTTTCTTCATCTAAATATATCTGTTTTGGAAGATAGCTAGATTGATGGCAGTTATGGTTATCTTCGTTTGTCAGTTTACAATTCTTTAAAAGAAAACTAGACAAGTACGTTAGCTATTCTCTTAATTACAACACGTGCGAAACAAAAGCAATCTTGTAAACTCCAGCCTTCAGCAGGTTCAGAATCTATTGTACATTCATCTCAGTGGGGCGGCATCATTTCATGAATAGTGCGGTGTCTATACAATCTTTGGAATTCATCTTAATTAATAGGCAATAAAAGACACCCCCATCTCACAAAACAATTTTAGGTCCTTAATAACAGATTGATGTATGCAAGATTGTGAACGACTTGCTAGGTAGCCTTCCACGCAGGAGTTCGCATATGGTTTCGGTATGATAGGGTGCAGGATTGTCATAAACATGTCATTAGTATCTGCATACAGTGCTACATTTCTTTCAAAAACTGATTTTACACTATTTTCTAAAAGAAGTACCTATACTACAAAGGGACTTTCATCTTTCAAGTACCCCATGGCGTATAGTGTCATCATCACAATTGTACATAACAACATCATAATATTCATCTCGTAAGTCTTGACTAAATGACGCTTGGATTTTCCGTTATGCGTAATAATTAATAATTTATACGAGTGAAAAGTTAATTAATCAAAGTTCCATCGCCTTTTTCTTTTTCAGGAGAACCAAAAACCATCGTGGCGGTAAGAAATTAGCCAATTTCTGTTTTTATTCTTTTTTAATTTTCGAGAAAGCCAGATCAAATGAACCTTTTCAATTTTTGAAGTCAGAAAAGAATCTGTATCCATGTCGAGTTGTCCAACCATTAAATAAGATGTTGAGTTCTTAGAATACTGTTGTAAAATTCCTAACTTTCTTCTCTCAAAAATTCAAGCTTAGGACAGATGTCTTGTATTTACTCAATGGTACTACAGTAGGAAAACACGAGAACTGTGCTGATCTTGCTTGATAGGCAATAATTCCTCGTTTTAAAGTAAAAGCTTGTCACACTTAAGTAGGTCACCATAGTTTTTCTTGCAATAAAAGACCCATAAATCTTCTTCTGTGGTCCGTACATACGAAACTTGACTAGCAGGAAGCCTCGAAATGTCTGTCTATGTTACTGAAGCACTGTCACATTCGAGGAAGCTTTGTCTTGCCATTTGTAAAACCTTCTAGGGTCAAATGGCCTAGCAGTAGTAACGACATTCCTGAGGTCATCTACCTTCAGAGGATTTGAAGGTTTCTCCTGTTTCTCGATCAGGGCAAAATTCATCATCTGAGATAGAGAAGATCCCAGTTTAATCTTAATTATCTTTTCCACTCTACTTATTTTGGACATGTTGTATATCATATTCCTGCGTAAGGTAAGATACAAAACTAAGGTTCGTGAAAACCGCAGCCGGGTTATTACCTGAATTTGTTCAAGAAGAACCTGCCTCAGAAACGTTTCCGTGCCAACGTTTCCCAAGGTGTAAAAAGTGTCTGGAGGAATGGGGAGAAAAATAACAAGGCTACATAACTTAACCTGTATTGTCATGCTCTAACGTATGCTATTCCCATAGTGGATTTGGTATTTCCAAAATAATTATTTCACACAAAAATATTGTTTAATATCTGTAATCGTGAGATATTCGGTTCGCCTGATTTTCCAGAAATCAGACGAAATACAGTATACTCGTCTGATGCGAACAGTCAGACAGGTCAATGATCAGAACGTAAAACTCGTTTCATTACGATTTTTCATACAGTTCGATGTGATACGCTCCGAGCAACAAAATTTTCCTGTTAGTGCTGCCGGGGGACCTCGCAGCGACAGATATACCTACTGCTTCATTGCAATTTTCTCTTTTAATGAATGAACTGAACAGCCAAAGCTCTGGATTTTCTGACACGCGGCAGAGTTTCTGGTGATCTGCGAATATTCTGCTGTATATACACTTCCGTTTACTGTATGACAAGCAAGAATTAATGTTATTATAAGTGCATTCCGGTTATCCGTCACAATAATAATCAAACGTAACCAAGAATAACTCGTGTCAAGTGTACGTTGTCTTACTCCGTGTAGTTGTACTAACATCAGCATTTGAGGCACCTAGAACATGGAAATTGCCAAACACATTTCATAAATTTCTACGTCTTCTTGTCTGTCAGTGGGGTCTCCAATTTTCGAGTAGGCAAGGGGGTAATGAACACAGTACTTCATTAGGCTGTAGACTGTCGCTGATTTCATTACGGCCAATTCTCCAAATGTAAACAGCACAAAGGAACAGAGAATACGGCTCTTTTATTCCACTGCAGGAAAATTCACTGTTGGGTAACTTCCAGAGTCTCTCCACTAGCATCAGCGTCTCAAAATGAACTTGCTTGCAAGCTGTGACTTCGTCTTCACGGGAGAAGTAGAAACGGAAATTAAAGAACAACGAGTCCCCTCGTCCAACAGGAGTGAAATGAGCACTACGTATGCAGAACCTTGCTGTAAAACGTGCCTACCAATGACAACTGTAAAATTTTCTCTCGGTAGTTAGTTACGAGATAACCTACCATCGTAATTCATAAGATGTGATGTCTTCCTAGCTTACTTTTCTGTTACTATTCTTCACAATTTTATTTTTTGCAATTACTGCTCTTACAAAATCCTCGCATCCTCTTGAAGACTTTAAATAATTCTCTTAGTTCAGCATATTCTAACGTGCACCCAGTAGCGTTTACTTCAGAGTTTCGCCCCCTCTGTAACACACGATCCAGTAACATTGCTGTAACCACCGCCTACGTTAGACGTCAAAGTGAAATAACCACTTACAAACGACAGGTGGCAGCAACAGCATTGGAGGGTATGTAAAGCGTGTCGGGAAGATGCTGAAAACAGTGCATTCGTTGTCGTAATGCAGAAACGGAGCGGTTTATCTGAAGTTCAAAAGAGGCGTGATCATTGGATTTTGGGCAAAATTTAGAAGCATTTCCGAAGCGGCTAAGTTTGTAAACTGATCCCGTGTCGCCGCCGTTAAAGCGTACCGTCCATGGAAAAACGGCGCTCTCAAAATCCAGCATCAAGGCAACTGAGTTGCACCACGGGCCATAGAACTACGGTTGCGGAGACATGTACGGGCGAACGGACGTGGAACTGTTGAGCAACTGATCGCCCAGTTGAACCGAAGGACTTCCAATAACGTCTCCACTACGACCGTTCATCGAACATTGCTGCGTATGATCCTCCGCAGCGGGCGCCTCGTCCATGCATCTTTGCTGACTGCCGTTCATCTGCGACGAAGACTTGAGTGGTCACGCCAATACCGGAACTGGACGACCAATGAGTGGAGACAGGCGACTTCCTCAGATGACAAGTACGACGTTGAGCCTCTGAAAGGCAAATACCCTCCTGCAACAAGCGTCGGAAGGCTCCAGGCCTGAGGAGGGACGCTGCGGTATGCTGAATGTTTTCATGGAATTCACTGCGTGATCTCGTCATTCTGGAAGGCACAGTGAACCAACACAAGTATACACCTATCGTTGGGGACATGTCCATCCCTACCTGCAGTTTGTTTTTTCCCAGCACGATGACATTTACCAGCAGGACAATGCAACGTGTCGCACAGTTCGCTGTGTACGTGCATGGTTGGAAGAGTACCGGAACGAGTTTACCACACTCCCCTGAACACCAGCCACCCCGTATTTAAACCATATCGAGAACCTGTGGGACAACACGATCAGGTTGTTCCCGCAATGGATCCTCAACCGAGAAACCTAACGCAGCTGACCACGCCCCTGTAATCAGCATGGCTGCACATCCCTGCTGGTACCTTCCAGAACCTCATTGACTCTCTTTCTGCATATCTCGCAGCGGTCTGCACTGCGAAAGGCAGTTATTCAGGTTCCTGAAAGACGTAGTTGAATCTTCCCATTTCAGATTTTCTTTTCTTAATTTTAATCGTATCTGTGACGTATTTTGCTGTTTGCTAAACACCTATGTGAAATAATCTCCTCTTTCTTATACATCAAAATCCTCTTCGTTTTCTGAAATGTTAAACTTGTTGCATAATTTTAGCTATTCTCATAACTTCCATTTATAATTTTCTGCGCTATGAATTTGTTTGTTTCTGGCTATCAACTAGCTTTTTAATCTCCCAGTTCATATTTTGTGGTAGATAGAGATCATGAAGTGATTTTAGGACGTCTTATGCTGCACAGTTTCCTTATTGTCTTGTGAAATGCAGTCAGTTTCTTTTCTACTTTCACTATGTCCTTGGCAAGTCCATGAAATCCTACTAAAATACGATCTCTGTCATTTCTGATATCATGTTCAAAGTTTTCTTCTGAAGAAACGTTCTTTAGTTTCTCTCCTTCTTCCGCAATAAAATAAAGTATTTTATTTTACAGTGGGCTCATTTGTCATTCATGACTATCAAACTATTCATGAGGATCTTCTATCTCGTATCCTAAATGTCAGCATCTTGATTAATAGACTACCGTAAATTAGTTTTCTTTGAACGCCATTTCTTGCACGCTTCAAAGAAATTCTGGTAGTTGCTTTCAATATCCGTATTTCTGACGAACACAAAAGATGGAAGTAACACATTCCCCTCCTTCACCACTGGTTCCAGCTGCACTGCGTTCTCAGTACTCACTCGTATGTGCACCATCAGCGATGTCACAATAGTTACATTCTTGTGCTGACTGCAACAAATCTAACTTAATTTCCAACTACATGTTTCTATAGGTATTTATAGTGTTACAAGTTTAAATATTTGTAGGTTTCTGCTCTGGGGACCAAAACTGTTACTGTAGTTGGAGATACAATTAGAAAAGAAAGATTATCCTAAAATATTTCAACTTGCATAGGAATAGAATTTTTGGTACAACAATTTCAAAGAGTTAATGCTAGAACTCAAAATTATTTATTATCTTCTTCTCTTTTCAGTTTCGAAAACATCTACTGTTGAGTCTTTAAACAGAAGTCTAAAGGGCAAGATATTCGATAGGTTCGCAACTCAAGGCAGAATCATATTGATCCATATGACACAAGATCGCCTGGCTCACCAAAACACAGTTACATTTTGAATTGAAGTGAAATTTGCTGATGGAAAAGATGATAACCGTTTATCTTCCGTCTATTGCAGAAAAAAAAGAAAGAAAAAAGACTGCTTCACATCCATCTAAATTCAGAGCTGGCAATTTTACTAGGGTTGACATACAAAAAACGTACTTCGAAATGGGTAAAACATTTCTGCGGGAGAAACATCAATCCATACAACTCATTAGAAAACTTGTATGACAAAAGCAAACAAAGCATTTTAAAATGATTAGGATTCGTCAATAGTCATAACATCAGGATTAATTCGAAACAAATATGTAATTACATAATGATTTCAACCA
Source organism: Schistocerca serialis cubense (assembly GCF_023864345.2). Lineage (NCBI taxonomy): Eukaryota > Metazoa > Arthropoda > Insecta > Orthoptera > Acrididae > Schistocerca > Schistocerca serialis. Next base: position 910,211,633 of record NC_064638.1, on the reverse strand, counting down.
ACTTTCAGTTGGTACAATTTTCAGGATTTGATGGTGGCGGTGGCGGTGATGATGACAATTATACATGCGTGCGCACCTTTGTCTCTCTCTCTCTCTCTCTCTGTGTGTGTGTGTGTGTGTGTGTGTGTGTGATGGGAGTGGTGTCTGTGGGTAGTCAGTTTCTCTAATGTACTGCGATCTTATGCTCCTTAATACTGACAACGGGCTTATTACTATAACAGAGGCTGCTCAGTGCCTACTTCCCTTTTCCCTTCCATTTCGCCGCCAGTCTGAGGTACAGAGATATGCCAAAAGCCTCTTAGTCTCCAAATAGTAGAGAACAGAAATAAACGGAAAAAAACTGTACTCGTTCCATTCCAATTAAAGGATGCAAAAGGTGCTAAACGTCATAAACGCTACTAACACTTGAAATCTACAGCGTGTTTGGAAATTCCCATTATAATCTTTAAGACGTACAGAGAGGAGTGAGTACATGACATTTTCAATAGGAACACAGTCGTTTAAAAACAGGTTTTTTAGGTAGGTATTCAACAGTGTAATCATGGTGGGGGATGGTTACTTTGGATCGGCTGATGTTATTTGATGTCTGTCTACCTCTCTGACCTGTTAGAGCCACATTCACGTGAGTGTTAGAACAACATGGTTGACTATATGTTTGCACAAGACACCGACATGACCCTTCTGAATGGCGAATCTCACGGTAATGGGTGAGCTTCTGGTCCTCTTTGTCAAGATCGTTCTCCGCACACTCCGACTCCATCGCATACCCTTCTCGCCATAGTTACGGAGGAAAGGGTACTTCTTTTGTCAGCAATCGTGACTGTGGTGCTCCGAGGCGACGCCGCACACCCGAATTCGAAGACGCCGTACTTCATCGCGCTGAAGAGAAACCGTCAACGAGTACACGAGTAATTTCCTTGGCTATTAATGAGTAAAACTGTAAAACAAATGATGTACTGTGTGGTGTCTACTAAATCGCTTGTAACTATCATCGCATTATCGACATGTTTCCGAATGGCTGCAGCACGGAAACGGTAAGTTTCCGGGCATCGGTTCCAATTCAGATATTATATCCTCACTTCCGTCTACAAGACCTAGAAGACTGCAACAGGAATTTCCGAGTACCCTGCATGTTGAACTAATTAATTTTAAAAATAAGAAATCGGTTTTCTACAAACCACTTTATGTTGCAGTCTAGTAAGCAGTAACAATACGTACGGGTGGAAGAGCCATTTTTATAGTTGCAGAGAGCGTTTTGCTCTTCCACCTGACGGGACAGCGAGGGATAGTAACTCTTACGCAGGTATACGGTGGCTGCAGTAAGACAGATGTCGTGCATGTAAACACTTTATTATTCCAACAAGCTGCAGTAGCGCCCCGTCGTTGCCTAGCGGAGCCAAGCGTCGGCCCACAGTGTCCGTCTTTCGAAAGCGCGTTGAGGCGTCGATTTCGTGACATTCGACGGCATGAAGTCGCCAACTGCTGCAACGCACAGCGTGGCCTGAGCAGAGGACGTCCCTGTGTTTGAAGCATTCTTCAGCGGCGCCGAGTCAGATGCTGATGTGGACGTCTGTTGTTAACGGTGCTAGCGTGGCGGCCGAGTAAAGGGCGTGCCGGCAGGCGAGGGCTGGTGCTGGCGGACGCCCAGAGACTCGGAGGCCGCGCTCGGCCGCAGGCGAGGCTTGAAGGCAGTCGGCGCGTTGTGAGGTGATTGAGGCATCCGGATATGAACTCCGGACCTATGTCGAGCTGGCTGCGGCCCGGCGTGAGGCGACAGAGGGGCATCGAGGGGCAAGCTGACACGACGACGGCTAACGACTCAATGCCTTCCCTATCTGGCCGATGAACCAGTGACCTGCCTGGATGTACGATCAGTATCTACACGTGCCAGAGCGGGTATACGTGCGTCGCATGGCGAGGTGCCCGTGCCCACGGTAAGCGGCTGGGCACAGACCGGCAGGCAGAGGGTGACGTCCGGTGAACGCAGCGACGCAATACTGACACGGAGACCTTACGTACTTACCCTCCCCGATTCGATTCGTATCGATAAGTTGTGTAGATCATGGCTAGGACTGCAGCAAATGTAAAATGGAAGGCGCAACTCTCAACCGTTTTCATCAAAATCGAGTTTGATAGTTTTAGGCATGCATATGAGCTTACATGTATCCGCTAGTAGCCAAGGAGTCTGCAGCCGACAGTAAGCGCTTGGTTTCGTAAGATGCAGGACTCTGAAATGAATTTCGATGCCCGCGTAATTCTTGTGAGTGTGCAAATTATCAGCACCTAAGGGATCATTAATTGTTAACATAATCTTCACCTTGAGATTTCGGATGTTTCTCTAACGTTTTCGCCTATTGGGATTAGCCGAGCGGTCTGAGGCGCTGCAGTCATGGACTGTGCGGCTGGTCCCGGCGGAGGTTCGAGTCCTTCCTCGGGCATGGGTGTGTGTGTTTGTCCTTAGGATAATTTAGGTTGTGTGTAAGCTTAGGGACTAATGACGTTAGCAGCTAAGTCCCATAAGATTTCACACACACACATACAGTCTAACGTTTTCGAAGTTGTTTACCATTGTAGCCATATTCCTGCAGTTACGTTTCAAACCTTCATGACCCCATTTTCCCGGTATAGGTACAGCTATGGTACGATTCACTGCATGAACCCATTTTCCCGTTAATCCTGCAGTTACTTTTGACGTACAGCTGCGTGTGCACAAAAAACTTTCGGTTGATGGAGGGGGAAAGGGAACAGCTTTTACAAAGACAAAGAACACTTCATTCGCATGTTAGCCCCACCCAGAGGTAATCACATGTCAACGCTCCATGATGTCTGATGTTACGAGTTATCGTATTGATGTGCTTGGTACTTCGACAGCAATCGCTTTACCATGAAGTTTCAAAAGTACGATTAAAGACGACTCTTGTGCTCATTTAACAGCCCGTTCTCCAAGCAATCTCATCGCTTCGAAACCTTCTGCGGTAATATCACAAGAATACGTGAAAACCGGAGAAGAAATATATCGCAGAATTTTCGAAATGTTAGCGGAGAAACAAATTGTGGTGTCACCGCCAGACACCACACTTGCTAGGTGGTAGCCTTTAAATCGGCCGCGGTCCATTAGTATACGGCGGACCCGCGTGTCGCCACTGTCAGTGATTGCAGACCGAGCGCCACCACACGGCAGGTCTAGAGAGACTTACTAGCACTCGCCCCAGTTGTACAGCCGACTTAGCCAGAGATGGATCACTGACAACTACGCTCTCATTTGCCGAGACGATAGTTAGCATAGCCTTCAGCTACGTCATTTGCTACGACCTAGCAAGGCGCCATTACCCGTTATATTGAGCTTATTATACTTTTGTATCATCAAGAGCGATGTACTCCAATTGTGGACTAAAGTTAAGTATTACATCAACTACGTACTTTATTTGCTACTATTAATTCCTTTAACTGTTCCAGACCTCACGCCAAAATGCGTGTGCTTAACGCGTGCCTTTCGGCTTCCTCTCATTGTGGAACAAGACGAACTAATTGCCCACCAAGACATCGATAAAGAGGGTGTGTTTGAAGAAACTGAAGAAGTCGCTTTATCTTCATCAGATGATTTTCATTCCAAGATAGTTCAGTTGCCTAACTACCTTGAAATGTTAAGAATATTTAGTTTCTCAGAAATATCAGTGAAGTAAGCCTTTTTAAGTAAAACGTCTCCGTTGAAACAGTTTGCCAAAGAGTGACTTCTCTCCTTTAAAAAACAGAATACCTCATTCCTCCGTTCAAGCATTCTTTTCAATAGTTTACCCCTTGAAAGCCGCCGAGCATTACTAAAAAAGAGCAGATGAGTTGTCGTACCTCCTCGTTTACGCCTTTGGAGTATCTCTCTCCGCTCCACCAGTTAACAAACCACTCCTGCCTACATGTTTGTCACTAATTAGTAACAGCTCCACACTGCAGTCGAGTCTTCCTCGAAAAATATATAATCTTAAGACTATAATTATAGTCGTCACTGTAAGGATGCTTTGAAATACACGAGCCAAACCTTGATAGTTACGGAAACAGTAAAGGCGCTAGCGACAAAGGGTATTCCGCCGACCATCGAAGGAAGTAACGCCACCTACGAACAAAGCCTACTCAGTTCGCGTGTGTAGGCTTTGTTCTTGGGTGGCTTTAAAGGAAGTCGCGCAGCTCGACCGATCGTTTCAAACAAGGCTGAAAATATGACAGCGGTTTCAGTGACGTCGACAACGTCTGGCGTTAACACCGAGGTCGGGCGAAATTCAAACCAGATCAGCGGCATGTCGATTGTTCGACAAAAGATAAATCTAATTGTTTGTTGTTAAGAGCATTTTTTTCCAGAACATAACGCGACCCCCTTGCGCGCCATTCGCGCTCCCTCTCAGGGTCGCGCCACACAGTTTGTGTGCTTAAAGCATAACTATTGCGTTAATATCAGAATAACACAGCACTGGCTACAATCACAGCAGGCACAGAGGTCGAGAAAAGGTATTTTCATGCTTGTTTCTTATTTTCCTTTGTACACTCCTGGAAATGGAAAAAAGAACACATTGACACCGGTGTGTCAGACCCACCATACTTGCTCCGGACACTGCGAGAGGGCTGTACAAGCAATGATCGCACGCACGGCACAGCGGACACACCAGGAACCGCCGTGTTGGCCGTCGAATGGCGCTAGCTGCGCAGCATTTGTGCACCGCCGCCGTCAGTGTCAGCCAGTTTGCCGTAGCATACGGAGCTCCATCGCAGTCTTTAACACTGGTAGCATGCCGCGACAGCGTGGACGTGAACCGTATGTGCAGTTGACGGACTTTGAGCGAGGGCGTATAGTGGGCATGCGGGAGGCCGGGTGGACGTACCGCCGAATTGCTCAACACGTGGGGCGTGAGGTCTCCACAGTACATCGATGTTGTCGCCAGTGGTCGGCGGAAGGTGCACGTGCCCGTCGACCTGGGACCGGACCGCAGCGACGCACGGATGCACGCCAAGACCGTAGGATCCTACGCAGTGCCGTAGGGGACCGCACCGCCACTTCCCAGCAAATTAGGGACACTGTTGCTCCTGGGGTATCGGCGAGGACCATTCGCAACCGTCTCCATGAAGCTGGGCTACGGTCCCGCACACCGTTAGGCCGTCTTCCGCTCACGCCCCAACATCGTGCAGCCCGCCTCCAGTGGTGTCGCGACAGGCGTGAATGGAGGGACGAATGGAGACGTGTCGTCTTCAGCGATGAGAGTCGCTTCTGCCTTGGTGCCAATGATGGTCGTAAGCGTGTTTGGCGCCGTGCAGGTGAGCGCCACAATCAGGACTGCATACGACCGAGGCACACAGGGCCAACACCCGGCATCATGGTGTGGGGAGCGATCTCCTACACTGGCCGTACACCACTGGTGATCGTCGAGGGGACACTGAATAGTGCACGGTACATCCAAACCGTCATCGAAGCCATCGTTCTACCATTCCTAGACCGGCAAGGGAACTTGCTGTTCCAACAGGACAATGCACGTCCGCATGTATCCCGTGCCACCCAACGTGCTCTAGAAGGTGTAAGTCAACTACCCTGGCCAGCAAGATCTCCGGATCTGTCCCCCATTGAGCATGTTTGGGACTGGATGAAGCGTCGTCTCACGCGGTCTGCACGTCCAGCACGAACGCTGGTCCAACTGAGGCGCCAGGTGGAAATGGCATGGCAAGCCGTTCCACAGGACTACATCCAGCATCTCTACGATCGTCTCCATGGGAGAATAGCAGCCTGCATTGCTGCGAAAGGTGGATATACACTGTACTAGTGCCGACATTGTGCATGCTCTGTTGCCTGTGTCTATGTGCCTGTGGTTCTGTCAGTGTGATCATGTGATGTATCTGACCCCAGGAATGTGTCAATAAAGTTTCCCCTTCCTGAGACAATGAATTCACCGTGTTCTTATTTCAATTTCCAGGAGTGTAGTTCACCACTTCCAGCGGAAGCGGAAATATTACAAGAGATTTGTTTTTGGTTGTCGAAGGAAGCAGCATCAAACTAGGGCCTTCAGCAACATTTGGGAACATTTTGTATAAACATATAACATTTCTTTCATTTTGTGGGTGAGTCTGTTTACTTAAATTTTCCTCGCATTCTGCTGTAGAAAGTAAAGTCAGGTAGAGTCCCTAACGAGGAGCAACCCATGAAATGTTGATTGAAAGCCTTCATAATATGGTTATAGTGACTAGTGTCTTCTAGATACTGTTTCGTAAGACAATCATGTCAAAGATGATCTTTGTATCAAGAGTGTTATTTGATGACGAACAAATACTTTATTTCAATTTCGTTAAAATGCCATGGTATGATAATATGGTAAATGGAATCTTCTATATAGTCTTGATCAGCATACACTGTTATATAACTTTTTAACAATAGTTCTATTTCAAATATATATTCATTCGCTCGTTATGCAGTTTCTGATGGTGGTATCTACGTATATAGCTTGTCATAGCTTTTATTTTCTGCTAGGCATAATTCATTTATATTATAGTTGAAAATAAATCCAGTTGCACTGTACCTTCTCTCTTGTGTGGCATACATCCCAATAAATAAAAATCGAATTCACGCTTCTAGACATGAAAAATCTGTAGCATTTTAAATATTATGTTGTAGTACACTGCAGTCTTATTTACCACGGTAAAGCTTTAAAAACATATTTCTAGCCATAATTGTGACTGTTAATGCAATAAACTTAACAATCCACAATATGCTTTTCTGTACTTTTTTCCTTCATGACAAGTTCAGGGAGCAGATGGAATACAGTCCACTTTACTTGTTCTGTTGATGTTTACTGCTGGATATATAACGAACGAAATTAGAAGAAACGCAACCATGCTGGTTATTATCTCCTTAGTATCTAAACAATATTTGCTTGACTTTTTTATTTTGCTTCTGGGGACTACGTTATTTGCCGTACTCAAGGTAAATGGGACACCCTGTGTATACACAGCTGTTTTTCAGTATTAAGAGTGCAGATCATGTATTCACTGTGTATAAATATTATCACAAGATACAGATCTATCTGCATTAAATAATTCTGTTATGTTAATTTAATGAGTGTATGTTACTATTACCATGATTTAAAAAAAATGTGCACCCATGCGTAGTAACATTAGTACTTTTTTCTTGAATTATAATTGCTCGTATGTTGTTTTGATCACACTCATGCTAGACGTTATGTAAACTATTTGCTTATATCCAACTGCGGGGTATTAATATGATTGATACAAAATTTTTAAGTGTTCGCATATATTTATTTCTTGTGTCACACAATTCCGTCCATAGCCCTTTTAAGAAACATCAGTAATGTGTAAAATCTTTAGGGATATGTCGTCCCCCATTACTGAAGTACCTAGTATTTACGTTTTAGTTGTACATAGACTCTTACTAGCTTAAGCTCAATGCATATATCTGCTACAAAATATTGTCACCTAATATCTAAACTGTACTCATAGTTTCATGTATGGATATGGAATGTTCTTTTTGTTTCTTTTTAGCTTTCGGACAATGAACAGGAAATGAAGACTGTAGTTTTAAGGTTATTGGTCCCTTGAAGATTATGTGCTCTTAAAATCCCTGTTGGAGCCGTTTCCTTTAACGACTATCTCAAGTGAAATTTACAATTAATTCCTTCTAATGTTTATGTCTACGTCAGCTAGCTTTAGTTTCTTACACAGCTAAGAACCTTGTGTATTGGCACTTTACCAGAATGTAGAAAATTTATTTTCACAATCACATCACAGTGTAATTGACAGATGTGAAGCAATATATATGAGATCTTATTTTACCTCAGTCCTTGAGACATTCTTCTGACAGTTCATTTCATCATGTTTCCATTGTGCAGGGCAGGAATTTTTGTCATTACGTTCTCCATAAATTATTTTTGGCTTACATCACTTTATAGATCACTATGAAAAACGCATGCTCCCTGTTTTGAGGACTGCCACCCATAAAAAGCAGTGTATCTCTCTTTGGGATTTAATATGTGTCACTAACAAGTAGCCAAAATGTACCTTTTTACATAAATTTACTTAAATAATAAATAAAAATTGTTCGTTATTCATTGTACAGAGTATCCTACATCCACTCTCCCATCGAGTAAAATCTACGTCACACGTCATGTACCAAGAGCTGCTGACGAAGTTGTGGTAAGAGATACGGCTGTGATTTCCAACATTCTGCGGCGGATAAGGACGCCGTTTGATGTTTGCCCCACCCTAATTAATACATTGTCTTCTCCAGCTGCAAGGTTTCGTGCTGGCTGCCGTAATCTGCTTATCCTTCAACAAAGCGTACCTCTGATTAATAGACCTTATAAAAGCAGACGGTACAAGCATTCTGCAACCACGAACAACAAGAGGTTGTAGAACTTCATGACAATCAATAAAACTTCCGAATTCAAGAAAAGCAATAAATTCTGCGGCTTTACAGTTAGTAAAGGATACCACAAATCATTTAATGATTAATTAACAGCTCAAAAGAACACCTATCGGGCCACAGTAATTATTTTAAAATGAAAACACGGTAAAAACGACACTGACGGAGATGGAGGGTCAGTTGCCACCGGTTCTCTCTTCCGTTGTTTTGAAATCATATAGAGCTATGTGACAACAATGATCAAGAATAAATATGTTCTTTGTCCATGTCTTGTGCACTTTTCATCATACACCTGCAATCAGGTCTCTTAGGAAAATATGTTTTTCGTTGACAATAATTCCATTTCTTTTCCTTCTGAGTAAAACGAAAAATATCTGCCGAGCACTATTAACTGGGCTGTGTTTACTGGTATTGGAATCTTGTGAAAAATTCTCTTATTTAAACGACTTCTTCATTTCAAAATCAAATATTTTAGCATAAGCCCACACAATTTTAATTTTACTTAAAGGTTTTGGTTATATACATGACGAATGAATAAATATCGGTTTTGGTTCTATACATGACGAATGAATAAATACCTCTATCTCAATATCTCTCTCTCTCTCTCTCTCTCTCTCTCTCTCTCTCACACACACACACACACACACACACACACACACACACACACACACACACACACACCCGCTCACGCTCACGCACGCACACACACACGCCGAAAATCTGCGTATCACAAGCCATCTGCACACAAGAACACATTTTGTAATACGTCGTGTAACAAACGGCTTCTAAGTCCTTACATAATTTATGTAGGAGCAAGACTTGTACTTTCGCTTCCACAGACGTAAGCACAGTCGTTATGCAGCGTGTGATACGCAAGACTACGCACGCAGACTGTCGATGTGTGTGTGTGGGAACAAGTATCTGTTCCGACGTAGCAGTAATTAGTGACAAACGCATCACAGATGCAACTGTCAGTAATGTAATGGTAATTATAACACGTAAAGCGTAATAGTATTGAAGAAATAGTTTATGTTCTTACTTTGATGGTATTACATGCATTTGAAAATGGTCACAGGCCGAAAGTGGCCAGGATTGTAATCTAATACGTGATGAATTACAGATCATTTTGTGTAAAGCATTTGAAAAGTTTTATTATTCAGAAATAACGTCGAGGTTGTATCCCCACACATAAAGGAACTAATATTGCAGAACGTAAAAGATAGTTTTGTCTGTGTTCTTGGACTTGTAGAGGGAACTGCGCAATATCATTTTGAATTAGAACCATGTCCGGAAACGACCGGCCGGCAGCTGTGGCCGAGCAGTTCTAGGCGCTTCAGTCTGGAACCACGTGACCGCTATTGTCGCAGGTTCAAATCCTGTCTCGGGCATGGATGTGTGTGATGTCCTTAGGTTAGTAAAGTTTAAGTAGTCCTAAGTTCTAGGGGACTGATGACGTCGGATGTTAAGAGCTATTTGAACCATTTTTTATTAGATGTGGCCCAGTACTTCACTTTTTTCGCAGTTCCAATCGTTAACGACAAAAAAACTCATTGACGGATTATCTTAACGTGATGCAGTACGGCCTTTTTTAGTTCGGATGTGCTACGCCTCCTTGGAACTCGCACAGTCACGCCTGCAAATGGTGAAGGTAAAGACTTTCTGGAAATCATTGCGTAATTGTGGCGAAAAGCGTATGCAATGGTCTCGGATGTTGTGGATAACGATCTTGATGAAGGCACGAGCAGTTTTTCCACAACATTGAGCTTCACCTTATAGAAGGATCTTGTCGGTGTATTTGCGCAAACATGTAGTCAACCACGCTACTCTAACTCTCACAGCACATGAATGAGGCTCGAACGAGGTCAGAGAGATAGGATAGACGTCAAATAACCACAGCCGATCCGACCTTAGAATCCCCACATTGCTGCATATCTCCCTAGCAAACATGTTTTCAAACGGCTGTAACACAGGTGCGGTACTTTTCTGGACAAGGGTTCCAGTTCAAAATATTGTCTACTGAGTCCTCTCTACAAGTCGTAGAATTTTATAAGAGGAATTTTAGAGCACTCTGTATGTCTTACAAAGACATTATAGCACATTCTTGGATTTTTATACTTATAATGTAAACATGGTGATACTTTACAAGTAGTTGTCTATAAATTAAAAATAGCTGTAACATGTAAGATGTTATCACATTTCCGCTTCGGATTAAACTTTTTGGATAGATGAAAGGGAAATAGGGACTTGTAAAACCTATGTTTAATATACATGTAGACAGTAATTGTTCTCGAAAGAAGAGAGACTGTTGATGACCGTGCAGCTTTTCTCTGGAATAAATGATGATTAACTGAAACCTTCAGCTGCCGACAGGTGTTGTTGATATACCTCGATGTGGACAGCCGAAAATGTGTGCCCCGACCGGGACTCGAACCCGGGATCTCCTGCTTACATGGCAGATGAATAGCGCGACTGCAGGGACTTATCCCTTGCACGCTTCCCGTGAGACTCGCATTCCCAACTGTCCGCAATTCTAGGCATGTAATGTACCTTATAGACATTTGCCCTTCCACTCATTACTCGCGCACACTTTGGCGATTCCCGTAAGAGTTTGGGCAACCTGTGCGCATTCGCACAGACGAAGGTCAATGATTGGGTAGCCTTTAACTATATATATATGAAGACAGTAACTGTTCTCGAAAGAAGAGAGACTGTTCATGAACGCGCAGCTTTTCCCTGGAATAAATGATGATTAACTGAAACCTTCATCTGTGTTCTCGGCGTCTCAGATGGATAGAGCGTCTGCCATGTAAGCAGGAGACCCGGGTTCGAGTCCCGGTCGGGGCACACATTTTCAGCTGTCCTCGTCGAGGTATATCAACACACCTGTCGGCAGCTGAAGGTTTCAGTTAATCATCATTTAATCTATGTTTAATAGTTATTAAGTACAATTGTGGAAATACTCTGTGAGGTTAAATGATCTTTACAATATATAAAGGATGCTTGTCGGCAAAGTGTATAATTTTCGTTAGGTTATTAGATCCGTAAACAGTCGTTCTGCTTTGGAAAAGGTGCGAAGAGGAGCAGCACGGTGGACAATGGAGGTACTTGGAATGGCAAATAACAGTCGAAAATCAATAATTCCGATGCGGAAAACTCCCTTTGCTTCCACCAAAAAATTGTTTGCTACTTGGTGCAGTTCGAGAAGGGGACAGAAACAGCGACAAGACTGGCAGCGAGAAGTCGGAAGTCGCGCTCTCCGCGAGTCTTTTTGCGCCGCCGGCTGCAAAGCTGATTACCGGCAAGACGCGACGTTCCGGTCTGGCCCTTCCCGCTCCACGGCCGCGCCTCGCGCCGTAATTAGACTCCGGCAGGTGCAAATGAGGCGCCATTGTGCGCCATAACTCGATGCCGCAGGCCGCCTGCCTCCTGGTGGCCGCGGTTCGCAGCAGAGTTACGCCTGTCCCTGCAGCAGCAGCCAGCAGCCAGCAGCCAGATCCTTAACGCGATACTCCCGCCGCCGCGCCGGCGTCTTGTCCTCCCTGACTCCGGTGACACCTCATCAGCCACGGCCCTATCGCGCACACGGGACTGTTCATCACTATTGCTCGAGTTTCGGAAGACAACTGCGCGAAAACTAGAAGCTACATCACGCAGATGACGTGCTACAGACGTCAAATTTATCCGACAGGAAGAAGATGCTGTGATATGCAAATGATTACCTTTTCAGGGCATTCACGCAAGGTTGGAGACACCTACAACGTGCTGACATGAGGAAAATTTCCAACCGATTTCTCGTACACAAACAGCAGTTGACCGGCGTTGCCTGGTGAAACGTTGTGATGCCTCGTGTAAGGAGGAGAAATGCGTACCATCACGATTCCGACTTTGATAAACGTCGGATTTTAGCCTATAGCGATTGCGGTTTACCGTATCGCGACATTGCTGCTCGTGTTGGTCGAGATCCAATGACTGTTAGCAGAATATGGAATCGGTGGGTTCAGGAGGGTAATATGGAATGCCATGCTGGATCCTAACGGCCTCGTATCACTAGCAGTCGAGATGACAGGCATCTTAACCGCATGGCTGTTACGGATCGTGCAGCCACGCCTCGATCCCTGAGTCAACAGATGGGGACGTTTGCAAGACAACTATCATCTGCAGCAACAGTTCGACGACGTTTGCAGCAGCATGGACTATCAGCTCGGAGGCCATGGCTGCGGTTACCCTTGACGCTGCATCACAGACAGGAGCGCCGCTGTACTCAACCTAGGTGCACGAATGGCAAAACGTCATTTTTTCGGATGAATCCAGGTTCTGTTTACAGCATCATCATCGTCGCATCCGTGTTTGGTGACATCACGGTGAACGCACATTGGAAGCGTGTATTCGTCATCGCCATACTGGCGTATCACCCGGCGTCATGGTATGGGGTGCCATTGGTTACACGTTACGGTCAGCTGTTGTTCGCATTGACGGCACTCTGAACAGTGGACGTTACATTTCAGATGTGTTACAACCCGTAGCTCCACCCTTCATTCGATCCCTGCGAAACCCTACATTTCAGCAGGATAATGCACGACCTATGTTGCAGGTCCTGTACGTGCCTTTCTGGATACAGAAAATGTTCGACAGCTGCCCTGGTCAGCACATTCTCCAGATCTCTCACCAATTGAAAACATATGGTCAATGTTGGCCGAGCAACTGGCTCCTCACAATACGCCACCACTACTCTTGATGAATTGTGGTATTGTGTTGAGGCTGCATGGGCAGCTGTACTTGTACGCGCCATCCAAGCTCTGTTTGTCTCAATGCCCAGGCGTATCAAGGCCGTTATTACGGCCAGAGGTGGTTGTTCTGGGTACTGATTTCTCAGGATCTATGCACCCAAATTGCGTGAAAATGTAATCACATGTCAGTTATAGCATAATATATTTGTCCAATGAATACCCGATTATCATTTGCATTTCTTCTTGGTGTAGCAATTTTAATGGCCAGTAGTGTATATAAAGATACACATGTAAGTGGATAGAGTACATGTCCAAGATTTTAACTCGTATTACAGGTGCTCGACATTGGTAACATTTGTGGACCAGCGTGCGTACAGTTTGTCGAAATCACTGGACACGAATTGCACAACATGGCTCGACGGCAGCCCTCTTTGGAAATAAGTTAATTGTGTTGCCTACCTGCAGGTGCGAGATAATTCGATGTGGCTCTGTGGGGTGGATGAGTTTTAGAGTTCTGTTCCTCAATCTGTAAAAACGGATCTCATAGAGGATCGCTTTGTTGTCCATGTCTTTGTCTGTCTGTCTGCCCTATTATTTGTCTCTGAAAAAAGTTGGCACATCAAGTTGAAATTTATGTGACATACTAAGGTCTATGATCCCTTGCTGCTGAACAACATTTAAGCTTATAAGTCAATTCAATCAAAAGATTAGATTATTTATGTCACATATTTTTAAACTCGTAAACTCACTCATCAAAACTTATATGGTACTTTCTGTTCATCCTGAGAAAGGAAGAGTCACACTCTCACTATTTTCCTTATTCAAAGCTACTATTTAATGTTGGTTTTACACCCAAGACATCATTTTTGTGAGGCGACAGGAATCTATTGTGGTGTCACCGCCAGACACCACACTTACTAGGTGGTAGCCTTTAAATCGGCCGCGGTCCGTTAGTATACGTCGGTCCCGCGTGTCGCCACTATCAGAGATTGCAGACCGAGCGCCGCCACACGGCAGGTCTAGAGATACTTCCTAGCACTCGCCCCAGTTGTACAGCCGACTTTGCTAGCGATGGTTCACTGACAAATTACGCTCTCATTCGCCGAGACGATAGTTAGCATAGCCTTCAGCTACGTCATTTGCTACGACCTAGCAAGGCGCCATTACCAGTTACTATTGATGCTGTAAAACATGTACCGTCAAGAGCGATGTTCACCAATTATGGATTAAAGTTAAGTGTTCCAGCAGCTACTTACGTTTTTTGTTAGTCTCATTTCCATGACCTCTTCCAGACCTCACGCCAGCCTGCGTGAGCTAAAACACGTGCCTTTCGGTTTCCTCTCATAGTGGGTTGGCTGTCTTGCCAATCCACAACATCTGTCAGCATGAACAGGCACTGATGGAGCACGTACGTTGTTAATGCGTATGTGATCTTTATGATAGCTCTTCTTCGAATAATATATTTCTGCAGTTGGGAACAAGCGGGCAGTTTGATTATTTAGCAGTTAATCTTGCAGTGGATGTTTGAGCCTTGGAATCGACATGAAGCTGTTAGGGAAAGAAACATCTCAAAGTGCTTACTGGGGACAGAATGCTGGTCCCAAGAATTTCTTGCGCCGGTATGCAGACAATGCATTTAGCTGAAGAGGCAGAAAAACTGTGTACCTTCGCCTACCTGTTAGGTGCTTCTAGCCAAGGTAGGGGCGGAGTTGCGAGAGAATTCTTCGTCGCCCAGCCAGGGTGTTTCGACAGTGTCCAAAACGCCCATTGTGAACGTGGAAGGTCGCCACAAGAATTTACGAGTTTCCATGTTCATTGTGGACGAGACACTTTCGAGGGAGCCGTCAGGTGGTGTCATCCGTCTGCGTGAAGAGCTTCTTTTGGGAAACCTCAGGCCTTTAAAACAATTTTAGAATGGAACACAGCATTTATGGCGGCTCTGAAATGGTCTATGTTGGGTCAGAAAAGCACTTCTTTTAGTTTAGCCGAGGCATCTGATCGGACACGCTGTAACGTTGGGGGCATCGAGATAATGATCTCCGTGGCAAATGTGTTAAAAAAAAAAAGAAAAAAGAAGAAGAAGAAGAAGAAGAAGAAGAACTCAGGAGCACAATGTCTTCTCCTCTCTGTGAAGGAATGTGAAAGTCAGGGATTGGCTGCTTCTCCAGAATGCTTTGTTAACTCTGATTAGGATTGGATGATGGGTAGAGGGTAGAGCTGATGAATTAGATGGGAGACATGGAGCTCTTGGAATCTGGTGACAGGCGCGAAACTCGTGTGGGGTGGTTGCATGTGTGCTTTTGTGGAGTTTGCCAAGGTGTGATTGAAAAGGAGGAGAGGAGAAGCTTGCTCTTCTGATTCAGACTCCGGTCTGGAGAATATTTGGTCTTGACTCTTGAGTGGGCTGCACTTGGGACATTGCCCCGAGTGTGACTTTGTGCTAGCATTGGACTTGACTGGGGAGGCTGTGGCAAGGACTTAGCTATAGCGACAGTTTAGATCTCAGTCATCCCGGACAACGCGCTGTGAAATCTTTTTCGTGACAGGTCTGCCGCCTTGACATTTGATCTCCTTACGCACACTCCTGTATAAGTGATTCAAATTGGCCCATGATATGATCAGCGAACGGAAGTATCACACGCTGGAATCTGCCGAGATTTCAGGGCTCCATTAGAGAGTAATTGCGATCTAACAGATGGCCAGCTGCGATTCTGCATATTTTATTCCCACGATAACGAATTACAGCCGCCGCACATCGGTGCTCTGCAGACGCTTGAACCACAACCGTCACCTGAGACTTCGCTGCACATCGAGTAAGGTCTATAGTATTGCTGTTCTGGCCTGGTGGGGAAAACAGAATCACAATCTTGCCGCTCTTTCACAGCTGCACCAACACAGTATAAATTCTGGGTAGAATAAATCCATCAAAATCTATCCTGTGTTAGATAATTTCAGATCGCGGTATCCATGTTTTGAGCCAGAGTAAATAATCCGATCAGACAATCTTAGTCTTTGCCAACCAGTAACCATCTAGTGGACTGTCTACCGTTTTTTGCGTCTATCTGTGTAGCCAAAAGTTCAGGATTTATTTCTCATCACGCTTAACATATATTGTTTGTCCTATTTCTCAATCAATAAACTTGAGCCATAACTTTTATATAAGATCAATCCCATGTTGATATATTAATCACCCATCAACGCCTGACTACAATAATGACAGAGCCGCCATTTCATTAACATTATATCAGCATCCAAGTTCATTTAGATGCTGATAAACGTGATAACCTCTAATAGAGGTTAACAACAACAATCACAGCGACAATTGAAAATCAATTTAGCAGATGCATGGGCCAGTTAGTCAAGTGGAAGGCTTACTAGTCAAAGTGAATATCGTCACGGCCTAAACTCATAGTCGCCTGTATCCTTTCAAATCATATGGCAAGTCCGGTATGGCCTTGCAACCTAAATCATGAAATTTGGTAAGAAGCAAGGTTTCGCAGTAAAAGTAATGTAAAAATGTCTGAAACTTATTAGACTGCAATTATATCACATAAAAATATCTTTTTGCCGTTAGAACACACATTGCATTCGTCACCCGTCAAAAGCACAACAGGTGAACGTTACTGCACACAAACACAAAATGTAAGTTGTAGGCATGGTTTGGTAGGAAAATAAATAATATTCTATTAAATCTTTTATACCTAGAGGTATAAACCGAAGTATCATGTTCGCTTCTTTTTATTGTCCGGGCTAGTCAGAGGAACTACTGTAGAGATTTTGATACAGTCTTGAAATTTCCAGGACAGTAATCTAACAAGTATCTATACCGAAAACTGGCAAAAATCGTTGGGATTCTCGATTCCTAGGACGGATGAACTATACGTGCATATATTATTACGTTTGCCCGGGACCCAGAAAGCTTGAGTGCTACTACACACACTTTTCCAATTTTTCTGCATATTGTGACATGTTTGCCCCCTGGTGCATCTACACCGTGCCACTTGTTTCGAATCGAAACTTGTACCGACGCTCTATCACTTGACGTGTTTCACTTTTCCGTATGTCTTGAATTTTTAGGCAGTTGTAAAAACCCGGAAGTACACTGCGCAGCGAAAAGCTTCATTCTATAGAAACCCATTAATTGTCTCCCATTGGGACACAGAATTTTTAAATTTGGCACAAAGGTCCCTAAAACTTTCCTCTGTATTGGTGCAAAATGACGGCATCGTGTGACGGCGTCTCAGTAGAAAGCAGATAAGAGGTTTCGAAACGTAATCCTTTAATTCTACTGTGCTGTGTACTTATGAATAAAGCTCTACTGGCGTTAAATTCCTTCTTTCAGTGTAGCCGTGTTTTGTTTTCAAGACTGCCCAGGTTGTTGTTGTGTTGTTGTGGTCTTCAGTCCTGAGATTGGTTTGATGCAGCTCTCCATGCTACTCTATCCTGTGCAAGCTTCTTCATCTCCCAGTACCTACTGCAACCTACATCCTTCTGAATCTGCTTAGTGTATTGATCTCTTGGTCTCCCTCTACGATTTTTACCCTCCACGCTGCCCTCCAATGCTAAATTTGTGATCCCTTGATGCCTCAAAACATGTCCTACCAACCGATCCCTTCTTCTAGTCAAGTTGTGCCACAAACTTCTCTTCTCCCCAATCCTATTCAATACCTCCTCATTCTGCCCAGGTTATGACTTAAAATTTATCTTAGTTGCAAATAGTCGTTATCATCCGTATTCATAGTTACATACTTTTTAGTGCAGAGTTTAAGGAATATGTTTCACTATGAGGTCGTGATATTAATGTTACTTCACATGAGGCAGTGCTGTATGTAAGGGATGAATGACATGTTTTCTCTTCTTTCTTAGTCTGTACAATTTAATTCGAAGAGACAGTGACATTTTATTGAAGTGAAAATAATGTTATTACGAGCAAAAGACTCGCATGCTATTTGGACTTTAAATGACAATAACGCTGATTTATTATCTCCATGAGTAAGGGGGAAGAAACTCCGTCGTCTTTGTATCACTTGTTTTTACGTCCCTCTTGTGATCGTTTCTTATTTTTACCTATGGCTTGTAAGTGAAGGAACATGTAGTCCGTGTAAGTTATGTCAAATAATAAGTTGTGAGGAAGACAACGTACTGTGTTATATAAATCATTTTAATCCTATTATTACGTTTTTACAGCTCACTAGAAGCAACAGCAAACCAACACCGACAACAATAGTCCAGGTATACATGCCGATGTCGCAAGCCGAAAATGAAAGAGAAAATCTATGAGGATATTAGACAGGTAATTCAGTACGTAAAGGGAGATAAAAATCTAATTGTCATGGGGGATTAGAATGTGGCTGCAGGCGAAGGAGTTGAAGAAAGAGTTGCGGGAGAATTTGGGCTTGGTAATTGGAACGAGAGAGGAGAAAGACTACTTGAGTTCTGCAATAAATTTCAGCTATTAATAGCGAATACTCTGTTCAAGAAACACAAGAGGAGGAGGAGGTATACTTGAGAAAAGCTGGTAGATACGGGACGATTTCAGTTAGATTACGTCGTAATCAGGCAGAGATTCCGAAGTAACGGATTGTAAGGCGTACCCAGATGCAGATATAGACTCAGATCACAATTTAGTAGTGATGAAGATTAGGCTGAAGTTTAAGAAAATTGATGCGTGGCTGTATTCGTCGTGGCATACTATCCACAATTTTATCAAGGCACTGTTGGTCCAGATTGTCCCACTCCTCAATGGCAAATCGGTGTAGATCCCTCAGATTGGTTAGTGGGCCATGTCGTCCATAAACAGCCATTTTCAATCCATCTCAGGCGTGTCGATAGGGTTCACGTCTGGAGAACATGCTGGCCACTCTAGTCGAGCGATGTCGTTATCCTGATGGAAGTCATTCACAAGATGTGCACGATGGGGGCGCGAATTGTCGTCCAAGAAGACGAATGCCTCGTCAATATGCTGCCGATATGGTTGCACTATCGGTCGGAGGATGACATTCACGTATCGTACAGCCGTTACGGCACCTTTCGTGGCCACGAGCAGCGTACGTCGGCCCCACATAATGCCACCCCAAAACAGCAGGGAACCTCTACCTCACTGCACTCGCTGAACAGTGGGTTGCCTCCAAACATGTCTCTGATGATTGTCTGGTTGAAGGCATATGCGATACCAATCGGTGAAGAGAACGTGATCCCAATCCTAAGCGGTCCATTCGGCATGAATTTGGGCCCATCTGTATCGCGCTGCATGGTGTCGTGGTTGCAAAGATGGACCTCGCCATGGACGTCGGGATTGAAATTGCGCATCATGCAGCCTATTGCGTACATTTTGAGTCGTAACACGACGTCCTGTGGCTACACGAAAAGCATTGTTCAACATGGTGGCTTTGCTGTCAGGGTTCCTCCGAGCCATAATCCGTAGGTAGCGGTCATCCACTGCATTAGTAACCCTCGGGCGGCCTGAGCGAGGCGTGTCATCGACAATTCCTGTCTTTCTGTATCTCCTCCATGATCAAACAACATCGCTTTGGTTCACTCCGAGACGCCTGGACACTTCCCCCTTTGAGAGTCCTCCCTGGCACAAAGTAAAAATGCGGATGCGATCAAACTGCGGTATTGGGGTTGAACTACAAACAACACAAGCCATGTACCTCCTTCCTGATGGAATGACTGGAACTGATCTGCTGTTGGCCCCCCTCCGTCTAATAGGAGCTGCTTATGCATGGTTGTTTACATCTTTGGGCGTGTTTAGTGACATCTGTGAACAGTCAAAGGGACTGTGTCTGTGATACAATATCAAAAGTCAATGTCTACCTCTAGGAGTTCTGGGAACTGGGGTGATGCAAAACTTTTTTTGATGTGTGTTGTCAGGAAAAATAGGCGTGCAAAGAGGTGGGATACGGAAGTACTGAAGAATGAGAAGATACTCTTGAAGCTCTCAAAGGCTGTAGATATTGTGATAAGGAATAGCTCAGTGGGCATTTCAGGTGAAGAGGAATGGACAGTTCTAAAAAGGACAATCATAGAAGTTGGAGGGAAAAAAATAGATACAAAGGAGTTACCTGCGAAGAAACCGGGCAACACAAAAAAAAAATACTTCGGTTGATCGATGAAAGAAGGAAGTAAAAAAACGTCAGGGATATTCAGGAATACAAAAATATAAGTCACTTAGGAATGAAATAAATAGGAACGGCAGGGAAGCTAAAAATGTGAAGACATCGAAAAAGAAATGATTGTCGGAAGGACTGACTCAGCGTATAGGGAAGTCAAAACAACGTTCGGCGAAATTAGAAGCAAGGGCGGTAACACGAAAGTGCAACGGGAATTCCACTGTTAAATGCAGAGGGGACAGCGGATAGATGGAAAGAGTACTTTGCAGGTCCATGTGAGGGAGAAGACTTGACTGATGACTTGATGGGAGAAGACGTGATAGAAGAGATAGGGGATCCAGTATTAGAATTTGAAAGAGCTTTGAAAGACCTAAAATCGAATAAGGCAGAAGGGACAAATAAAATTCTATCAGATTTTCTAACATCACTGGGGAAAATGGTAACAAACCGACTATTCACGTTGATGTGTAGAATGTATGAGGCTGGCGAGAAACCATCTACTTTCGGAGGAACATCATCCACACAACTCCGAATGTAGCAAGAGCCGACAAGTGCGAGAATTACCACACAATCACCATAACTGCTCATGCAACCAAGTTACTGACAAGAATAATATTGTAATAACGGAAAAGAAAATTGAGAATGTGTTAGATGAGGGTCAGTTTGGCTTTAGAACAGGTGGAGGCACCAGAGTGGCAATTGTGACGTTGCGGTTGGTAATGGAAGCAAGACTGAACAAAAACCAAGACAGATTTATGGGATTTCTGGATCTGGAAAAAGCGTTTGACAATGTAAAATAGTGCAAGATGTTCGAAATTCTGAGAAAATTAGGTGTAACCTACAGCGAAAGACGGTTATATTCAATACGTAAAAGAACCAAGAGGGAGCCGCCAAGACTGGAAGACCAAGAACGAAGTGCTCGGACTACAAATGGTGTAAGACAGGGATTTAATCTTTCGCCCGTACTGTTCAGTCTACACATCGAAGAAGCAATTACGGAAATAAAAGTCCAAGAGTGGAATTAAGATCCAGGGTGAAAGGATATCAATGATAAAATTCGCTGATGACATTGCTATCTACAGTGAAAGTGAAGAAGAATTACAGGATCTGCTGAATGGACATGGAATAACTTCCATGGTTCTAGAGGTAGCTGTAAAGGGTAAAATCTGCAGAGGGAAACAGGGGTTAGAATACAATCCGCAAAAAACTGAGGACGTAGGTTGCAAGCGATATTCTGAGATGATGAGGTTGGCAATGGAGAAAAATTCGTGGCCGCTCGCATCAAACCAGTCAGAAGACGGACGACTTAAATCAATTTCTTTTAATGGCAAGTTTTTGGTGAAAAGAATAGCTGGCTTGGCCGCGATGTGTTTAACCGCCATTACTTACTGAGATAATAATTATTTATATTTGTTGCACATAGCACCCGCATATTTATTTTTCGACGAAGTCTGATTTACCAGTAGGAACAGAAATTGGTGGTCTTATAATATGAATTTCACGGTCATAGAATTCTTTTAACTAAGCCTGTCAATTCAAAAGAAAATATTTCATGTTCAGTGTACTAATTAACAGCGTGAGAGAAAGTTATTTTACTATTAATAATTTCAAGGCAATCGTCTCTCTCGCCGATACGACGCACGACGCCTGTCAACTTAAATCGTGATTCGATGAATCAGCGTGACTGCGGACGTTGTTTGATCAGAGAGATCTTTAGCAAATTTTCCTCTGCTCAGATCGCATATAACGAATGTTACGTGTAGTAGGTTGAAATACGTTTAAAATTAATGTATTTTGTTTCACTGTTTCTTCTGATAAATTACACTCCTGGAAATGGAAAAAAGAACACATTGACACCGGTGTGTCAGACCCACCATAGTTGCTCCGGACACTGCGAGAGGGCTGTACAAGCAATGATCACACGCACAGCACAGCGGACACACCAGGAACCGCGGTGTTGGCCGTCGAATGGCGCTAGCGTCAGCCAGTTTGCCGTGGCATACGGAGCTCCATCGCAGTCTTTAACACTGGTAACATGCCGCGACAGCGTGGACGTGAACCGTATGTGCAGTTGACGGACTTTGAGCGAGGGCGTATAGTGGGCATGCGGGAGGCCGGGTGGACGTACCACCGAATTGCTCAACACGTGGGGCGTGAGGTCTCCACAGTACATCGATGTTGTCGCCAGTGGTCGGCGGAAGGTGCACGTGCCCGTCGACCTGGGACCGGACCGCAGCGACGCACGGATGCACGCCAAGACCGTAGGATCCTACGCAGTGCCGTAGGGGACCGCACCGCCACTTCCCAGCAAATTAGGGACACTGTTGCTCCTGGGGTATCGGCGAGGACCATTCGCAACCGTCTCCATGAAGCTGGGCTACGGTCCCGCACACCGTTAGGCCGTCTTCCGCTCACGCCCCAACATCGTGCAGCCCGCCTCCAGTGGTGTCGCGACAGGCGTGAATGGAGGGACGAATGGAGACGTGTCGTCTTCAGCGATGAGAGTCGCTTCTGCCTTGGTGCCAATGATGGTCGTATGCGTGTTTGGCGCCGTGCAGGTGAGCGCCACAATCAGGACTGCATACGACCGAGGCACACAGGGCCAACACCCGGCATCATGGTGTGGGGAGCGATCTCCTACACTGGCCGTACACCACTGGTGATCGTCGAGGGGACACTGAATAGTGCACGGTACATCCAAACCGTCATCGAACCCATCGTTCTACCATTCCTAGACCGGCAAGGGAACTTGCTGTTCAAAATGGTTCAAATGGCTCTGAGCACTATGGGACTCAACTGCTGAGGTCATTAGTCCCCTAGAACTTAGAACTAGTTAAACCTAACTAACCTAAGGACATCACAAACATCCATGCCAGAGGCAGGATTCGAACCTGCGACCGTAGCGGTCTTGCGGTTCCAGACTGCAGCGCCTTTAGCCGCACGGCCACTTCGGCCGGCGAACTTGCTGTTCCAACAGGACAATGCACGTCCGCATGTATCCCGTGCCACCCAACGTGCTCTAGAAGGTGTAAGTCAACTACCCTGGCCAGCAAGATCTCCGGATCTGTCCCCCATTGAGCATGTTTGGGACTGGATGAAGCGTCGTCTCACGCGGTCTGCACGTCCAGCACGAACGCTGGTCCAACTGAGGCGCCAGGTGGAAATGGCATGGCAAGCCGTTCCACAGGACTACATCCAGCATCTCTACGATCGTCTCCATGGGAGAATAGCAGCCTGCATTGCTGCGAAAGGTGGATATACACTGTACTAGTGCCGACATTGTGCATGCTCTGTTGCCTGTGTCTATGTGCCTGTGGTTCTGTCAGTGTGATCATGTGATGTATCCGACCCCAGGAATGTGTCAATAAAGTTTCCCCTTCCTGGGACAATGAATTCACGGTGTTCTTATTTCAATTTCCAGGAGTGTATATGAACATTGCACATATGTATGCTTTATAATAACCACTTTTTAACATTTAGGTACACAACGTTTCGCGAAAATTGCAACAGTCAATAAGAATGATCCGAATGTATGCGAGTCATATACAATAAGTATAATTAAGATTCCGGAGAGATGACGCGCAGCTAGGAGTAGCGTTGCATTTTCCTGTGGGACCTGGAACGCAGTGTTTCGTCAAGCTGATGCGGTCAAGATATGTCTGACACAGTAGATGAGAATGTCACCTCAACAAACATTGCGTGTTCACATTTATAGACTTCGCGGACACATTTCCCAAGTAACCCCTTCGAACCTGTGCCTCGTCTAGAGCCACGTGACAGATCAGTCTGGCACTGGAATTTAAAATATTACAACAATAACATCTAAAGTATCAAAATAAATAATGTCAGTGTTTTGTTCTAATTCTGCGCACGCACAGCGTCACTCGCCGTTCACCTGAGCCAGAATAAACATGAAATCAAGTGCGAGTATGCCTAATCTACTTAAAAAGGAGATAAAATCGATTTGTCAGGGATTAATAACGAATTAGCATATCGTCTGTTCCTAGGAGACAAGTTCTTCTACCGCCACGTTTCTACTCAAGAATGCACGTTGTCACGACAGTGATGGTTAAGTGATAGCAGTAGACACAAGCAGACAGAACCCAGTGGCGAGGAGACATTGGACCATACAACGTGATCTCAGCATGGGATGACCACCATCTTGTGCGAATAGCCGCAACAACCGGTGTATCGTCATCCACAGAGTTGCATCGGCTTCGGGCACTGCAGCAGGTTTGGACACATGGCACTCATACCGATGAGCCGGCCTCCATCACCCAGAAGTTGCATATGTGACAGATTGCAATTAGAAGCCACCGGTGGTGCGTTTCTTAGAAAAATGCGGAGTTTTAGGACGAATTTGGCCTCAACCGCTCTTACAGTCATACCTGCGTACGTGTGAAACGCTACCGTGGTCATTAGAATCTCGGAATTTTCCTTCCGCATTGCGGATTAACGCCAAGTGTTATGGTTCCAGGCACCGGTGGGAAAAATGCAGTCTGGATTCTTACGTACTGACGACACTCAGAATAGCAGTCTCTACAAGACGGGACGCCTAGGTAATGTTTATCTTTTTGGTAAAACAAAAGATATCAAGTGTCGCGAGTAATGTGCAAGCCCTTACTTGTTCAATGAACGATCTACAGTGCCTGCAGATTCGTAGTGATATCAGCGATCCGTAATCTCCAGGATACGCCCTCCAGCAGCCACTGTAGGATTTTTGTGGGTTTGTATACTAATGTGCGGATGGAGATTCGTCAGGAACATTCTTTGATTGCAGCCATCGATGTTAAAAGACTTCCAACGCAGCACCTGGTGGCTTTACAATTAAATGAATTCTCGACGTCATATGAAGAGCAGTTTTGAAAACCTAATTATATGTACTATCACGCACCTAATGGGTGGTACGAAGTTCACTTCTGACACAATCGGCTCTACAATCTCCACAAACGTTGATATTTGAAGAAGAACTTCTGCATGTAAAGTTGACAAATTGTTGTTACTGACTAACAGGTGTCTACAAAGTACTTATTCTTTTGTATCCGCCTAACCAAAAAGACTAATCCGAAGCGAGATTCTAATAACACCTTACACGTACCCGTGAATTAGATTACCGGAGGCGGGCTTTATGCCCCGCCAGTTGCAAACCTGATTACCGGGAAGGCACGCCGAGTCGCTGTAATTAACACAGAAACTGCAATTTTATTTTTTGTATATAATTTACGACACAGTCATAGAAGCATTTCACAATACCAGAACCGGTTTCGACTAGCCGCCGATCGTCTTCAGATTATAGGCATATGTATGTGGTGCCGCAATGTCCAGCTTACGTTCTGAAGGAAGGAAGATTGGGTTTAACGTCTTATCGACACCGAGGTCGTTAGAGACGGAGCACAAGCTAGGATTATGTCATGGATGGGGAAGGAAATCGACCGTGCCCTTTCAAAGGAACCATCCAGGCATTTCCCTGGAGCTTCTTAGGAAAATCACGGAGAACCTAATTCTTGAAGGCCGGACGCGGGTTTGAACCACTATCTTCGCGAATTCGATCCAGAATGCTAACCACTACACCACCTCGCTCGGTGCCTTTCGTTCTGAATGCACGTGTCTTTGACAACGCTCGGAAAATATTACATATCCATTACAGCATGTGCCTTTTGTCTGGAGATGGTCAGTAGGCGAAACGGGTTACAGTATTGAGAAATGTTCATTTGATTGTATTGTACAAAAAAAAGAAGAAGAACATAATCACTTAATCTCTTGGCCAGAACGTTATTTTTTTCCTCACAATCAGTTGTAACTGTAGACATCTCATCAAACAGTAGTCCTCACAAAACAGTTTACCACTGTTTACTACAGGGGGGTGGACTAAAATTTGGAAACACCGCGGGAACGCATGCTTGAACATAAATGGAGACACTAGGCAAGCCTGCAGGTTGCGCTGTTGTATTTGACCACGAACTGCACCTCTGCAATGTCATACATACGTTGCAAGTGTTATTCATGGTAGAAAAGTGTTCTGCGTACATGACAGTGCTTTATGTCGGAGCTCAGTGAATTCGAACTTGGGAAAATGGTTGGTGCTCGTATGGTGGAGTCTTTCTGTTACCGGAGTAACCGAAGTGCTCCGTGTTTCAATAGGCACCACAACGAAGATTTATACCGCATACAGGAAATGCGAAGAAACATTGTCCACTAAGTCACAACGAGGAGAAAAGTGGGTGTTGAGTGATTGTGACAGATGGTCACTGGAGAGAATTGTGACGAAAAATAAAAGGACGACAGCTGCAAAAGTCACTGCGGAACAGAATGTCTCACTTGCGAACCCTGACAGCAACAAAACGATACGAAGGTAGCTCCACAAGCAGGAAATTACAGGAAGAGCTGGAATGCGAAAACCACTCAGCAGTGATGCAAAAGCCCGTAACAGGAGAACGTGTTACCAAAACCATAAAACCTGGACTAAGGAGCAATGAAAGAATGTCATTCGATCGGATAAGTCTTGTAATGTACTGTTTCCAACTTCTGGGCGAGTTTACGTCCCATGAGTGAAACATGACTGGAGTTCGGTGATAATTTGGGCAGCCATATCGTGGTGTTCCATGGGCCCTATGTTCACTCTTTACGGCTGTATTACGGCCAAGGGTTACGTGACTATTTTGACTGTTCAGGTCCATTTCGTAGTATGATGTATGTTCCCCAGTGATACTGCTGTGTTCCAATACAACAGCACCCCTGTTCACACAGCTCGCATCATCCAGCACTGGTTCTGTGAGCACGAGGATCAAGCATCGCATCTCCTCTGAACCTTTGTGATCTACTTAGGGGACAACGTTGCTTGATCGCTATCCACCTCCTTCATCGTTACCTGATCTTGCCACTATTTTGCAGGAAGAACGGTATAATATTGTCTTGAAGAGCATACGGACCTGTATTTATCCCTATTCGAGACAACTGGAAGCTGTGTGAAGCTGTTTTTCCTACACCATATTAGACACGGAATTTGTTGGGTTTTTGGTGTTTCCATATTTTTATCCACCCGCTGTACTTTCTTAATGATGCTACATGTCTTGTGACAATTTTTCCACAACATCCTCCCATCTCCCAGTTGTACATCGGGCAAAAAAACTGGTCATCACGCTAATAGCGTGTAACACCACCTCTATCCTCGATAAAGGCCTCAATCCGTTGAGGAAGTATGCTATATCGAGCTGCAGCCAGTCACTGAAGATCAGATCCTGTAGAGCTGCCATATTGCTAAGATGCTTGCTGCTGCGTTTGGCCCAGTATTACAAACAGCTCCTGACATTTTCTATGGAGTTATAATTGGGTGATTTATATGGCCAGATGAGGTGCGGTAGGGTGTTAGGAACGTGGACGTACAACCCTGCGGAAACGGCTGTCGTAATCTTGGAGCACGGGGTGACCACAACATACACATCGTGAAGACGTAGATAAACGCTGAAAGATTGGTCATCGATAATGTTGAAGTAAATATCCTACTTTATCTTCACGATAAATGTTTGAATCGCCCCAAGTCATGGCACGAAAAAACCCCCGAAGCTTTACATAACCACCTCCGATCCGAACTACAACCTCAACACATTATGGTTAAACGCCTCAATATGTTAGAAGAGGACTCGATGATTTGTTTAATTTGAAACGGAGCAATTCGCAGATGCAACTTTATTGGGGCTGAAGCCTACGGCCTTTTGCGACTCCAGCTATCCATTCTATGCAGCTCCCTGATTGATAGAAAACTAGTTAAGATGGGCCTACGTAAATCATCATCATCAGTTATCTGCTATATTAGCAGGTCCTTTGCCTCTCCATTTTCTGCGCTCCATTGTTTCCTTCATAAGGCTGCTGTATGTTGTACTGTCCATCATGCCATCCAGTGTCTGGAATTTCTTCCTTCCTCGCTTCCTTTTCGCTTCTACATAACCTTCTAAAACTGTTTTTATCAGTCCGTCATTCTTTCTTTATATATGCCCAATCCAATTTCTTTTTCTTCTCTTTATTACATCTACTAACTGTCTTTTCTCTCTTCTCAGTACCTCTTCATTTTTTACTCTGTCCATCCAACGTATTATTTCCATCTTCCGCCATGTCCAGATCTCAAAAGCCTCCAGCCTTTCTCTGTCTTTTTCCTCATAGTCCATGTTTCAGCGCCATATAGAAGAACACTCCATACAAGACATTTTATTAGTCTCTTTCTGAGTTCTCTGTCCAGACCGCTGCAGAAGATTCTCCTTTTCTTATAAAACGCCTCTTTTGCCATTGCTATCCTTGTTTTAATTTCTGTGGTGCACTTCCAGTCGGTGTCTATCCTGCTTCCTAGATACTTAAAATTTTGCACCTGTTCTAGTGTTTCTCCATTCAGCATAATTTTTATTTACTTATTTCCTCCTAGTGCCAGTACTTTTGTTTTATTTGTGTTAATTTTCATTCCATATTTTTTTTCTGTTAGTTGCAATGGTGTCCACCAAATCCTGTAATTCTTTTTCCCCTGTGGCTACAAGGACCATGTCATCAGCAAATCTCAAACACCCTACTCTTCTTCCTCCAATTTCTACTCCTTTGTCATCTAATAAGCATTGGTCAATCATATTTTCCAAATAGAGGTTGAAAAGAGTAGGTGATAAACAGCATCCTTGTCTTACTCCTTTTCCTAGACAGCAGCAATTCTATCTGGTTTGAAGCCGATAGGCATTGGCAAGACATGACATTCGTCTCAGGTCCCTGTTAATTTCGATCTTTTTAAGCCCAATGTTCTTATGCTGTGGCTGCGAGTAATACACCATTCCTTGTCCCTTTTGATACACCAACAAACTGGACAATTTTATTTCTCTGTCTGGTCATGGGCATCGTCAAAACACACAGCTCCTTTGCCATTGTGTCACAATTGGCTTCGATGCATCTTACTGTGTCGATTCCACCCAGCCGACTGGTAATGCACACCGCCTCCCTTCCGTGACTTACACTTGTGGTGGAGGATCATAAGACCGTCTGGGACAATTTCTACACCAATCGCTGCCTTCAGCTGGTGACGGAAGATTAGGGTATAACGTGCCGTTGACAACTAGGTCATTTAGAGAAGTAGTAGGGAAGGATGGGAAAGCAAATTGTTTGTATTCTTTCAAAGGAATTCTTCTGGAATCTGCCTTAGGTGACTTAGGGAAATAACGAAAAACCTAAATCTGGATTTCCAGATGTGGGCCTGA
Source organism: Schistocerca serialis cubense (assembly GCF_023864345.2). Taxonomy (NCBI): domain Eukaryota; kingdom Metazoa; phylum Arthropoda; class Insecta; order Orthoptera; family Acrididae; genus Schistocerca; species Schistocerca serialis. The sequence continues at coordinate 910,182,163 of NC_064638.1, read as the reverse complement.
ATTACTGTCCTCCCGAATCTGAGCCCAGAGAACTAATAACTTCTCCGATTCATTCGGTACTCAACACCCTCCGGAGAGACTTGTGTGCTGTCTAAAGTGACCAGCACTTAGTTTGATGAGCTTTTGTGCTTATCTTAGAGGTACAATACACCGAGGTGACAAATGTCACGGAATAGCTCCTAATATCGTGTCGGACCTCCTCTTGCCCCTTGCGCTGCAGGCGATGTCGTGCAAAGGCACTCGTTCGTATGATGCCATAGCCCAGTAACGCCCAATTTCGCCGCACTGTCCTAACAGATACGTACGTCGTACATCACATACTGATTTCTGGGGTTATTTCACGCAATGTTGTTGTCTGTTAGCACTAACAACTAAATGCAAACGGCATTGCTCTAGGTCGTTACGTGAATGCACTACTCTTTTATACCTTGCGTTGGCGATACTATCGCCATCTGTATATTTGCATATCGCTATCCCGTAACTTTTTTCATCTCAGTGTACTGTATGATACGACGCATTTCACAATTCCGACACCACAGTCTTTGTCATTCTCAGTTCTTGGAAAATGTCTACAAAAGATGGTCTATCCGTAAAACAGTTTAGGGCAGAACTTTATTACATCAGAAAATCGACCTCAGAATAGCTGCCGAGGGCGTCATTAAGTAGAGGGTATTACGCGGGTGGTAATCAATGGTTCCACTACGCGTAGGGCTTCAGTTAAGGGCGACTAAGCCTGATCTAGCCGAGGGGATACATTATGCGTAACAGGATGGTGGATAGCACCACGCGACATTACGACGCTGTTGAGAGCGGAGCATCTCGACGTCCGAGGCAGATCTGTTTTCCACGCGCCTAATACCTCACCCACAATATGACTTTTTTATTCCCTTACATTGAGAAATCATGTCTTTTCTTTTCCTGCTAAAATTATTTTACACTCCCACTTGATGGTAAATAGTTTGAAGAAGTCTAAAGAATTATCGGATAAAGGTTTTGCCTATTATACTACAATACTGATTTTTCTAGTTATCCAAACGCGTTTCGGTACCTCTATGCCATCATCCTTGGATTTTGTTCATTGAAAATGTGCTTTTACGTTGTATAGTTTTACAGGACCATCTGTATGGTGTCCTGACTGAAAGCCTGTCGTGTTTTGTTGCGACTGCTGCCGTATTTGTGACCGATCCTTCTACTTTTGTATTCTCAGGGTACTGTACACACATATTAATGTGCTTCGTGTAATTTCGTTTTTACAAACTACAAGCACTACGTTGTCTAAAGAAATACGCTTCAGTCTTTTCGTTTTATACTTAATAACGACATTCGCATTGAGACAAATCCCTCAACTTTGGCCGTCGTAATTTCACTAAATATCAAATCATTACCCATGATACAGATTAGTATCGCTTGATTTTTATATCAAAGGTGCCTGGTAACAAGACTCTGACCTCGAAACGTGTCATTTATTACAAAAACGGAAGGAAATTTATGAATTTAGTACAATTTGTTGAATTTTTGTACACTTCTGTTTGTTATAGGAATTTTACATACTGATTTTCATTTACCAAACTGTTATATCCATAACACTCAATATCGATGAAGATGGAAATTTACTTTCGTGGCGACACCTTGAAGCAAGTATGCGCTATCATCCTAACACTGATATCAAATGAAAAAATCAGAGCAATTACGAGAGACAGAGGTAGAGAGAAAGAGTGAGGGAGCGAGAGAGAGAGAGAGATAGAGAGAGAGAGAAGAGATTAAAAGAGGTAGTGGAGCGAGGTGGCAGTTGAAGGACGAGACAGAGGGAGAGAGAGAGAAAGAGAGAGAGAGAGAGAGAGAGAGAGAGAGGAAGAGCACCAAGAAATAGGCTCAAGAGTTCAGTGAGTGCTAGCTTCGAAGATTATTGTAGAAACCCACATATTGACTTCTATCTTTCACTTTGTTAGTGGCGTAACGTGATATACATACAGTTTGTTAGCAAGTACCCATAGTAGCATAACAGCATGTATGGCCGCCGTATGCTTCTTCTTTTGGGAGGGAGGGGTAATTAGTGATTAAGCTGCTGCTGTGTTTTATAATGTGCAACTTAAACAACATTCAAATTTTTCTTATATTCGACACAATTATTCATATAAAATTCAAATAAGAACAAAAAGCTCTTACTCCAGTAATAAGTACCATTAAAATTTAGCATTAATTCTTAGACGCCGGCCGGTGTGGCCGAGCGGTTCTAGGCGCTTCAGTCTGGAACTGCGCGACCGATGATATGGTCGCAAGTTCGAATCCTACCTCGGGCATGGATGTGCGTGATGACCTTAGGTCAGTTAGGTTTAAGTAGTTCTAAGTTCTAGGGGACTGATGACCTCAGATGTTAAGTCCCATAGTGCTCAGAGCCATTTTTGTTAGATGGAACATAACAACCACATTAGAAATGCTTTTCTTTAGTGATTCAGAAGCTACAACTAAATTATAAAATTATGGATGTAATCGAGTTCAGTAATCATTTCAAGCACTTTTCACAAAAACTAAATTGAATATCTCACTTACTTTTAGAAAACTTATGTCTCGCTAAGTATTCCAAATTTACCTCTATTATTCAGGATGTGTGACAACTTAATAAACACGGTTTCAAATTTGCGTGCCAGCAGTACACGTTGTTCATGGAACTGCATAATTCAACACATTCTTCTTAACCAAAAAATGAAAAATATGCACTGCTTGATATAAACCGTGAAGCATCCAGAAGGCGTGATCGGATGTCAATGTAATTTCCTTTACGTACACACCATCGGCGGGTAGGTAAACGGCGACAGAGCAATTCTCTGTGACGGGTGGAACGGCCATCAGAGTGCATCAGTCGTATTTAGAGTCGTTACGAGGACTCTGGGGCGTGAACAGCATCAGATGTTCGTGTTATATGATAACTATAAAAAGAAGGGGGTGAAACCTGGCGTCAGTGCATAGTCTACTCCTGTCGAATATCAGCAATGAGACCAATGGTTTATAAACGTCCCCATCCGAAGGACGCATCACGGGCGCGCTTACTCCGTGAGACTTTGCGAAGAGGTTTGGAGTTTAACATAGGGCACAAACGCAGTGCATCAAGAACTTAACGCTATCACCTAATCTACATCCACATCTACGAGATTACTCTGCTATTCACAGTAAAGTGCCTGGCAGAGGGTTCAATGAACCACCTTCAAGCTCTCTCCACCGTTCCACTATCGAACGGCGCTCGGGAAAACGAGCACCTACATTTTTCTATGCGAGCCCTGATGTCTCTTATTTTATCGTGATGATCATTTCTCCCTATGATTGTGGGTGCCAAAAGAATTTTTTCTTAATCGGAGGAGAAAACTGGTATAGGTCGAACGAGTGTTTTGTAAGCCACCTCCTTTGTTGATGGACTACATTTTCTAAGCACTCTCCCAATGAATCTCAACCTGGTACCCGCCTTACCAACAATTAATTTTATATGATCATTCCACTTCAAATCGTTCCGCACGCATACTCCCAGATATTTTACAGTTTCCGTCTATTACTACGAACTGTGACCTTTCTGAGAGGAAATCACGAATCCAGTCGCACAACTGAGGCGATACTCCGTAGGCACGCAGTTTGGTTAGGAGACGCTTGTGAGGAACGGTGTTGAAAGCCTTCTGGAAATTTAAAAATATGGAACCAATTTGACATCCCCTGTCGATAGCACTCATTACTTCACGAGTATAAAGAGCTAGTTGTGTTTAACATGAACGATATTTTCTGAATCCGTCTTGACTATGGGTCAATAAATCGTTTTCTTCGAGTACTTCATAATGTTCGAAGACATTATAGGTCCCAAAACTCTACTGCAAATCGACGTTAGTGATACATGCCTGTAATTCAGTGGATCACTCTTTCTTCCCTTTTTGTGTATTGGTGTGACTTGACCAATTTTCCAGTCTGTACGTACGGATCTTTCTGTGAGCGAGTGGTTGTATATAATTGTTAATATGGAACTATTGTATCAGCATACTCTGAAAGGAACGTGACTGGTATGAAATCTGAACCGGAGGCCTTGCCTTTTTTAAGTGATTTAAGCTACTTTGCTACACCGAGGATATCGATTTCTATGTTTCTCATCTTGGCAGTCGTTCTTGATTGGAATCCAGGAATATTTAATTCGTCTTCTTTGGTGAAGGAGTTTCGAAAGACCGTGTTTAATAACACTGCTTTAGTGGCACAGTCAAGTTGTTATCGCGCAGTAAAGGTATTGATTTCGTCTTACCACTTGTGGGCTTTATGTATGACCAGAATATCTTTGGGTATTCTGCCATATTCTGAGACAGAGTTTCGTTGTGGAAATTGTTAAAAGCATCTCGTATTGAAGTACACCCTATATTTCTAACTTCTGCAAAAACTTTGCCGATCTTGGGGATGTTACGTTCTTTTAAAGTTGGCATCTCCTTGCTGGACAAACAGAGCTGGTGAAGGTATCTTCCGGCCGGCTTCCTCCAACGCGAGCGCCTGGTGACAGGTATGCGTTTACCGCTTCTGCTATGGAAGGAGGCAGGGTTTACAGAAAACAATGATATTGATTTCAAAGTGGTTTCGTTCATCGTGAAAAACATAAAATAAAGCTTTTTCGTCAAAACTATGAAAGAAGTGTTTGCGTTTTATGGCACTTCTAGTCTAGAAGCGGAAAGAAAGGTTGCTACACTTAAAATGAGAACAATGACTGTTCCATATCATATTCTACACTGCCTAACAAAAGAAGTTAAACTCCCAGAAGACGAGGAAAAAGAAATTAAACCTCACGGGTTAAGGAAAAGTATGTGATGTTATTTCAAACGGTTCAAACGGCTCTGAGCACTATGGGACTTAACATCTGAGGTCATCAGTTCCCTAGAACTTAGAACTACTTAAACCTAACTAACCTAAGGTTATCACACACATCCATGCCCGAGGCAGGATTCGAACCTGGAATCGTAGCAGTCGCGCGGTTCAGGACTGAAGCGCCTAGAACCGCTCGGCCACCACGAGCGGCCATGTTATTTCAGTGATTATAATTAATATCGATTCAAGTTAAAAAAAAAAAAACCTTAGCCCTATGAGGCCACTTATCAGTATGGCGTTGCACCCCCTCTTGTGTGAATGCATGCACTGATTCGATAGGGAACTGTGCATCCTCTCCTGAGGCAAGCTAACCCACAACTGTTGTAAATAGTCCTTGATTTCTGGATATTGCCACAGGGTTGGATTCGCTGCCGAACAGCTCTGACATGTGTTCATTCATCGGCAGATGTAGTGACACTTCCGGCCACGCGTGTACCTCGACACGCATCAGTAGTTCATAAAGGTACGTACCATGTGTGGACGAGCATTTCCCTGTGCCTCCACGATACTGTCGCATGAGAGATGAGCGGTAATATATGACGATGCAAGATGTCTGCGACGTACCGTTGTGCCGTCAGAGCGCCCACAACCACTACCAGTGGTGACCTGAAGCCAAACACGTTGGCTTCCACACGATGACGTCAGGACTTATGCCGCTGTGCCTCACAGAACATTAGGAGAATGGGACCTCTTCCGGTCGGTGCCCTATTCGCCGACGGTGGCATTCGTGGTGAGCACTTCAACGATTGAGGGTGGTTAGCTGGTGGATTGGTTGGTTGGCTTAGGGGAGGGGACCAAACAGCGAGGTCATCGGTCCCATCGGATTAGGGAAGCATAGGGAAAGAAGTCGGCAGTGCCCTTTCAAAGGAACCATCTCTGCATTTGCCTGAAAATATTAAGGGAAATAAGGGAAAACCTAAATCAGGATGGCCGGACGAGGGTTTGAATCGTCGTCCTACCGAATGCTAGTCCAGTGTGCTAACCACTGCGCCACCTCGCTCGGACCTCGATTTAGAGCTGAACATAATACAACGCGATTCATCACCGGTCCTAGCTTCCAGATCACGGCATCACTGAAATGCAGCCGTTTGTGTTGCAGTGTTAACTGCAGCCCGCGCGCGGAACGGTAATTTCCCGGTGCGGCAGCTGTCAGTTTCCGACCAGTGGTGTGTGAAGACACAGAATGCCGCAGGGATTCCTTCGCTTGTCGTAGGAGGGGTTATGGTGTGCTCCGTGCACAGTACATCGAAAATCCCTTGTGGTGGTCGACTGGAATCTTAACGAGTATGCCTGCCCTCGCATTCCATAGCATTCCAGCATCGGGCGCTGTCACATCCGATAACCTGATAATTCCACGATTCGTCCATGCGGCCAAATGGAGACGAGCAATGATGTTCCTTTCAATGTCTGTTAGGTGCTGAGAAATAATTAAATAAAATTAGTAGTTGACGAGAGTACTAAAGAATAGTTTGAAGTTATATTGCATATGAAAAGTGATAGAGAAACAGAGTAAAAGATAGAACTGACTCAAGTCAGGTCATCATCATCATCATCATCATTTAAGACTGATTATGCCTTTCAGCGTTCAGTCTGGAGCATAGTCCCCCTTAGAAAATTCCTCCATGATCCCCTATTCAGTGCTAACATTGGTGCCTCTTCTGATGCTATCTCCCATGTGTGTAACACGACCCCACCATCTAAGCCTGTTCGCCCTGACTGCTACATCTATAGAGTTCATTCCCAGTTTTTCTTTGATTTCCTCGTTGTGAACACCCTCCTGCCATTGTTCCCATCTACTAGTACCTGCAATCATCCTAGCTACTTTTATATCCGTAGCTTCAACCTTATTGATAGGGTAACCTGAATCCACCCAGCTTTCGCTCCCACACAAGAAAGTTGGTCTAAAGATTGAACGGTGCACAGATAGCTTAGTCTTGGTACTGACTTCTTTCGTAGCTGAGCGCTCACTGCATTAGCTTTGCTACACCCCGCTTCCAGTTCTTTCACTATGTTACCATCCTGTGAGAATATGCATCCTAAGTACTTGAAACCGTCCACCTGTTCTAACTTTGTTCTTCCTATTTGGCACTCAATCTGTTTATATCTCTTTCCCACTGACATTACTTTCGTTTTGGAGATGCTAATCTTTATACCATAGTCCTTACATTTCTATTTTACTTTGCAAACTTTCAATCGAATCCCCTATCACAACTAAGTCATCCGCATATGCGAGACTGCTTATTTTGTGTTCACATATCTTAATCTCACCCAGCCAGTCTATTGTTTTCAACATATGATCCATAAATAATATGAACAACAGTGGAGACAGGTTGCAGCCTTGTCTTACCCCTGAAACTACTCTGAACCATGAACTCAATTTACCGTCAACTCTAACTGCTGCCTGACTATCTATGTAAAGACCTTTAATTGCTTGCAAAAGTTTGCCTCCTATTCCATAATCTCATAGAACAGACAATAACTTCCTCCTAGGAACCAGGTCATATGCCTTTTCTATCTCTATAAAGCATAGATACAATTCCCTGTTCCACTAGTAACACTTCTCCATTATTTGCCGTAAGCTAAGGATCTGGTCCTGATAACCTCTAAGAGGCCCAAACCCACACTGATTATCATCGAATTTGTCCTCAACTAATACTCGTACCTTCCTGTCAACAATACCTGAGAAGATTTTACCCACAACACTGATTAAAGAGATACCTCTGTAGTTGTTGCAATCTTTTCCGTTTCCATGTTTAAAGATTGGTGTGATTACTGCTTTCGTCCAGTCTGATGGAACCTGTCCCGACGCCGGCCGGAGTGGCCGAGCGGTTCTAGGCACTACAGTCTGGAGCTGCGCGACCGCTACGGTCGCAGTTTCGAATCCTGCCTCGGGCATGGATGTGTGTGATGTCCTTAGGTTAGTTAGGTTTAGGTACTTGTAAGTTCTAGGGGACTGGTGACCTCAGAAGCTAAATCCCATAGTGCTCAGAGCCAAGCCTGTCCCACGCCATTTCAGTTATCCTGTGTAGCCATTTAAGACCTGACATTCCACTGTATTTGATGAGTTCCGACTTAATTTCATCCACCCCAACCGCTTTATTGCACTGCGATCTATTGACCATTTTCTCCACTTCGCCGGCCGGTGTGGCCGTGCGGTTCTAGGCGCTTCAGTCTGGAACCGCGTGACCGCTACGGTCGCAGGTTCGAATCCTGCCTGGGGCATGGATGTGTGTGATGTCCTTAGGTTAGTTACGTTTATGTAGTTCTAAGTTGTAGGAGACTGATGACCTCAGGTGTTAAGTCCCATAGTGCTCAGGGCCATTTGAACCATTTTTTCTCCACTTCCTCAAATGTGATCCTATTTCAATCATCATTCCTATCCCATTGTACATCGAAATCTGAAACATTACTGATCGTATTTTCACCTACATTGAGCAATTCTTCAAAATATTCCCTGCATCTTCACAAATTATCAACAGGATTCACCAGCAATTTTCCTGACCTGTCCAAAGTACTAGTCATTTCCTTCTTACCTCCCTTTCGAAGGCTGCTAATTTCACTCCAGAATGGTTTTCCAGCAGCTTGACCCAAAGTCTCCGACCTGTTTCAAAGGTCTTCCCAAGATTTCTTCTTGGATGCTGCAATTATCTGTTTGGCTTTGTTTCTTTCTTCAACATAGCTTTCTGTGTCTACCTAAGTTCTAGTACGTAGCCATTTTTGATACGCCTTCTTTTTTCTTTTACAGGCTGCCTTGATCGTGTCATTCCACCAAGCTGTTTGTTTCATTCTACCTTTACACACTACTGTTCCAAGACATCCTTTAGCCACTTCTATTACTGTGTCCCTGTACCTTGTCGGTTCCTTTTCCAATGACTGGAATTGACTACATTCAACTAACTGGTACCTTTCTAAGATCACTGTTATGTACTTGTGCCTGATTTCCTTATCCTGAAGTTTCTCCACTCATATCCTCCTACATATGGACCTGACCTGCTGCACTTTCGGCCTCACAATACCAATTTCACTGCAGATTAAATAGTGATCAGTGTCATCAAAGAATCCCCTGAATACACGTGTGTCCCTCACAGCCTTCCTGAATTCCTGATCTGTTATTATATAGTCAATGACAGATCTGGTCCCCCTGCCTTCCCAAGTATACCGGTGAATGTTCTTATGTTTAAAAAAGGAGTTTATGATTACTAGGCCAATACTGGCACAGTATGTTGTCAAGTACTAATTTTATTTTATGGGGAGTGTTAATTTACTTTAGATTATTGTATAGGCACTGTTCTTTTCGAATTTAGCGTTAACGTTTTTCCTGCTTTGCTGCCTTTATATTTATTTACCGTTAAGTCTTTTAGCTTTTCAATCGCATACCACTGCACTGTGCAATGTTACCGCTGGAGAACAGCTAACCAGGGTACCAGTTCTGTGATGTGATCTGCCAGTCGTATGTTCGCAATTACTTTCACTTTTAAATCTTCTCTTTCCGTAGTCGTATCGCTCCTTCAATCTCTGGTCCTGCTGGCCAGTACCACTCTACATCTACATCTACATTTATACTCCGCAAGCCACCCAACGGTGTGTGGCGGAGGGCACTTTACGTGCCACTGTCATTACCTCCCTTTCCTGTTCCAGTCGCGTATGGTTCGCGGGAAGAACGACTGTCTGAAAGCCTCCGTGCGCGCTCTAATATCTCTAATTTTACATTCGTGATCTCCTCGGGAGTATAATTAGGGGGAAGCAATATATTCGATACCTCATCCAGAAACGCACCCCCTCGAAACCTGGCGAGCAATCTACACCGCGATGCAGAGCGCCTCTCTTGCAGAGTCTGCCACTTGAGTTTATTAAACATCTCCGTAACGCTATCACGGTTACCAAATAACCCTGTGACGAAACGCGCCGCTCTTCTTTGGATCTTCTCTATCTCCTGCGTCAAACCGATCTGGTACGGATCCCACACTGATGAGCAGTACTCAAGTATAGGTCGAACGAGTGTTTTGTAAGCCACCTCCTTTGTTGATAGACTACATTTTCTAAGCACTCTCCCAATGAATCTCAACCTCGTACCCGCCTTACCAACAATTAATTTTAAATGATCATTCCACTTCAAATCGTTCCGCACGCATACTCCCAGATATTTTACAGAAGCTACCAGTGTTTGTTCCGCTATCATATAATCATACAATAAAGGATCCTTCTTTCTATGTATTCGTAATACATTACATTTGTCTATGTTAAGGGACAGTTGCCACTCCCTGCACCAAGTGCCTATCCGCTGCAGATCTTCCTGCATTTCGCTACAGTTTTCTAATGCTGCAACTTCTCTGTATACTACAGCATCATCCGCGAAAAGCCGCATGGATACTCGTAGCTGTATCTAACTTCTTCGCCGTCTGCAGGAAAGCGCTGTGATATTGAAGAGTAGCTGTGAAATCACGTTCCACTTCTTTTTTGAAATCCATATCTAGTTAACAGTCTGCATAACACTTTCAACATATGAATTAAACATTCGTATTTAAGCTTTTGATAACAAAACTCGTCAAAAAAAAAAAAAAAGATCGTTAGTATCCCAAAGTCTAGAAGTAAGTACGTAATTAATTAAGTAACTCCATACAGTCTTCTTTCGTTTTTCTTTTCGGAACAACAGCCATCGTCGTCTCGGCCTCTTCTTCTTTCGCGTCCAAGGCACCCCTAAGTCACGCCGTCAAAATGTAAACGGCTCCTTCCCATCAGTAAACACTCGATCTCAATCGCACGTTGTGGGTATATAGTGCTTACAATGACGTTTCATATCTGCGCATAGATGTAAAAATGTGCGCAGTATTCTGTCTTTCCTCTACCACTATCATACCTTAAGATTTCTACACTACCATTTTTCATCGGCCCAGCAGAAAGGAAGTGGGTCATGTTGCTAACACCACAACTGTCAGGGATGACATTTACTGTGTGTTCGTGCCCCAGTCTGAATGAGTAACATCTTTCCCAATGTCGTTTACAAATATTCTAACTTCTTTGACGGTGAGAGTCAGTTAAAGTCTGATGATAACTTGTAAGTAGAAAATCATTTAACTAAATAAATTAGAGTTGTATAGTAGACACAATATTGTGCTTTTCGTTGTTGTTCTATCAAGAATCCTTCAAGTCTACGTCTATCTACTCTTAATCGAAGTAATTCTTAGAAATGGTCGCACATTGGAATATTTCTTGTCTTCTATACAGAATTTCTCAGTGTGCTTTAACACTTCGCAAGGCTCTCGTTACAGGCCTTAATCAGAATGTGCATAGATATTTAGTTGCGTCACATTTCACATTTTCTCTAGTTTTCTTTCTGTCTTTCAGTGAATACTTGTAGAATTAAGGAGTGTTTAAAGTGTGCGGTCATTTATTTATTCTGCTTGTAGTAAGCTATAACATTCAACAAAAACGGTACAATATTCAGCTAACTTTTGGAGTTGCGAGCGTCCATGATGTTTACCGTCTGTCGAGGGGAGGTATCAAAACGCTGTCTTGAATTCTCTGAAAACAAAAAACAAAGAAAGAGAGGAGTCTTGAAAAATAAAGCACTGCGAGTCCTGAATGCGGTGAAACATCAACTTTCTTAGCGCTGGAGTTGTTAAAAGTCTCGAGATTTCCATAACGGAGGAGTCTCTTTTAAACTTAATTGAAATGCTGATTCTTCGCGGTCTGGAAGCTGGCGGGGTGTGAGGGCCGCCCGTCCCGGGTAGGCGACCACTGGTAGTAGCGCGGTCGTTAGGCGTCGGAGGTGCGCCCCTATTGGCCAAATATCGCGACGGCAGGTCGCAGCCCCGAGCGCGCCAATAAGGCACGGTAGAAGAAATCCCTGCTCCGGCTGGCTGCTCCGGACGGTCGCTGACGGCGCGCTCCAGCGGCGCGACCACTAACTAGAGGGAGAGTAACGCGTCGTCCAACCTGGAAGAGGCCAATAGCTCAGCGGCCTGATCCTTTGAGGAAATCTGCATAGTCACCTGTTTCTATGTCATTTGAGGAGAGGTTGCAATTTTATGCTGAATCCTAGAGACCACCTAACTTACCATCAATTCCTTTGTGTCAGTTACCAACCTTAACATGTCCTTCACGCAGTAATTACACAAACATCTCGTTCTGGATTGACGGCCATCATGGGTCGCAGAATCAATGGGTGATTTGCTTCAGAAGTTGCGAATATTTAGCTACAGGTTTACCTACATTTTGTTTTTGGCGGACACTAAGTGATCGGAAGTATCTGGACACTGCTATGTATTGCAGCACTGACAAGCGTATGTCTTTAGAGGCGAAGGCGCCAGCTTTAAAGCAGACAGGGAGTGCTTTATTATCAGTATGGAAGCAGTAACAGCACAATGGCTCGGTCAGCGAACTCAGTGACTTTGGATGTGGATTAGTCTTTGGATGTCATATGAGTAAGAATTGCATCAGATAGATTTCAACACTTCTAAAACTGATCAAGTCTGTTGGTGATACAACTGAGGAGTGGTAACACGGAGGGACAACCACAGCTAATCAGGGAGAAGCCAGATCTAATGTACTGACGACCAAAGACTGTCGAGCATTGGGAGTGTAGTTGTGAAATTTCGCACGAAATCGGCCGAAGGAATCACTCGTGAGTTGCAACATGCTACCAGCAGTCCGGCTATCACAAAGACTGTGTATAGGAAGCTAAAAAGATTGAGTTACAATGCTCGAGCAGCTTCTCATAAGCCACATTTTTCCGTAGTCAGTGCCAGGTGGCGTAAAGAGCGATGCCACTGGAGAGTGGACGGCTGCAACCAACTGACTTGCACTGATGAATCACTTCGTGCCCTGTGGTAACTCAGTGGAAGAATTTGGGTTTGGTGGATATCTGGAAAACGTTACTGACATCACGTGTAATAATAACATTGAAGTACGGAGGAGGTGATGTTACAGCACAGAGGTGATTTTCGTGATTACGGTGCGGTCCCCTCATAGTACTTAAGAAAATACTAATTGTGTTGCAGCACTGTTTACTGCATACACTAGAGTGAGTATTTCGAGACTATGGTTGCTTATATCAGCATGACAATGCATTCCGTTACAAAGCAGCATATGTGAGGCAATGGTTGGTGGACATAAGATACCTGAAATGAAACTGTGAACCGAGAGCCCAGAGCTGAATCCGATGGAACACCTTTGGGATGAATTAGAATGTCGACTTCGCTCCATGAGACAAGCGTTCAACATTACGATCTACTATAGTTTCGGAATTTGAGCACGAATGGACTGCCATTTCTCCACATCCAGTAGAATTCAAGCTTTCATATTAGTGTCCACTAAATGGTGTCCATGTAATTTTGATGGCAGAGTGTATAAATGCAGATCCTCTTCAGTAGTTTTTAAAATCCACTTGTCCTGGGGATGTATTTATCTTTCTGAGCCGTTTTGTCTGGAATTTTAGGTCCTCTGCTTCATATGATATCTGGGGTCACTTGATAGGTATCAATAACACACAAAAAGCCTGCGTACAGTTTCTTAATATTATCCTTCAGCATAAAAATAAAAACATCTCTGGTCCACTTCAATATGGCCGTCATTAGTGACAACACTAGATCTCAGGAACAAATCCAGTCACCTGAAACTTTCAAAACAAATCAGCAACTGCTGCTCCCGTCACACTGATAGTAACTGCCGTCACTCAGTGACGTTCAGCTGAGGCATCTTCTTTTATTATGGTGAATTGTGACGTCATTATTACGGTGGCAACCAAGCCCTTTGTCAGCAGTGCAAAGTGTCTCTTGAGTCACACAATTATTTGCAGAATTTCAAAAGACTGAGTGGAAGGTTAGTCTAAATGATATTAAGTGAAATGTTATTTATCTACACCTAGATGCTGACAATTTACAGATTACTTCATATATATATGAGGGGTCTGCTGGTTAATCAGATGTGACATGTTAATTTTAAAGGGTGACCGAATGCCCTTCCTGTCGCCATACAGATTACTTCATATGTTATAGAAAAATATTTGCTTTAATAACTGAAATAGAGCAAAGCAGTCTTCGCCGCCGAGTTCCAGTTTGACGACCCTCGGACTTCTCAACTGGAGAGAGATGAGTATTGTAAGGTCTCTATCACCATAAGCATGGCTTAAACGACCACGTTGTGACCATGTGGTGGGGCGTTGTACGTCACAGTGAACGGAAAACTCGGATTAACTGCCCATATCGCGATGATGGTAAAAACATATTTCAAAAGATGTGTGCAGTATGCTAACGGGTTTGTTGTTGGTCGAGGCGAAAGAATCGTTAGTGGACAACCTAAAGCCGGCCGGAGTGGCCGAGCGGTTATAGGCGGTACAGTCTGGAACCGCGCGACCGCTCCGGTCGCAGGTTCGAATCCTGCTTCGGGCATGGATGTGTGTGATGTCCTTAGGTTAGTTAGGTTTAAGTGGTTCTAAGTTCTAGGGGACTGATGACCACAGCACTTAAGTCCCATAGTGCTCAGAGCCATCTGAACCATTTGGACAACCTAAGGAATCAGTTACATAAATTTTGATTAGAAAAGCGGGGCTCGATCTAAGTCGCGATATTTCCATGGAACACAACGGTTTGGTTGGACCACTAGGGAAAATTAACACGCAGTCAATTAACTCCACAAACAAAATAAAATCAAGGAATAGCAATGCGCTATCTTTTGTCACAGTTTATTGCTGTTAAGAGAGAATAAGAAAGCTCTGAGAATACCTCCGTGCTATATACTCAAAACACAAAGCCATGATACGGCTGCATAATTACACCGTTCTGAAAGAGACTTCCCCTGCTCAACAAACAGCAAAACACACTCCTTTTGTTGTGACATACTGGGAAATCATGGACATCGACAAGAAAGAATTGCAGCAAGGGTGGTCACAAATAAAGTAACTGAAGTGAAAATATAATGAAGGAAGTAAATGGTATGCTGGATAAAACGGCAGCGTTCATTTTAAATTTCAGTACACATGCAGTAGCAGAGTACACGGCGGCTGGGTATATACGTCTTAACGTATGACCATTCGTAGCCAATTCAGTGAGATACTTTATATGTCTAACATTTGGGAACACCATATCTAAATGTAATGGATATCCTACCAGTTGTCCAAAAGAAACATTGTACCTTACGTTCAACTTGAGCTTTGCTGTTGGTCGAGGATTTTGTATCCTATGAATGATAACAAATCTTTGTAAGAGATTAATCTTGTTTTGAACTACAGTTAATTTTAGTGAAATTGAATGCAGGTAAGATTTATTTTTACCTTGTAACTATGAATATAATTATTCCAACTGAAATGTAACATCGAAATTTATTTACAACGATTTTAATGACAGAATGTATGAATTGTGAAAATTTAGCTGAAATATTTAACTCCTTAAACAGTTGACTACAAGTTGATCATGATGGAGTTTCAGAAGCCATTCTTATCAACATTTACGTGACAGGAATATTTTTGTTCATGTAGAGCAGAATTCCATTGTAAGTTTGTGAATGTAAAGAATCACAATATTGTTACTCACAGCTTCGGCTCTGTCCAACACCCGAAGTAACTCGAAGTGGAAAGGAGACTGGACTGAGCTTAAAAAGTTCATAAACGAGTATTCGTATTTTTTTATTTAAATTAGCCGATTGCCAAAGCATTAAATTTGTCATTTGTGTGGTATCCTTATGGGTACAGAATTTAATTGCTGTCTTTTTAATTAAGAAAGACCTTTTTATTTAAAAAATTTATAATTCTTTTAAACACATTAATCCCAGTTTCTTTTGATACTCTGTGGAATTCTGAATAATATTCCAGTCATCTAAGATCACAATAAATTATGCTTGAAGATTATTAAATAGTCATTTCTACATATAAGAAACAGCAGTTAATATTAACTGAGGAACACCATTAGTGATTTTTCTACAGTCATAAAAATGTCACCTATCTATAGCTGAATTACGTAGCACCACGTTTACACTCTAAATATGATCTTAGAAATACAGTTTTGATTTGAGCAAACACAATTTTCCTTTTCGAACTTGCAGCATGTCGCAGGTGAAAAATAAGTCTGCAACTTTATTTATAATTGAAGTAAATGATAGTAATTCCGTCATAAGATGCATTAAGAACGATCTTTTTTATTTCTTGATGGTGATTGGTTTCGGACACCTGTGTCCATTCCCAGGCCATCCGTATCGTGTGACAATACGGGCGAAAGCCTGTGTACAAAACTTGCCCCTGCAGTGACTATCGAAGCGGCACAATGGCAGATTCAGCAACATTAAATAGACTACATAGCAAAGACATTGGAGAGTGCTCCAGTGTCTGTCCTATGTGGCCTATTTACTGTTGCTGAGTCGGCCATTGTGTCCCTTTGATAGTCACTACAGGGGCAACTTTTATACACAGGCTTTCGCTGCATTGTCAGACTTACGATACGGATAGTTTGAAAATCGACATAGGTGTCCGAAACTAATCACCATCAAGAAATAAAAAAGATACTTCGTAACGCAACTTGTGACGGATCTAAAACCATTTATTACTTTTACTCTTGTTTAGCGCCCAAATGTGTATAGCTGTAGTTTCGCCATCGTCGGTGATTTTATTTATTTTCTGTCGAACAGCACAATAAGGACGCTTTTTTCGTAATAACATAAACAGGTTTGAGATTTATTATTTACGTTTACAACGTTAATAACAGAAAAATACATACCTTAATATCACATACTGATGTTTATATGGCTCCCTGACATTTGCAATACAGCTTATATTCTGCATCATTTTTTTTCATTTACAATGAGTTAGGATTTTCCAGTATTATGTTATGTATATTGACCAAAATGATACTCCTAAAGTGAAACTACTGTTTTTTTTTTCGCTTTGCTAATGTTAGATTACAGTGCTGTCATTATCTTATATTCTACTGTCACACTGATTTGTTATTTTATGCTTTAACTGTCGTTTATTATTTTAAAATAATAATTTTCGAAAATTTGGAGCGGGTAAGTTGATCGCTTATTATGAACAGGCCTCCTAAATTGGTGAGTGGGGGAAGGGGGCAGGGGGGAGCTGTATTTGTAAATTGCATGTAGTTGATTCCGATTTTTCATGCCTCTACAAGGTAAATAAACAGGGTGTGACAGCTCTTTAAGAGCTGAGAACAATTTACCAGTTTGCTTTTGGAAACTAGTAATTTCTCTGACGTTACAGGGCAATTTATTTCCTGGTGTATTGCCACAAACGCTACACTTGTCGATAATCCTCTGTAAGAGGGGCTAGTGCGATCATACGGTGCTGCTTATCCCAGAAAAGTATTTTGGTTGGGTGGTTTTGGGGGAGGGAACCAAAGAGCGAGGTCATCGGTCCCAACGGATTAGGGATGGATGGGAAGGAAATCGGCCGCCTTGCCCTTTCAAAGGAAGCCTCCCGGCATTTGCTTGAAGCGATTTTGGGAAATCACGGAAAACCTAAATCAGGAAGGCCGGACGCGGGTTTGAACTGTCGTCCTCCGAATGCGGCACCTCGCTCGGTAAAGGTATTTTAGACAATCTCAAGGCTCCTTTGTTATCGCCATTTAGACCCCGATGCAAGACGTCAAAGTAACCAAGATGCCCAAATCACGTCCCTGGTCCCTTTGAGGCCGCTGGGAAAGAGGCTGTAAACTTGAAGTTGTGAAACAAAGACACGGTATCTTCAGCCCAGTTCAAAAGTTCGTTCACCTCTATCTGTAGTATTCAAAGATATTTCTCTATTATTAAGAATGAGGGGTGGAAGACATTCACATAGAATTAAACTGATAGATCGCTTATGCGCTATGAAGATACCTTGTGGTATAGTATACAGTGTGTACGAGGAGAAATGGCCAGTATTTTAGGATATAACAAAAACGATTATTCGAAGCAAAGATTTTAGTAAACGTGGGCTCTAAAATGCATACCTTAAAGGCTAGGAAAACTCCGTCCTCGATACTCTGAAACAAATCTCTTCTAGTGCAAGCTTTTCGCTATCCGTATTTCGAGAGGAAGTAGTATGGACCAAAACAAGAAAAAAATTTTGTACACATGCACTCTACATTCAGAGCCATGAATCCTTTTCAATAGAAAAGAATATGTTTTGCTGTAGCGAAGATAATGAAGTGCTCATAAATCTTAAGGTACCCTTTTTGGAACCCATATTTAACAGATCTTTTTGCTTCGAATGATCATTTACGTCACATTGCTGAATATTGGCCTTTACTCCTGGGACATCCTGCAGTTCGGCTTGAGTCCCGTTTTGTCGGACCAGTCATAACAGTCTGGAGTCGCTAGTAGAGTTTATAACTTGTGTAAAATTCTGTGGTGTGTTGCTTACATAGAATTGAAGGGCGGTGATGAAGATACGATATTCATCTATGAGGACGGTAACAATGATACTAACACCGATCACCGAGTGACTGATCGCGCACTGTTTATTTAGCAACTCTGAAAAAAGAGTTAATGTTTATAATCAGAACGGAAATTTGTGGTACTTTTCAATGGAATAGGTTTTATTAGAGTAAGCCTAAATTTACATATGAAAGCATACAATGTAAAGTAAAAATTGAAATTATCGGTCGTAATGGGCACTAATGCATCGATTTTAATCGAGCAAATGGTAATATCATTGTTCCCTGGAATTTCTCACTTGTTGTGACAGTATATATCTTATCGTTCTGCACGTTTTATGATGTGCGTGAATAGTGATTCAGTTTACGTATTTTCTCTAGAAAACAACCGGACTAAGGACGCTACAAGGAACGTACATGAGTTTGGCATTTCCCACTGCCTGACTAAAGCGCTTGCGTAAACTTCAGTACGAGTTTTGGTTTTCGGGAGCAGTCACTCATCTGGCAGATTTATGTGCAGCGCCCCCATTATTATATAGGAAGTATATATTGCCAAGCTGACATGGGGCAGAATTCATTTGGACTCCACACTGTGCAGCTTTCCTGTGAAGTAGAAACTATCTGCTTTAGATTAAATAACTCACTGCATATTTTAATGTTTCCACATTATTGATGATTCGTCAAATAATGGGGAACATTCTGTAGAACTTAAGAGCAGATATTAAAGAACGAAAGATGAGGGGATTTAGTAACTTCATGATACATTTATTTCTGAAACTTCCTAAAACTCATGCGTTGTAATAAATAACTCATAGAGTAATACTGCGGCGTCACGCTAGTTCTGCTCATCGGAACAGGTATATTTGTAAATTGTGTAAACCACAAGCTTAATGGCCTTCTGAGAAAGCCACAGAAGGTGAAACTCGGTAGAAAGAGTAAGAAACGGGCAGTTTATTATAATTTTCTTATCGACTGAGGTTATGTTAAAAAGGATGAACGAGAAAATGCAAATATTGGAAATAATTAAGAGGTGGATAATAAATTGACTATGACACTGCACGAGAAAAGACTTCATAATGAAACGTGCACTAGAATAAATGGTGACTGAAAAGAGTTTGAAGAAGATATTAGCGAATTGATAACATCAAGGCAAATACAGATACGCAGTTACGAAAAGAATGACGGAAACTAGGAAAAATAGAGAAAGCTGAATATGACTAAGGGGAAGAACACATCACCATCACCATCATTATCTACGGGTTTTCAAAAGTTCTAGCCACGTACGATGAATGTAACAGTGACGACTGTTCCGTAATAATCCGCCAAGGAATACCTCCGTCTAGTAATGGTTTCTACACGGTCTGCACGAACATGCACGAGAGGTCAAAATCACGCTCGAAAGTGATATGCGTTGTTGCAACGTAGGCTTCTAATTATGACGATGACTTTAAGCTCGTGAAGACCTGCTCGTGAGATGGAGAACAGCATGTCCTTCAACGCTGCAGATTTGTACGTTGTTGTTTGTTGTTGTTGTCTTCAGTCCTGAGACTGGTTTGATGCAGCTCTCCATGCTACTCTATCCTGTGCAAGCTTCTTCATCTCCCAGTACTTACTGCAACCTACATCCTTCTGAATCTGCTTAGTGTATTTGTACGTTGTGCTATTCTAAATCTGGAAATGTACTTTACATATTCAGTAACAAGTTCCTTTTGATACAATCACCCCAGTTTTATTCTTCGTCTCATTTGAATTCATCAAAGAGCAATGTTATTTTCGGAACAGAATTCCATGACCGACTCATTCAAACTACATTAACTTATCTAGAGAATGTTCTTGAGGAAAAGGAACTATTAACACACTCCTCCGCCCTCCGCCACTTCCTGCCACTCCTTTGACAACAGGACGACATAACTGAACAACTATTCCAATTCATGAAATGAATATATACTTATTAAATTTTTAAGGGCTGTTTTGCTGTGGTCCGTTGAATTTATTGTTAATGGCTTACGTTATGTCCCTTTCTGCGGAGGTAGTTGTCAAGGGGTGTTGTAGCTTTCTTGAAGGCCCTATGCACATACTGGATCGCTGCTAACTACGCTGAACCTTCGGAAAATCTATAACTACCTCTGAAGATGTCCTCTGCAAAGGAAGACATAACGTTGGCTTTCAACAAGAAATCCATCTGCCACGGCGCAAGAGTCTGGAATATATTAATAACCTTGGTATTTATTTTTTATGAAATAAACACAACCCGGCTAAATTCAGGTGACGATTTCAACTATTATATTTTTAAAAAGTCCTTTTAATCGCAATATACGAGTACACAAAGTAGAATCATCGTTGTTTCTCGTTTTGTTAATTTTTCTACGAGGTTACACAATTCTTCCTTTTTGTCCTTCGATGATATTTCTTAAGTAATTTTGTCTTTCTTCAGTGCAAGTGATTTCTAATTCTTCTTCAAATCATCAGGCCATGTCCTACACCGTAAATATTTTAAGGACTGCTTCACTGGCCTTTATACACTATGTGATCAAAAGTATGCGGACACTCCCAAAACACACACTTTTTCATATTAGGTGCATTGTGCTGCCAGCTACTACCAGTTACTCCATATCAGCGACCTCAGTAATCATTATACATCGTCAGAGAGGAGGATGGGGCGCACCGCGGAACTCACAGTCTTTGAACGTGGTCAGGTGATTGAGTGTCACTTGTGTCATACGTCTGTATGCGAGATTTCCACACTTCTAAACATCCCTAGGTCCACTGTTTCCGATGCGATAGTGAAGTGGAAACGTGAAGGCACACAAAAAAATATAGTCCGACCCTGGCGCCCTATCGCAGCACAGGTTATTTTAAGCACCTTCTTGCTTCCTACTGTTGAAGAGCAATTCGGGGATGGCGATTGCATCTTTCAACACGAACGAACACCTGTTCGTAATGCACGGCCTGTGGCGGAGTGGTTAAACGATAATAACATCCGCTGGCCTGCACAGAGTCCTGACCTGAATCCTATAGAACACCTTTTCGATGCTTTGGAACGCCGCCTTCGTGCCGGGCTCACCGACATCGATACCTCTCCTCAGTGCAGCACTCCGTGAACAATGGGATGCCATTCCCGAAAAAACCTTCCAGCACGTGATTGAACGTATACCTGTGGAAGTGGAAGCCGTCTTCAAGGACAACACCCTATTGAATTCCAGCATTACCGATGGAAGGCGCCACGAATTTGTGAGTCATTTTCAGCCATGTGTCCGGCTACTTTGGAACACATAGTGTAGCATACAGACGTTCTACTTTTCCTTTTAGTTCTTCTCATTTACTTAGCAATTTTCTTTCCTTCTTTTGTACAACGAGGGCCCTTTTCATAAAAAAATTTATGATGTGTCATGGTATAATGGTTTTAGAATCCTATTGTAGAGCGTCAAATTGGTTTTGTGTGATAGCGATTTCGAACCGGAAATCTGTTGGGATTGTCTGAATACTGTCCGCATCTCTTGTTGATTGGTTGATGTGTTACTGATTCTTCCAGCCATTATTTCAAAATATGGTTGAAATGGCTGTGAGCACTATGGGACTTAACAGCTGAGGTCTCAGTCCCCTAGAACGTGGAAGTGTTTAAGCCTAACTAACCTAAGGACACCACACACATCGATGCCCGAGACAGGATTCGAACCTGCGACCGTAGCGGTCGCGTGGTTCCAGACTGAAGCGCCTAGAACCGCTCGGCCACCGCGGCCGGCAGCCATTATTTATGTTTAGCTAAAAGTACACTTAGTTTTCATTGTCCATACATTTTTTTTGACCTTAACTGCGGAACGCTAAAGGAGAGAAAATGTTACATTGTTACTAAACCATTGTAAATTTCACTATTCTGTATTTTATTGTAAGGAAATCATAATTTATAGTTTAGGCATTAGTTAATTATGGTTATAAGTTTTCCACTGGTATGTCACGTACAAAATAAGTATAAAGTGTCCTGTTTTACACACTATACTAGCAATAACAGATTGGTGGGGTTTAGTAACCTGGGGTTAATAATAATCTTTAACATCTAGCACATGTATCACATCATGTTACTCTTGTCTGGACCTCCTTAATGCGTATGGCAGGTTAATGGTCTGAGAACATTTAGGATTGTTCATCACAACGGCATAAAAGCCGAAATCTAGATAGTACAGAGGATAAATACAGTAACACACAGTCAAATGAGGGTTTATTCTTTCAAAACGTTTTGCATGACTGTGGCTCAACACCATCGAAAACTTTTTAATAAACCAAAAGTTCCCCAAAAAACTTTGTCAGTCACCTCTTCTCGACGGCCTATCCCAGCATCACTGTCTGTATGATTGTAGTTGCTAGATTCTCTGTGAAGGAATGAAGATTTATCTCCATTGAAAGCGATATTTCACGTCTCTCTTCCAAGTTTCTCTTTTTGACCAAAGCCGATTTCAGACGTTTCTCAAAAATATTCGCTCCTAGGGGAGACGAAATGGACTATGACCATTGAAATAGTCAGCTTTTAATGTTAAATGATCGACCCAGAATTTTTAGTTCCTTGTTTACTGTTCGCTACTATTATTTTCCTTCTCAGTGTTTGCTTGGTTCGATTTCATCGTTATAACATTGAATCTAGACTGATTCGTTGGAATTTTAGGATCATGTAGTGAAAGAAAGATTTTGATGTTCTTTTTTTAGCTTAAAAGCAGCTTCTGTGGGCCAGCGTGATATCCTCATCGTGGACATAACGCGGCGAGCTTCATTGGCGCCGCTAGCCGGGACTGGGCGGTCAGCTAAGCCTCGAGCAATGCGCCGCTCGCGGTGCCGTTAGAGGCGAGGCGCGTCCAGGGGGCGGCATTATTTGCGGCGGAAGCGGCGTGTGTATTCGTCGAGTTAATTAAGCCGCTGTTTCATTGCCGAGAGCCGCGTCATTATCTACAGGGGCGCACGGGCGATAGCGGGCTGCCAGCGGTGCCACGCGAAATGGTCGCTGGTGGCGGTTACAGTTTCACCGCTGGAGAAAGCAAAAAACAGCTGACCATTCCGGCTGCTGCGTGCTTAGCACCACATATACAGCTTTGGGACGACCGCCAAAGGAAGAAAATACTACTTGGTATAATCAGCTAGGGGCTCCCTCCTTTTCAAGCATCCCCAACGACACTAACGACACTATTACTATAAATACGATATGCTGGTTGAAAATAATACATTTTTACATCTACATCTAATGGACTACAACGCAGTTCACAATAAAGTACCTGGCAGAGGGTTCATCGACCCACACTTGACCAGCCCGCGTGAAAAAGTGAACACTTAAATCTTCCCGTGTGAGCTCTGATTTCTCTTATTTTATTAGGACGATAATTTCTCCCTGTATAAGTGAGTGCCAACAAAATATTTTCGCATTCGGAAGAGAAAGTTGGTGATAGAAATTTCAAGAAAAGATATCTCCGCAAGGAAACATGCCTTTCTTTTAATGATTGGCACCCGAACTCGCGCATCATATTCGTGACGCTCTCTCCTCTATTTCACAATAATACAAAACTAGCTGCCGTTCTTTGGACTTTTTCGTTGTCCTTTGTCAATCATATCTGATAATGACCCCATACCGCGCTGCCGTACTCTAACACAGGACGGACAGACGCGGTTTAGGCAGTGTCTTTACGAGACCTGTTGCATCTCCTAAGTGTTCTGTCGATAAGACACAGACTT
Source organism: Schistocerca serialis cubense (assembly GCF_023864345.2). NCBI lineage: Eukaryota > Metazoa > Arthropoda > Insecta > Orthoptera > Acrididae > Schistocerca > Schistocerca serialis. The sequence goes on along the minus strand of NC_064638.1, from coordinate 910,158,218 downwards.
TGGTTTTCCTTCCCCACAAGATTATCTACGTGATCGTACCAATTTAAGTTATTCGTAACGGTAATCACTATGTACTTAGTTGAATTCACAAACTTTAGATTTGTGTGATTTATCGTGTAATTCTGTTTAATACTCAGGTGGATGACTTCACAGCTTTCGTTATTTAGGGTCGAATGCCACTTTTCGCGCCATGCAGCTATCTTGTCAAAATCATTTTGCAGTTGGTTTTCATTATCTGAGGTTTTTACAAGAGAATAAATTGCAGTATCATTTGCTAACAACGTAAGAGGGCTGCTTACATCGACTCCTAAGTTGTTTCTATAGATTAGGAACAACAAGGAGCATATAACACTTTCTTGCGAAACACCAGATATCACTTCTGCGTTACTCAATGACTTTGAGTTACTGTAAACTGCGACTTTGAGACAGAAAATAAAGAATCGAACCGCACAAATGAGACGACAGTCGATAGGTATGCAATTTCCTTAAAAGTCCCTTGTGAGGAACGGTGTCGGAAGCCTTCTGGAAATCTTTATGTGTGGAATCACTTTGACGCCCTCTGCTGATGGCGTACATTACTTTGTGTGAATGAAAAGCTAGTTGCGTTTCACAAAATGTATATTTTCTGAATACGTGATGACTATTTGTCAACAGATCTGAGCCGTGATAAAAATTGCTGTTTTGAAGAGCGCGCCGCAGCGCGTAGTGTGAAGCAGTCGCCCTCCGTTTCTGGCGGTGGCGCCGCTTTGGCAATCGCAGCTTTGTTGTCTCCCTCTGGTGGGAAAGGGGAAAGGTTGCCTGTTCACGTGCATTTGAGGGGCGCTATGAGCTCGCCAGTCGGTCAGTCTGGGTCAGTCTCTCGTCCCCAGCTTGCTAGTCTGTCTCTCGTCCGCATTCGTTAGGCAGTCGTTCGGAGTGCTAGTATGTCTAACGTCCGGATCAATCTTTAAAGCCGGCAAAATGAGAGTCTTTCCACTCCGCCAGTAAGAGAACTCTGCGAGTGGTCACCCGGTCGGGCTTAGTTCCTGCATCTGAGTCTGCGCTTTAGGCCGCCAGTCTGCTCGAGTTTGCTCAGGCAATGGTCATTGGCGGTTGGATCGATCGGTTGGCGGTAGCGCATTGAGACACAAGATGACTTGTCCGTCTTGAGCGTCGGTGCATGTGAGGTCGCCACGTGAGTCCAGTGGGCCGCGGCGTATAGCGAGGGGTAGTGACTTCGCGGTCGACACGAGAGCAACAGGAGTCAACCCACGACATCAGTCTGGCCGGTGCGAGCTGCGACGCCGTGAGACGGAAGATCGGTGCGCCTTCCTGCTTCTGTTGAAGCGGCTGGCAGCGGACGGTTCGGGAGAGCGATTTGTGGGTGCTGCTCCAGGTATTCTCGAGAAGTCGCAGTTTATTAGAAGTTAAGTGATTGGTGATATATTGTTTGATTTACTCTTGTTAAATTCTACTTGTTTTCTTGGTGAGGTCACCAGCCGTTTTGCTTTGGGGTCGTCCCACCATTCTTCTCCGTTTGCCCACCTGCGGGAAAGTGGTTGTTTATAAATTGGGTGGTCCGTTTTTCCCTTGTGGAGTAGGGGTGGGTTAGAGCAACCTGCGGTTCGAGTTGTTCCCTATCAATCTACTGTATGTCAGTAGCTGCCTCTGTCATGTTTGTCGGATTTGGTGTGTTAACGAATTTATTGCTTGGAGTGTAACGGCCTGGTACCTGAAATATGTTTTGATCTATGGAAACTTTTATATTATTGCCTATGATCTTGAGAGGCGGTATCGGTGTACTTCAGAGCATCTTAACTATTGTTTGGCCAACCTTGTAGAAATTTATATAAGATTTCATTTCATGGGCTTTTACTTAAATGATCATTTTAGTATATAAAGTTGCCACCCTTTCATCGTAAGACTTTTCTTAGAAGTTAAAATCAAGTTGCACCTTCGGTGGCAAGGTTAATATTTTAATTGTTAGTGTTTTTTACCATTTCCATCCCTGCTATGGGGGGTGCATAGTTTGTGTGCTTGTTTAAATTGTTAAAACTCTTAGTTTAAAGTTATCTGTTGTGTTGCAGATTTGCACCAGTGTAGTCTTTCAGACGCTGTTGTGAGCGGTCGTAACAACGGCCGTGTCAAAAGGGAGCGGCAAGGTTCTCTCCTCGAAAGCACATACAGTCAAAACTTGTTTCTTTCTGCCTCTGAATAAATTGTAACTTTGATATTTAGAGGGTGCTTTCTGATTACAATTTTAAATCTGTTTCTTTTAAAAAATGCTTTTAGGCACTATTAAAGTGAATAATATTCCCATTTGTTAAAAGGAATTTGGTTATGATTTCATCATTTACTCCCTGGCAACTACTTCCATGCTTACATAGTGTGATTAAATGTGTTAATGTTCTTGATGAATCGTTAGTAAATAAAATAAATTCTTAAGTATATTCTTTGAAAATAAATCATGGTTCAAGATCGTTTTCGTCGAGGTGATTCGTAACTTTGGCGTACTGTTTGTATTCGTCTGGTAGTCGTTTGGAAACTTGACTTAGTTATCCTGGGGCTAAATTTTTACTTTTTCATAGGACAAGGTAGGTTTCATTTTCATAACAACCATACGATTTTAGAAGAGTGGATATAATGCCTGACAAGGAAGCACCCAGAAAGGGAAGAGGAGTCGAAATGAAACTTCACAGGCTGAGAGGGTGTGTGATGTTATTTCAGTGATTACAAAATCGAGGCAAATTTACGAAGAACTAGACAGGATGAGCCCACTTATGGCTATGACGCTGCACATCGTCTGGCCTGAAGACGTGAACTGGGAACGGTGTCGTAAAACCGTTGTATCCTCTCCTGAGGCAAGCTGCCCTACAGCTGTAACTGGTCCTTAATATTGCGGACAATGACACTGCGACAGAGTGTACGTGTGACCTGGTTCAAAACATGTTCCATCAAGAACAGATCAGGGGATCTTGCTGGCAATGGAAGTATCCCAATATTACGCAGGCAGTTCAAAGAGACATGAGCCATTTGTGGACGTGCATTCTCCTGATGAAAAATGGCTCCAAGAGATTGACGGATGAGAGATGACACATGAAGATTCAAGTTGTCTGTGCCACACCGTTGTGTACTCAGATTTGCCTCAGTCACTATCAACCATGACCTGAAATCATACCCAAACGCCGGGAGTAACAGCGTTGTACCTCTTCAGAATGTTGGAGGAATGCGACCTTTCCCCAGGATTACATCATACTGGCTGACTGTGGTCATCAGGAGCAGTGCAGAAGCACGATGTATTGCTGAACAAAACGTCACGCCGTTCATCAGCAGACCATGGTTCCTTGTCATGGCACCACTCTGAACGGAGCGGTTTCTGTTGTGTTAACAGCAGCCTACGAATGGAGCAGTAATACTCTGCTCTGATAGTTTGCGGCCAATAGTGAGGGATGCCACGGGATCTTCCATAGAGTCCATTACTTGTTGTTTGAGGGTAGATGTGAAGGGGGTACGATGTACTTGGCGCACAATAAGGCGATCCTCCCTTGTAGTGGTCAGAAGTGGTCTACCAAAACACTGACGATAAGGACACCTGCCATCAAGTTCCCATATAGTCCAACATCAGGCCCTGTCAGATCCGAATATCCCATAAATCTGGATATTGCGTGATTCAACCAGCCGACTAAACGGAGACCCACAATGAGGCCTCTCCACTGGGTGTCGATAACGCTGTCTCTCAAGAGTATGCGGCATCCCCAATTCCTTCACAGTGATTACTCAACATCTGACGCTCATCACACCCCTGATATACGCAACCAAGCTTCGTAACAACACTAAATACGAAAAACACTAACGCACTAAGGTGGCAGTTCTACCTGTCACAGAGATTTGGAACTCTAATCCTTTCCATAACCACCGATGGTGTGTACGTATACATAGTTACATTGATATCTAACAATGTCTTCTGGGTGCTACACTTTTTTTCTCAGGCAAAATGGCGAACAAGACCATTAAATTTGTTATGTATCATTCATCGCTATTGGAAGGGGAGCTACATAGACGGAATCTTTGACACAAGCCCACCAAAAAATGTCGCAGAGCGTGAGGAAACCTTGGAAGATAATGGTGCAATGTTATATCCATTACCCACCTTACGGTGATTCCATCGTCGTGGCCGTAATCTCGAAATTCGCGTCCGCACTGTTGAAACTGAATTGCTCCTGCTCGAACGGTGTACCAACTTGCCTTATTGTTGCCGTGTTATCGCCACCTCTCTCGACGCACACTGGGTACAACACAAGCGAGAGAGCCAGTGAGCGAGATAGCTGCCACAGGGGACACTTACAGGCAACCACATAAATAGCCAATATAAACTGGCGTGAGGGTAAAACTTCAGTTTCTATGCACAAGTTAAAATTAATCTCAAGCATACACATTAATTCAAGTAAAAACTCAGTTTTGTAAAATCGGATGAATTTTTTGCAAACATCTTGTGGTGTGTGACACGTTTCAGCATCGTTCTCTGTCCTCAGCTCGTGGCGTAGCGTTTAGCTTCTCCGTCCCTAGATTGTGGTGTCCCGGTTTCGATTTCCGCCCGGGTCGGAGATTTCATTCGCTGGGTGTTTGTGTTGTCCTAATCATTTCATGTCAGCTTCATCGTAAGGACCCGCAAGTCGCCGAAGTGCAGTCAAGTAGAAAGACCTGCACCACGTGGGCAAAGAAACCGAGATGGAGTGTCCCGGCCAGTAACGTCATACGATCGTTTTTCATCGGTCTCTTGCCCCGAAAATAGGTTGTTATGAAATTGCTTAGAGTATAAACACTCAGGAGTACTACAGAGGGACTTTGATTGCCGTAATTCTCTGCGAGGTATGTGAACTAGTTTCATGTTTTACAATAGAAACTTTGGTTAAGTACTAGAAAAACCGACGTCTGCAAAGTTCACTGGTAGTGTCTTCTAGCTTACGAGTCGTGATGGTTCAGTCACGATGCAAAATCTATGTGCCGGCAAGCCACTGCGAGGATAAAAGCCTGTCATTTGCACCGTAGGAATCAGCTGCAATGAATCTTACCAACGGTAGCAGGTCAATTTAAATAACACGAAATGTTGTGGGTATTCTATACGCACGCAAACAGTACCTCAGTACCTGATGACATTGACACCACGAACATTATGGATGCGCCACACAGACTGGAACTGTGGGATGTCAAACAAGTTTCCGTGCTAGCGAGTGACGCATTAACAATGCAGTAAGGAAATAGTCTCACATATGCTATACCCAGTTACATTCTCTCGAAATATTATCATTTGCCGCTTGAACAAATACAGATACAGGCGTATGCTTCAACTTCCCTTCAGTCTTCTATCAAGGACGACATGCCAATTATCATACGTGGCAGAGAGGTGCAAGTTATTAAATACGGGAGACGTGAGCACGTTGATGAAGAATTACTTACTTAAAGTTGATGCTTCCAGGCAGCACCACCATACATGCACTACGAACGTTTCGCACGGTGAAAAGCTATCGCAGTGAACCCTCTGTCGCCACTTCTGTGTGAATTACATAAATGTCATGTACCGCGTGATTGTAGTTAAAGATATGCTAATGAGTTAATGCGGGACAGATTTACACTTGAAAACAAATTAGTTCGCAGTTGTGATCACCAGGTGCAAATCTGGCGATGTACACTGTTTTGTGTGTCATCCACGCTGTCATTTGAGAAGTCGTAACGTAACTGAACAGTATGGCTACCGAGGAAAGAGACCCTGCGCTATTAGTGGAATTGTTTTGTGTGAAGTGATAGTGCTGCATTGAGAGAGTATCACCGACTGAAATGTCTGATGAGAGGCCCGATGTCATTTAATGGTTTAAAGAAGATGACAATGAAATTCGGAAACGCGGGTGAGCTTAGTATGGCACCTGGAAGAGGAAGGCGTCCTATTCCGGTGGAAGTTATTGGCGAGGTTGCTGTTGCAGCAACTGACCATGCAGCAAGTGCACTGGGCGGTGATACTTCTTGTGCAGTGTCCCGAGAAATGTCCACTCCGTGAGCAACAGTAGTGAAAGTTTTGCTGTCTATTTTACACTGGTGACCATTCAAGATCCAGACGGTGCAGCAGCTGAAACCCCGTTATCCGCAACAACAGTCTGAATTTGCTCTTCGGTTTCTCTCACGGATCAAAGATGATGACATGTGGTTGGGCAGTATTCTACTCAATGATGAGGTACATTTTACACTACAGGGTGCAGTGAATAAATAGAACTGCCGTGTACTGTTAAACCGCATGACGAGCACGAAGAGCAACTGCACTCGCTGTATGTGACTCTGTGGTGTGGATTCACAAGCACCTTCATTCCCCATCCGTCTTTCTTTGAAGAGAATACACACAGAGGGCCTGTCGTTTGTTCTGTGACGTCTGCACGTTATTGAGACCTTCTTGTACGGCACGTGGTTTCTGTTTTGGAAGAGCACAAATGTGCGGGAACGAATGTTTGGGGCAACACCTCATGTCGCTCGCCCAGTGAAAGACCTGCTTAATCCAACCTTCCAAGAACGTGTTGTCTCCTGAGATTTACAAACGCATGGCTTGTTATATCACCTGGTTTGAAACTGACTAAAGGAACGCGTTTACCAGGGACACGTTGCGTCTCTACCTATCTGAAGGCTCAGATTCGACAGGCACTGCTGTAAACATCTGTTGATCACGTCGTTTTACGTATGCAGTATCTCGTCGACATCTGCGGTGCTCATACATAACAAACTGCGTAAGCGGTGGCGGTTAATAAGAAAATCAACAATATGCCATTCTCACTTGCTTGGCCTTTTCAGCTCAAGTCCCGTTCCTAATTTATTGCATATGAAAACATTTTTGTACTTCTTACGTTCACAGCGCCAGATTTACACCTGGTAACCAATTATTTTTAGCATAAATGCTAAACGCAGCAGGATATCTACCAAGTTTCGCTGCCATGATAATTACAGTCCACAGAGGACCTCTGTGAATAGCTGCACTTTAATTATAACGAACCATTACACAAGTTTTAAGACATTCATTAAAAGCTCTTGTGAGTTAAAATATACGGTATTTAGTTACTCTTTGCTACACATGGCTGTTTTAGATATAAACGTTTCAAAGTCGCCATATATACTGTCCGTCAAGCAAGCTCCGGGACTGATTTCATCCCTGGCGTATAAGCGACGACAGAGCAGTAACTACGGTGGAAGCTAGAATTAACAATTGTAAACAACATATGTCGATCAGACGACTCAGCTGCGAGCAGCCTATGTTAAGCGGAGGACGTGCGGCCGTGCTGCATCAGCTTTGTTGTGTCGCATGCCTAAGTGTAGCAACGAACCGAACATCTTTAAATCAAGCGTTAAAGACATTATCCAGAGTGTTTTTAAGAAGAGTAAAGTTCATGCCGATCACCTTAACTCCAGAAGAAAAGCAACAATACATTGACCCCTGCCGTGACTTGAATGAAACGGAAAACTTTAAGTGCGAACATTTTAGGTTAGGCTTTACCGTGACTGTTATTGACATTAAATGAAACAACATGTTTACTGTTACCAATCACTGTTTATTTATCTCCACGACGTGTTTCAAAGGTTTATACCTCCATCATCACGTGGATTTACATTTGTTAGTATGACATTTGTGTGTGTGTTCACAGCACTAGACAGTGCCACAAGTTCCTCCAAAAAATCGTAACACAACACACATACAAATGTCATACTAACAAATGTAAATCTACCTGATGATGGAGCTTTAAACCATTGAAACGCGTCGTGGAGGTTAATAAACAGTGATTGGTAACCGTAAACTTGTTGTTTCATTTAATGAAATGGAAAACGCGGAGAAGTATTTTCTGGAAAAAATCATCAGGGGAGAGGAAGCACTGGTGTCATCAATATGAAACCTACCACAACACGACAAAATGTAGAACGGCTTCTGAACTGAAAAACGTCTCAAAGGAGTTTTCCGGTTGCTTCAAGCGGTTTTATAAATGTTCTTTCCACTGTACTCAAGTGGGTTAACGGAGAAGACTATGTAGAACATCTAACATCATAGATTAAGGGTCGACCTGCGACAGCAATCGCACAACTTGCGTACGGGCCGCTAGACGCCGCCACGAGCGCTAAGAGTGCATTGCGATAGCAGGCACAAGTGTTGCTTATTGGCCGCGAGTTGCCGCCACGAGCGCAACCGTATATAAGTGCCGACGGAGTTCAGCCAGCTCTCATTTTGTTGGCATCTCATTTTTGCCTAATCTCTTATTTGCTTAGTTGTTTAGCTCTTTTTTACTCCCAGTTGAGAAGTGCTCATTTTGGCATTTCACTTTTGCATATTTCTCATTTTGCTAATAACATGTTCCTTAGCTTTTTACAGTTGAATTGATTAACATAGTCTCATGTATTGTTTGTTCATTTCAGCCTGTTCATATTTTCATGTTATTTAAATACTGTAATAATTATTGGAAGCATTTCTTCCCTTAAACTTGTGTAAAGTATTCTCGATGTAGGATTTGTTCTGTGACACACGTGGAAGGTTTTGAATATAAATTATATACGAAACGGTGCTTTAAAAGAAATTTATTTTTTCAGTTTGTACTACATCAGACGACAATTTTGTGATTTGAGGGAGAAATTTGAGGGGCGAACCAATGGAAATAGTCTTAAGTGATCCCCTTTAAAAATAATAATTTGTGTGACACTGAAAGACGTGACACTGTAGGCACCGAAAATTTATATACGTTACAAACACCTGAAGCGCTAAAACAACCTTCCTTACTTTTCTCTATTTCTAACTAATTCAGTCCGGGTACTTTTTGCACTGACTGGGTACTTCCTGTTATTCTTGTTAGTCTTATTCTAAAAATCAAAGACTTTTGGTAGATCCGACATTGGCAAGCTCACGACCTCCTTATCTACTGCGGATCTATTGAGCTCTGCTTCTTCCGAGGCATTTAATGTCGGTAATGCAGTTAATGGGTTCAAAGGTTGTGGATTCTAACCTTTTGATCCCGCGAGTTTCACTTGTACAGTTTTACTGAGGCGAAAACCACAGATCGTATTCTTCTTACAGACCGTGCCGAAACTGGAAAAGCTGCAGTTCATGTTGCAACATCCAAAGGTATGTTCGCAGAATCTCCTGATAAGGGTCAGGTAAGGCTAAACAAAGGACGAATGCCTACAACAAATGATTCTCTCATTAAACCAAAATTCACCGAAGTATTTTTTTATTTTAACCATTGCGTACAGAAAAAAAAACAAGTGATAGAATGAGCAGTACAGTCACATGGCGGAAATTACAAGTGTTTTAACAAGCCCACTAATGAAAAAGCTGTTTGATATTGTAAAGCACACAACATAGAACGAGAACATTTTAAAAAAAAGATAGAAACACTTCCGAGGAAAGTGTAGTGTCCTGCATGTGATGAAACATACGTTGCCCTCCATTAGAAGACTAGGTAGTGTGTTCCATACGCCACAGAACGTGATCCGGGGAGGTATCTTCATGTGTATTTTTTTAAAATGAGAAGCTCTTACGTTAATATATATTAATTTCCAAAACAATAATCATTTCATTATATTCGACTCAATAAGAAATACACGGCAATGTTTACTTAATTAACACGCTGTCTTATATTTTTTGAACAAAAATGCATTCAACTATGTCATTATTGTCATGCTGCCCCATGATCAATGTGCAAGTGTTTTAACTATCTCAACTATGAAAAACACATTACGTACTGACTTACTCTTTGGCGCTACAGCCAGTGTATGACCTTGGCCTCCTGGACAATTCCTGCACACTTTTCTCTGCTGGCTGTTCATCTTCTAACTCGCATTCTTCTCAAGTCCTCTCCACGTTGTCTAGCCATCTGGCCCTTAATCTGCCCCTTATACGGTGTCCACCTGGTTTTCCCTTGAAAACATTCTTGATTGTGCTCCTCTCCACCACTCTTTCCACATGTTCCAACCAGCGTAGTCTATTACTCTTTATTTCTGTCACGTATTTATTTCTGTCACGATATCTGGTTTTGTTGCACAACTCTCTGATCTCATTAATTAAATTTCGCCCAAAACCCCTATCATTCACTGGCCCGAATATTTTCCTAAATACCTTCCTTTTTCATCTCTGCAGCAACTTCTCAGCGTTATGCGACATTGTCCAAGTCTCCGAACCATACAGCACCACAGGTCTCACTACTGTACGATACGCTGCCAGCTTCAGATTCCTACTATAGTTTCTTGCTTTAAATACTTTAATCAGAGCAAAGTATCTCCTGTTACCAGCATTAATGCTTGCATGTATTTCTTCTTTCACATAACTGTTCTCAGTTATCAGTGACCCAAGATATTTAAAGCCCTCACAGCGTTCAAATTCTTTCTCGTTCAAAGTCACGTTTATTTCTCCTTCACTATACCTTTACCTAGATGTTAACATATACTTGGTCTTTGATTAATTGTCAGTCTAATCTCTGCTCCAGATCTTTCTAATCTTTCAAGCTTTTCTTCCAGGCCCTGTTTCCTCCTGGATAACATATCAATATCATCTACATATGCAAGATCGTGCAGGGTTGCCACTTTGTGTCTTTCGCATTACCCTCTCCAAGACGACATTGAAAAGAATAGTGGAGAGCATATCACCCTGTTGCAATCCTTGGTTAACTTCAAATGCCTTTGACAAAGTTCCCGCAACTTTTCCTTTAGGTACTGTTCTTCTCAGTCATTTGAACCAATCTCATTAGTTCGTTGGGTATCCTGCCTCTTGAACTGCCTTCCAGAGTTGATCTGTATCATAAGCTTGTTTGAAATCAATGAATAGCTGGTGGACATCGATGTTTTACTCATAACATTTTTCAACGGTGTGTCTGATAGTAAAAATCTGATCTGTAGTGGATCTCTGAGTTCTGAAACCACATTGATAGTCTCCTAGATACTCTTCTGCATATTTTCTGAGTCACCCCTCCATGATTTATCCTATTACTTTATGTACTATACAGTGCCATGCAATTCCTCTATAATTCGCACAGTCGGCTTTGTCATGTTTCTTATGTATAGGGCACAATATTGCTGTATTTCACTGTTCGGCATATTTTCTTTCCACCAATTTCCTCTATGATCTCATGCAAAAAACGTTATTAGTTATTCTCCACTATATTTGGTCATTTCTGTTGCAATATTGTCTTCTCCCGGCGATTTATTGTTTTTATGAGTCTTGATACTAGCTTTCAGTTCTTCCAGTGTAGGTTCCTCGACAGATTCCTGGTACTCTTCTTCTCCGCTATTTCCTGTTCCACTTCTTCATGGAGATACAATGAAAAAGAAGTTGCTTGACTACGAAGCCTACATCAGGGAAGAAGAACGTTTATAGCAAGAAAAAAGCCGAAAGAACGTAACGTTGCGCAGTTGAATTAGTTTTTAAAATTAGCAATATAACTGTAATTATCTTAAAGTAAAAATTAATACAACTAGCTATCATACGGTAAGGGATTTACGAAAAATAGTTGAGCGTTAACATCGTCAGCATGCCCCTGTCTCCACTACTCATATTTTAAGACAACATTCACCCATATTTCCCAATGTGTTATTGCACCTTAGATACCAGACACAATCTTTATTATGTTTCAAAAGATAAATTAATTCATTAGACATTTGAGCAGGAGCTTGGTAGTAATTTTCCTTTATTTTATATTTAATTACCGGAAGAATGTAGGGGGCAATCTGTATGATAAGTTATGGACACTCTCAAAGGTGAAACTTCTACTAGAAAGTTTTAGTACTGCTCCAAGCGCGCAGAACCCTATCTGCCGAAAGAGTATCCCTTATAAACGGAACGTCAACTTTACCATATTCTGCAATTAAAAAATTACATCGCCTGAAAGTAATCTATCATTTGCTCGGTACTTTATTATGATTTCTCACTCACAACAATATTTTTTTCTTGTTAAGCCTCGGCAATGAAAACCTGCGGTGAGACCCAAACCAAAGATTCACACGTTCGGATTCAGTAGCAGTGAACTAGCTGGCAAACGTAAGGGTTTCGGCGACGAAAACAAACGAGCGAGAGGAGGTGGCGAGCAGCTGCGTCCATCTTTGGTCGTCGGCCGAGTCAGCAGCGCCGGTTCCGGCGGCTGCCGCGTCAGCAGCGGTGGCTGACGGGGTCCCCAGGATCCCGCTGACGGTCCACCACGAGCTAACGGTGGCCGCTCACGCCACCTGCCGCGGCAGAACAAGTAGCAGGTCGCTTTACGGGAGCACTTCTCTGTCGTAGATCACTTAGGGCTTACGCGGCGAAATGCTTTTCAGTCGGAAATGTATTCTTAGCAGCGTGTACCACATTCCTTCCTCTGGATGACAACGGCGGCTCATTGTAACCTACATTCGACAGGAAGCAAAAGACTGGTCGGATGAAGGTCTGGGTCAGCGATCGTCAAAGCTTTTTGCTAAAGAGCCAGTATTAACATTGAGGGACGATACCTAGGGCCGCATACGTACCAATCGTATTGTTAATTGGTAAGCTGTACAAATCGGTAAGTTGCATGCGTCCGGTAGACTAGTTGTGGTAAGGGGGCGATAAGTTGGCAGCTGTCCCCCAAGTAGTGATCGTAAAAATCGGTACGATTCAGACCACTTCCTATCAGCTGTTCTCTGTTTCAGATTGTTGCACCCTCAGCGAGCCCAAAGTCGTAGGACAGCTTTCCCTAACTAAGTGTTGTGTTCTCTTTGTGAACGGATGGTTAACTGGTTAATAAAAGTAACTGTACTAATGTTTCAAAGCATTATTCAATATGAGACACTATGACACTATGACATATGAATGTCAATTTTCTTCTCTTTAATGTAATGTTCCTCGCTGCAAGTAAGTACCACATTTGAAGATGACCGTCTCTGTAACACGCATTCACAAATCCATGTTACTTCCGTCTCAAAATTCATACCGTAGCAGCTGATCGCTACGAGACGCTCGTACGCGTGAGTTATCGGTACTGGAAGACAAAACAATAAAAATTTCCCGCTGTAACACAGCAGTGGAAGCGCTACTTGACCCGTATACCCCTGAGGTAACTTTACATAGCTCATGGACGATTTCATTAACATCGATTAAAATCAAGCACATCTTAAAATCGTAACTGGCTGTGTAAGTACTTTTTTGTTACTAAGCAGAAAAACTACAGATCTTAACGTTAGCTGACGTGCTGGACTCGGCTGTTAGTTGCCAGATGCATATTGTTATAAAATACGGCTGAGGATCGCGGGCCACATGAATAGTTGGTTCGGGCCGCATGGGCCCAGCGGGCCACAGATTGACGACAATTGGTCTGGGTGATGAAACCCCCTTTGAAAACATTCAAGGTACCAGTAACTGCACGCTAACTGCTCTGAAACCGGAACTAATACACAGAAGAAAGGAAGACGATTCTAAGTTTAACGTACAGTCGACAACGAGATCATTAGATGAGGAGCAGAAGCTAGAATTCGAGAAGGATGAGGAAAAAAATCAACCAAGCCCTTTCAAAGGACCCACTGGGACGATGTAGGAAAATCTCTGAAAATCTAGATCTGTATGTGCGGATGGGGTTTTGAACGGTCGTCCTCCCGAATACGAGTCCACTGTCCTAACCACTGCAACACCTCAATCACGTAGATCGATCCGAATTAATCAAAACTAAAACGTTTACCGGAAATAACTTGTTAAGGTAGCAGAGGTGGCGTGCTTGTAGGACAGAAACACCCTTCCTTATATAGCGGGAAAGAAATGTTAGGACAATTTTAGTCACTAAGGAGTCGTGCGAAAAAGTGGAAAAGTGCATACACGATCTCAAAAGACAAAATATCAGCATGTGATGGAGCTCGAATGTGGCGCAATGATTGGCCTTTGTCAAATGTGTTTGTCACAGCGTGGCGCTGACATGCTACTTCCACAGCGAAGAGCTGGTGAGATCAGTAGGTAGAGTATCTTCATGCGTAGCACGATCGTTAGGTAAAAACTGATTGAATATTCGAGATTAATGCTCAGCCGCTAGGATAGAGGTCGGGAAGCATGTCGCCAATGTTCTTTCCAAAGGAACCATTCCAATTTTGCCTTAAGCGCTTTAGGGAACCACAGAATATCTAAATCTATGAGACTGGCTGTAAATATGAACCAAATGTCTTCGGAGTCCACCCTGTTCCGTTCCAGAGCGTATGTGCCCACGTTACATGACTAAAGCTCAAGATGACATCCATTTTGTTCACATGGCTGCAACCTTATATAATAGATACGTTGAAAGCATGCATGACCCAAGGATTGCTGTTCTAAGCATTGACATCAAATTCACGTGTTGGCTTCCTGTCGTCATGCCGTATGTGAAGTGCAGAAATCGGAAATTAATTTTAACAACTGAGCCCGTGTTGTATTAATAATACTCAAGTATCAATGCAGTTAACATAATTTCTGCAAAATTCCCAATATAAATGTGACTTTTAGACAAAAGCGCAACCCAGTTTGAAACATATTTACAATTATCTTTGTACAAAAATTTTACAAGGACCGTAATTAACATTTCTTCATTCTTACACTGTGTATCATCTGGCTTCCACAAGCCTGGAATATAGTTACTTTTGTAAGGAAGTATTGCCTTTTTACACGATTCCTCAAAAATATGTGTAAAATACTTCTTATACTGTATCAGAAATGATATCCGACGCTACCCATCACACTCAATTTTTGCGCAAAACAAGTGACTATATTTCCTTAAATCTAGTACGCATGTTGAGACAACAATAACACAAGATGCAGAATATATTGGAAAACGTTGACACCTAAGATCATTCTTCAAGCCAATGAAGTGAATCAGGTAATATTATCATTTCAAAATACTACTCATTCGTAAAGTTTGGTTCTGAGGACCAACGTAAATATTAATGATCGTATAACGCACGGAAATATTTGTGCTACGATTTTGCATCAGGATCCCTTTCGTAATAGAGCGTTTTGTCAGAATTTATACAGATTGAATACAACTTCACCTAAATTCAGTTTCAAATGTAATTAACGACACGTCTAAGTGATTAAAACTTGTATATAATAATGTTCTTCCAGTCATATCGATAAATGTGCAAATAAGACGTTGCTTGCATATTTCTCTACAATGGTATTTTCTTTAAGTGCTAAATGCGAAAATAAAATTAAAAATTAGTTTCACATTACTCAGGCTTTACTTTTCTTCTGACACCAAAGACCTCACTGTTATTCAGGTAATAAATATTGGCTGCGTAGTTGCTTATGATCAACGAAACAAAATTCTTCCAGTCAAGGAGGGAGTCCGAGCATTCCTTTGTACTTCAGTAGTGAGCAAAAGCTTTACCAGTATTACTGATTACGTAAAGTGAATGTAAAAATTTCGTATTAAGGTTGGAAAGAAGAAAATACCAGTTAATTAATATTTCACAAAATCCACGTACTTTTGAAAGACAGATACATTGTAACATGGTCAATTTTCTGTATGATTGCCTACTAACATATTTCAGAGGATGATATGCAAGCTCCGTTGATCTAGTAGTCGCTCAGTTACACTGCTCTATAATTGTGGATATGGATTAGCATGCCAGGGGCTGTTTTCATTTCACTTTTGGTTTCTTTACCTTTGCTCTGTAGCATGGCGGAGGTTTACAAGAGTTGAAAGTTGACAAGCTGGCTGTTCGGAATAAAAATCATTTTAAGAGGAGTTGGCCGTTACAAAAATATTGAGCCCTAGCTCGGATCCCTGACTGGAATTCGCAGCAATTCTCAACCGCTCCTGCCGCGCCCATCCCCGAAGGTGCGACGCGAGACACCCCTTTTTCTGTCGAAACGAACATCGAATTCTTCGCAGAAGGCATTTATCAAGATACGATGTTTATAGGCAGGTGTGGCTTCCCAGAGACCATGTGAATTTTCGTTACGACGCCTCAGAATAACGTTAAGTTTAAACTTTGGGAATCCAGCTTTCTGATTGGATCATATTGTCACTTGCCCGAGAGCGTGCACTTTCTCGCTGTGTATATGTGCAGAGCACTGGATAGGCCCTTTAAAAAACTGTGCCATGTAGTGTGAGAGATTTTCTGCATTCCTCCACACCTAAGAACACTATTGGTTCGACAAACCAAAAATCCATAAGCGTAGGATATTGTTGAAATCTTCACTTAGTTTTACTGCTCGGCGCTTGCATTTTGTAACCACTGGCCGGCGAGTTCCTACTCTGGCGGAAAACACCAGGGTTACAGAGCAACCAAAAGGGGTAGACTTCTGTCCATGTTTTTGCAGGGTAAAGACTTCAGGTTAGCACAGGAGAGATGACTGGTGAGAGAAGCCTTCCTGCCACTGGTATGTCTATATTTGAGCGTTACGTACAAAGAGACAATTGCATCTTAAACTGCTATCGCTACAACCACCGTCCAATTTATTCGTACTCTGCGCGCCTGGTAAGTTGCACGTGCGGGCACCATTTAGAAGCGAAGTTAACTCGCTTCCTTCAGGAGCCGAGTACACGATTTTAAAGTCACGCACCCAGCTCGTTGCCTTCAGCGCGTTTTGGCAATATTTTGGTGTTTTCTCCTATCTTTCCGTGGTCTTTCTTCATTTAAGTAACAACTTAAGCAGTCCCTGTGTGTCTACGAATTATTAACGTAACTACATTTCATCTTTCACGTCCAGCCGTACCAAGGCTACAATTTAGAGTTATAATCCCTTGTCTGTTTGTCAATATATCACTGGGAGATTTTAATGTTTAAAGACAATAAATATAATTGATATAGTGATTACTTGTTCCCGTTCAAAGCTAGAAGATCCTCCTCCCATTAACATAGCTACGGAATTGGTGTGGTACCCATTTGTTTTATGCTTAATTGGGCCATTCCTATTAATATTTATTTAAATAAGACGTTTCAGGTGTGTGACAGTATCCTTATTTAAATTAATATGCATGATCATTTGGAGCGCTCCGAGAACCCAAATGGGAATCCATGGAGGGAAGACGACGTTCTTTTCGAGGAACACTATTGAGAAAATTTAGAGGACCGGCTTTTGAAGCTAAATGCAGAACGATTACACTGCCGCTAACATACATTTCCGGTAGGAACCACTAACATAAGATACGACTCACATAGGCATATTGATAGTCTTTTTCCCTTACTATATTTGCGAGTGGATCTGGAATGGAAATGACTGGTAGAGGTACAGAGTACCCTCTGCCATGCACTGTACCGCATCTTGCAGAGTACGCACGTAGATGTATATGAATGTGTCACGCTGAGATGCTGAGACTTATCGAAAGTATCGAATTCAGGTAAGGAAGTACTATTGGAACGAGAAAAACTGTATAGTAAAAAAATAGTGTATGAACATGCCACAAGCGATGTATCAGTAATACCAATGGGAAACTTATATATGGTTCCAAAAATCTTATATCCTTAGTTTAGCATTCCGCATCCTGTACTTTTTTGCTGTATTATTTGTAAGGAACACAACCTACCTTTGAGAGCGGGACAGATGCGCTTCCAGATGGTGAGACAGCCGCATCGATGGAACTGCCCCAGAGCCAGCTCCATGTAGAAGAGGGGCAGGCCGCCGAAGACCAGCATGATGCAGTAAGGGATCAGGAAGGCGCCTGAAACGCAAGAGAACACAAGGGCGTCACACATCAGCTGTAGCTGCGACGGTTGGGGCACCGTAACAGGTGGGCGCCTGCGACTCATGCAACCGTGCGAAACAACAAGGCGACCTAACCTACGGTGCCCCAAATGTACGCTGCCGCGTGCGACATCCTATCAGCGTTAGGCATCTGGAACACATGCAGCACTGCACAACTCCGTGGCGTGGATAATCGCCCGATATAAACACAGTCAACGCCAGTGTAACTGTCCAACTACTTGGCTACTGCGTCTCTGAGTTTAGAAATATGCACCGAGCGAGGTGGCGCAATGGTTAGCACACTGGACTCGCATTCGGGAGGACGACGGTTCAATCCCGTCTCCAGCCATCCTGATTTAGGTTTTCCGTGATTTCCCTAAATCGTTTCAGGCAAATGCCGGGATGGTTCCTTCGAAAGGGCACGGCCGATTTCCTTCCCAATCCTTCCCTGACCCGAGCTTGCGCTCCGTCTCTAATGACCTCGTTGTCGACGGGACGTTAAACACTAACCACCACCACCTTAGAAATATGCTCATCCCACTTACAGTCTTCTTTTTTATTTCAGTACCTTACAGATGTAAATCTTCGACAACAAATCAGTAGATAACATCGTCAGCATATTTGTCGTTGTGTAGGATGTACTCCATACATTATAGAGTCATCTAGTGGTAGGGTATCACATGTTACAGAATTGGCTTAACATTTCTTTTTACCAAGATAAGAACTATTTCATTTACAAAAATTCTTATTTGATAATCTTATCATTTCTTATCGTGAACAATACACTTTAGAGTAACTGCTATTTCACAGCTTCCATCAGGCTTCTTATTTGGCCTCAGAACATAAAACCTGTAATCGAATATTACCTAAAGTTTATTCTTCATTTAAAAATTTAAAAATTATGAGACTTTTTAAAATCTGAATTTGATTAAAACTGGGTTCTGATACCTTGCTCGTGTATATGAGCAAAGATAACAAAGATAGTAAAAATAATACCGAACCACATAATTGAAATACATGACAGTGGTAGCAAACTTTTCATTACAAACGGTGGTGGACTAATTAGATTTTACGCTGCATTGCTCCTTTTTAGATATTGCTCGGAACTATGCACAAACTAATGTGTGTCTAGAGTACGTAATGAACGATTATGATATAAGACGTGTGACGTAGTTTAGAAAATTTCTGTCATCTTCCTTATGCGTTTTCACTGCTCTGTTTACTTATTTTCTTCCTTATTGTTCATTGCATTATCACTCAGTTGTTTTTTCGAGTGCATGTTTGAATTCAGTAACATTGTTCCTAGAGCTAGAGCTAGAGTGCAGTATTTCCGTGTGATTACTGTTCTGTGGCACACGTATTTCCATTCAGGCTACTACTAACATGTTTTTCTATACAATGTAGTACCTGATAGTGAAAGCTGTGACAGGCACTAGCATGAAATATACATGGTCAAGATAGTGGTGGGAATGCGTCGCTGCAAATCACAACTGAAATGCGAATTATGTCTTTAGAACTGTTACTAATATCAGGTATTTACATAATCATCAACATGAATTTTTTGCAGATAAGTGTTATAATAAATTTTAATAGACAAGCAGCAACAGAGGCAGAGGAAATTATAATTGACATGTTTAGAAGCATTATTCGTTGGATTTCTGCGAATGGTCTCTGTCTTAATTTTGTAAAAAACTAACGTACTCAGTTCTGCACATCAAAGGGTACAAAAGCAGAGATAAATTTAAATTATGAGTATGGCTTGGTAACCAAGGCAGATTTTTGAAACTTCTTGAATATGACTAAATATTAAGTGGGGCACAATACATTTCAGAGAATCTTATA
This sequence comes from Schistocerca serialis cubense, assembly GCF_023864345.2. Taxonomy (NCBI): domain Eukaryota; kingdom Metazoa; phylum Arthropoda; class Insecta; order Orthoptera; family Acrididae; genus Schistocerca; species Schistocerca serialis. The sequence goes on along the minus strand of NC_064638.1, from coordinate 910,138,735 downwards.
CACCGCTGTTGAGACACTTTTGCAATGCATGTTACCGAAATCATGGAAACATGTGAATCGGTAACATACTATGCTTAATTTGATTCCACTAATGTCATATGGGATTGTGTTCTGGGCTAATGTATGTTTAAGGGGAAAAAATCTTAATTGCACAAAAGCATGCCATAAAATATGTGGTGCTGATCATAAAGAAGGAAACTGATTAAAAAATTAAGTACTGTAAGTACAGCGTCGCAATGCATATTCGTTCTCATGACATTTATTGTAAACGGTACGTTGGCATTCAGAAGGAATAATGGCGTCTATAAGTGTCACGAGGGATGTTCAAAAGAAATGGTACGAAACAACACTGTGGGTATAATTGAAGTATTTATTCAAAAGTAATAATCAGAGGCGTGAGCACAACTACCCCAATTTCACGAGCCGAAGGGTTACCTGCTCCCAGAATTCCCGTTTCTGTATCAGGATACATGCCTCCACCGTGTCATTCAGTTCGTCGTCCGAGTTGATGTGCTTTACTTTGTTAAAGCGCTTTTCTTTGAGGTGTTGTTTCAGCAGACCAAATAGATAGGAGACACAGGACGACATGTCCGGAATACAGGGCGGGTGCTCAACCTGCTCGCACTTGCATTTGACCATTACACTTTTTGTGACCTTGGAGACGTGTGGACGCGCGTTATCGTGGAACGGAATCACTCCCTCGGTGAGCAGCCCAAACCTTCTGCACATGATAGACTTGCATAGGCTATGTAGTGTCACACAATACAAATCACTGTTAATGGTATTCCCGTGCTCGACGAATTCGGAACCTCGGACGTCGAAAAAGAGGGTAAGCATCACCTTGTCTGCAGAGAGCAAAGCTTTGAATCTTTTATGAGGAGGTGACGACGCTTCAGTCGCTTCCCTAGATGACTCACTACGTCATCCCAAAGCGGCATGTGCAAATTTCAACCGATTTGGTTGTGACGACATTTCTTACTTTTTCATTTGAACACTCCTTATAAACAAGAAAATTTTTCTTCATTACTATTGATTAAAATTGGCTTTAGCTCATAAAAGGTGAGTAACTTAGGTACAAAAATCTTTTATCATCCATTCAATGACGTTAAATTTCTGACAGGCGACAAAACTAAATTTGAAGGTAACATGAATAAGTTCCTTCTTAGTAACTTCTTCTGTTTCATAGTAGAAACATTATTCAGAAACTTGTAGCTTATTTAGGGCAAGAATCTTACATACTTACTCGAGTTATTAAAGTGAACCTTGTCCTCTGTTTTGTGAGCATAAAGTCATAGTTAAACAGTAATTAATACTCTTTAAAATGATTGGTTCCATGCCAGTACGATATATCGTACAAAGTGACCCACGGATTATGTATCTGACTAACTAAATAACTAGTTCGGTAACTAACTAACTAAATAATTAACTAAGAAGTCATCCTTCGTTGTTCGTGGAACGTATTCTGTGAGGTACGGCCGATAAGTGAATACAACTACAGGGTGTATCAAAAAGGATCATCCAGTTTAAAAAAAATCATAATAATTATGTCATATGAGATATGTGCATGAACAACGTACTGTTGAAAAGAGCAAACTCTCGGGTCTTACACGGTTCCCCCTAGGTAACAGCAGTATGCGTCCACTTCAGTTCTAGTGAAAATGGTGTCAGGACAATAGAAATCATTTTGTGTTCTACGTTTTGCGCAGTGCGGGTCGGTAATAACTTTCCAGCGTGACTTCCGTACTATGTATTGTGTGGAACCTCCTACAGCACAGAGCATTAGACGATGTGAAGATAATTCCGAGAAACAGGTTGTCTGTGTAAAGGCAAATCACCGGGCCGTCCACCAGTGTCTGACACAGAAGTCGAACGCATCCGCCATAGTCTCACAAGGAGTCCGCAGAAATCCGTTCGCCGTGCAGCTCGACAGCTCATCATTGCCCCGATGTCCTTCTGGCGTGTGTTGCGTCGACGTTTACATATGAAACCATACGAAATTCAGTTACTGCCAGCTTTTCGTGAAGGTGGCAAACAACAACGTGTGCAGTCCTGTAATTTCGTTGTTGGTAAGATGGAGGATGACAGTTTTCTTCCACGCTTAGTCTTTAGTGACGAGGCTACATTCAATTTAAGAGGAAGGTGAACCGTCATAATGTTAGACTATGGAGAAGGGAACAATCACATGAAGTTGTACAGCATGAGAGGGACTCTCCAAACTTTAATGTGTTTTGTACAGTTTCAGAGGAAAAGCTGTATGGACCATTTTTCTTTGCCGAGAACACTGTTACAGGAAGCACATATATCAATATGGTTGACAACTTTCTTTTCCCACAGTTGGAGACTGATTCGAGCGACTTCATTTACCAGTAGGATGGGGCACCGCCACATTGACATCTGGAAGTGCGGGAGCTTTTAAATCAAAGGATTACTGAACGATGGATAGGTCACACTGGACCAAATGCTTCAGCCTTACATTACTGGCCTCTAAGGTCACCGGACCTGACTGAATGTGATTATTTCTTGTGGGCTTTATAAAAGACTCTGTTTATGTACCTCCGTTACCAGCAACAATGAATAAACTGAGACATCGCATAATAGCAGCTGTCGAAGCTGTAGCTCAAGACATGCTCGCTACAGTGTGTAAATAATTTGAATAATGCACGGACATATGCCGTGCATCTCAAGGGGGGAGGGCCACAATGAACACCTATGGAAAGTTATGAAAAAAATCTTTTTGAGTTTCCCGTTAATCAAAAAGCAGAATTCGTTATATATGTTTCTTAGTTTCAGAAATATTGACGTGCCAAATCGGATGATTCTTTTTGATACACCCTGTATTTCGGATCTTGTCTGTTCTGTACAGGTGCAGGGGAGATATAATCAGAGGATGTGGACATCTGAAGGGATCTGTAAATGAAATACGTGGTTAAGAAGTAATAGAATCAGGTTATATTCAATAGAAGAATGGGCGCGACCAGGTCGGACAGTGCGGCCGTTTGCCAGTTTTGGTGGGCTCTGAGATGGCGAGACAAAGGCTTTTGGGCTACCCAAAGCAAGTGCATAGAGAGCATGTTGTCAGTAGATCGCATTCCAGGGGAGCAAGTAATTGCAGTTGAAGCGACGGTCCTATTTACTGGGTATTAGGCCGGAATTAGTTATGCTTGAAATTACAAAAAAAGTATTAACATGCAAAACCAGAAATAAATATCAGACAGCCTAGACGAACTGCACACTCCAAAGTTGATCTCTTTCTGTCTATCTGTCTGTGGTTTCATAATCCCAATGAAATCGGAAACATTCTCTCAATTTTAGTTACTCGATTTCGTGAGCACAGAGGTGACGATTTTTGGAAACTAAACTGCTTTTATGATCTGATTGAGTAAGGAAATCCCTGTTGTAAGTGTCATAACGATACTGATTAGTGCCTGGAATCTTCCTATGATTTTTATTATTAATAATTGATTTCCACTATCGTTAGACGTCTGCGCATTTTATGACGTTAACTGCAGTGACCTTAATTGCCTTTAACTCTGGGGGATACAGAGAAATCCGCTAAATATTTCAGCCTTAAGGATGCCCTCTATACCCTTACGTCTACATTGGCGTATAATCTTTGTTGTTCTAATTTTTCTAATTTTCTAAATGTTCCGCCTATATTTTGTAACAAAAAGGGCCTGGGTTCGATTCCCGCTTGGAACTGGGTGTTGTATTGTCCTTCGTTCGTATCGTCACATTAGACATTACACTATTGAGATGGTTGCATGGGTACGTCCGGAAAAAAAACTGTAACCTATTCCAGTGGTCTTCAATCCAAATACTGGTTTTATGCAGCTGTCCTGCTCTCCACACTACTCTGTCCTGGGCAAGCCTCTTCATCTCCGAATAACTACTGCAAACTAATACATAGTTTTCATTCTGCTTACTGTACTCATCTCTTTGTCTCCCTGTATGATTTTTATCTCACACACTTCGAACCAGTATTACGTGATGATCCCTTGATGTCTCAGAAATAGTCCTGTCAACTGATCCCATTTTTTGTTAAGTTACGCAGAAAATTTTTTTTCTCCCGAATTCATTTCAGTACCACCTCATTGTTTACATGACCCACCCAACTAATCTCCAGGATTATCCTGCAACACCACATTTTAAAGGCTTCCATTAACTTCTTGTCTGAACTGTTTATCGACCACTTTTCACTTCCATATGAGACTACTCTTTCTACTTTGGTGATCATTAGTTATTTTACTGCCCAAGTAGCAAAACTCATCTACTACTTTCACTGTTTCATTTCTTACTCTAATTCCATCAATATCCTTGATTTAATTCTAGTACATCCCATTACTCTTGTTTTTCTTTTATTGGCGTTAATTTTATATCGTGCTTTCAAGACACTGTCCATTCCGTTCAGTTGCACTCAAGTCCTTTGTTGTCTCTGACAGAATTACAATGTCACTGACAAACCGTAAAGTTTTTATTTCTTCTCCCTGGAATTTAATTCAGTTTCCAAATTTCTCCTTCCTTTCGTTCATAGTTTCCTTAACGTATTGAATAAAACTGGGGATAACCTACTACCAAGTCTCATTTTCTTCTCAGCCATTGCTTTCCTTTCATACACTAAGGCTCTTAAACTGGCTTTTGTTTTTGTTCAAGTTACAAAAATAATCTATTTTTCGGTGTATTTTGCCCCTATACGTTCATTATTTCAAAGAGTGTATTCCGTCGACATTGAGAAAAGCTTTCTCTAAATCTGCAAATGCTATAAGTGTACGTTTGCCTTTTCTTAACTTATTCTCTGTAATAAAACGTTTGGTCAGTACTGCCTCGCGTGTTTCTAAATATCTCCGTGACCCAAACTAATCTCCCCTGAGGTCGGCTTCTACTAATTTTCCCATTGTTCAAATTGTTCAAATGGCTCTGAGCACTATGGGTCTTAACATCAGAGGTCATCAGTCCCCTAGACGTAGAACTACTTAAACCTAACTAACCTAAGGACATCACTCACATCCATGCCCGAGGCAGGATTCGAACCTGCGACCGTGGCAGCAGCGCGGTTCCGGACTGAAGTGCCTAGAACCGCTCGGCCACGTAGTATGTTGCAACCATGACTTGTTAAACTGATAGTAATTTAATGGCTGGCTCTCCCAAGGACATCAGTAGTTCTGAGGGAGTGCCGTCTACTCCAGGAGCATTGTTTCGACTTAGGACTGCTCTGTTTGGTTCTTCTCTCAGTATCACATCTCGTATCTCATCTTCATCTACGCGTTCTTTTCTTTCTATAGCACCATAGTGTAGTTATTTCGGTCGTCAATTTTATTCGTCAAGTTCGTCTGCTTGTTCGAACAGTGTCCGGCAGACAGGAATTTATGGCCTTGCCCCTGAAGAAGACAGCGAAACAAACAGTGGCGCTTGGTGACAAAGCAGTGTTCGCTGAAGGGAGGCCGGACTCGGTGATGACGTTTGGACAGCCGGGTGGCGCTATCAGGAGGACAAACAAGAAAGCAATCACCGCTGCCGCAAAGTGTTTGGCGGAGGCGGTGGCGGCGGTGGCAGCTGGCGACGCGAGACACGCACTGTGTGCTGTCGGACCCCCATACGACACTACTCACTCACACTTTCCGCAAGACGTCTGCATCTTCCTTCCATCTTCTCAAGTCCACCTGCGGTGTTTAGGGTCTACCATAATTAATAGCAAACATTGGCACGGGTAAAGTACACGACATTAGAAGCACAAGACTTCCAGTAAACATGGTTTCGCAAACGAGCCGTTAGCGAGATAAATGCGAGTGTGTAGTTACGATTTACAACTAATTTCACTTTGAAATATTGTCCTTGTTTGTACAAAAATATTTGAAATGTAATCTTTTCGATAACATCCCCATCTAACTGGGCACGATTTTCACCCAAGTCCCGTGGGCGGAGAATGAGGCACCGGGATATTTTAGTGATGGTGTAAGACGACATCTAACATGTCAGTTTGGCTGAAGTCGAATAGGCCGAGCAGGGCCTCTAGTTGGCATAACATACCATCTGACATCGGTCTTCTAGTTTTTCTGCCCTGGACCTTCCAAAAAGTGAGGTGTACGGCACTTCCGTAGGTAAGGTTAAATTAGTGAACAAAGCACAATCTTGCCATGATTTGCAAGTTTCATTCCTCACTGCAGATAAGAGTGTAAATGCGAGGATGACACGTGGAACTCCTTCTTTAACAGATTTGAGTATACAATGAACTGTATCGTGTAGTGTTCTGGAGTAGTGGCTTCTCTGTCTCTTGTCTATGTAGGTCATAAATTTGAAAACACTTGGTTACGGAATAAAGTGAAAAGTTTGCATGTCAGATACATTTGTACTAAGTAGGACAATATTTCGTTGCGAAGGGAGTGACGGCGCCAAATCACACATTCGCAATATCTAGCAAACGACTCGATTGCGGTCACGTTTACCCGACCGTTTTTGATTTTGTTACCACATACTTTATTCTGTATCAGTTTTCGCTGTTTATTATGATACGCTTAGAACACGTCTTAAATATAGCTACGACTGTCATCACGAATCACTGTTGATGTATTTCAGGATGTAGCGCTGGTCGATCTCTCTCTTTCTCCCCCCCCCCCCCCCCTCTCTCTCTCTCTCTCTCTCTCTCTCTCTTTCTTTCTTCTGCGCAACACGTAATCATGACGTAGCATCAAAACATGTTTAGAATAGGTTTTAATTGTGGATTTACTCCGAAGGTTTTTGATAATAGCACAGTTCACATCAAAATTGCGATTTTTAACTGATAATTGTTCGTTCCGCTCTTCTTCAGGATGTTTCAAAAGTACTTTTACAAACTTTGATACCAGGTTCCTTACAGAAAAACAGAGGCAAAACTGCATGCAAAAATCTTATGTTTTCGTGTTATTAATGAAAGTTTTCAATTTAGGTGACAGGATCTCAACAACAAAGACATAATAATCGCCCGAAATATACTTCAAGCGTCTAAATACACATGCACACGTCCAACTAAGGGTTATCACACCCTTTCACATACTCCCTGACAGTTTCGAATACTTTCGCAAGCCTCCGCGACACGTTAATGGCTAATTTTTACATTCAGGAGATCTACTGCGTAAGCCAATACCCCCAGAGCCAATAATCCAAGGAACTGAGGTCGGGGAAACGTGTAGGCCATGGAACTGATCCTCCTCTACCTATACGTTTGTCATGGCAGATAATAGTCAGTGCATCTCGAACACTGAGATTTAAATGTACTGGAGCTCCATCACTCCTAAATCAATAAACCACATATTTCATCTTATTTGCAAGCATGCTTCTCCTAGTAGGTCCTGAAGGATATTCTGACTAAAGACCCTGTAGGTGGCACCTGTAAGACGTGTTGGGAGAGCTTATGAGTCACCTACAATTACAGCCCACGTATGATGCTGATGCCTAGCCTGTACTAAGGATTGTGATCGTCCCATATGTGTTGGTTGTGGAAATTTGTTATTCCATCTCTTCCAAACCTTGTCTCGCCTGTAAGAACAACTAAACAGACAAATAACGAACAGAACTGGAAGTTTGTGAAAAAAAGAAAGAAAAAGACATCGCCAGAAGCTCTCCCGTAGTGAATGACTGGCATGCGTAAGGCCCTTCAACGTTGAAGATGATAGGGAAACATGAGTTGCTCATGAAGTATCCTCCATATTGAACTTGGAGATGTACCACAGCCACTCCTCTCGTGCTGGTACAGCTTCTTTGACAGTACTTAGAAAACGTGCTCTTTCTGGTCAAGCACACGATCAACACGTGGTCTTCCTCACTCAATAGTCTGTGAAGCTGCGGAACCTCTCTCGGCAACGCGACTATATACAGCATCAAAGGTTGGATGACTCAGCTCACTCCGGTCTGGAAACGGCGCCTGATACAGCCTTGCAGCCTCGTGTCCATTACAATTAGCACGGAGGTACATAAAAGTCGTGCCTGCCTGCCTGCCATGTTTGAACGGTGCCCTTGTGGTTAACTCACTACCTGTAGTACATTTACACAGTTACACAGCTGACACGTTGCAGACAGACGAATGTCGAATGTAAATAAGTTTAACTGGCAACACAGTGCCATCGGGGTACAGTGCGTCGAAAGGATGTTTAGAAAAGTACAGTTGATGAGTTGTACCTGGGAAACAGTTGAGCGTCAGCCTTTATTAATATCACAAAAACGAAGGAGTTTCGGGTGTATAGGAATCTGAAATTATTTATTGTTTTGATGTGATGAACATGTCCCTCAAGTTTGTAAATATATTTTTGAAACACCCTGTTCATGGATCCATCGCCCTGAAACGTCAGAGTGTACGGTAGTAACAATAAGAGCTTCAAGAAATTTTAAATAGTCATTAAAGAAAAATTTCTTCTCACACTGCCTTGTCGCAACACGTACTTTCACTGAGCCTGAGCATCTTATGAACTGCACATCCATAAGTTATGTGCCTTTGCACGTATATTACGGGTTCCTTAAAGCATAGTGCTAAACGGAATAGTTATCGCTCCTATCATATGCTTAGAATTAACACGTCTACAGCCCAAGAGCCGTTTTGTCTGTCTCAGTATGCTTGCAACTGTAATTATGTCGTACAAAAGCAACACTACCCATCTAAGACGCTAATTCCTACCACGCTCATACCTACCTAACAATAATGACTTCGTAATTTTATGACGTGAAGTTACTTCCCGAATTTTATTGTGCCCGTTACTTTGACCTCCTTCGTAACTTTTAACCCAGTTAGCCTCTCCCATGACTTTCTGCTGCTATAACTCGTTTCGTGTCTTCCCCGTTGACAAGTAAATTTTACTGTCAACAGAAATAGAGTGTCTTGTCAAAGCCGTGGCTTTGACGTCATTGGCCAGTAACTAGCTTAAATTTCGAATCTCGGGCAGTATTGTGGCATAAAAACACGTAAATAGGGTCAACAAAAATATTTTGATACATGGAAGACAACCACAGTTACAATTAATCTTTCGCTACTTGTGAAGGCCCTATGGCAAACAAATTATCGTAGAACTTTATCAAAACATTCGTAAGGACACTTGGAAGAGAAATAACGAGTAAACCACTGAAAGAAACACATTTAGGTTCCAGATGAGAGGGTGACATGTGTTAATTGCGTGCCATATTTACGTTCCAGGTTACATACGTTGCTCAATGTCGCGGCCATCTACATCCCCGACACGTTGTAACTGCACCAGAGATTGCTCTACTGCTGCACGAAACATCGCAGGCGTGATGTTGGCTTTTCTCAGCTTGAACTTCCAACGTATGTTAGTGTCCCTTCAAGAAACCCCATGGTCAAAAATAGCACTCGTTCAGATCTTGTGAGCTACGTGGCCAAGCAGTTCGTAAAGATCGGCCAATGATTCGGCTTTCTCCCAATGTGTTACGGAGTGACTGAGTGACCACACGAACAGCGTGAGATGGAGTTTAAACGTGCATCAAAATAGATGAGTCCAAATCACCTCTCGCCTACAGAGCAGTGTTCACACGTTGGTGAAGCAGACCACAGTAACGTGTGCCGTTCACGCTGCATGTCCTTGGCCGTTGGTGTTAGAGTTCCTTCCAATGTCGTCGTTCCAGTCCCGGTGCCTAACGGGAAGTCATGACACTGTCACCACCAGCCGCGCAGATACTGCAGCACCGCAGTCTGAACATCATTTGTATGAAGTTGTGTACCGATATGGTAAACAGTTTTCTGGTACGATATTGCAGTGCCTGGGTTGTTTGGGAGGCATGTCCTATATGTCCTAAAGAACACTGCATCGTTCTTCTAAACAACACAGGCACTGCAAAATCGTATTTATCCGCCGATACCAAGCCGCAACATTCAATTAAAATGTCCCCCTTCCCTCCCCCTGTACGGGAATTACATAATATGTACGAGTGTAGGTTGTGACGCATGGACGACGACACATGGAAGTTTGGGTCTGCCCGTGAGTCGTGCATGGACAATCAAAGCGGTTAAGGCGACAGGATCAAATGGCTCTGAGCACTATGCGATTTAACTTCTGAGGTCAACAGTCGCCTAGAACGTAGAACTAATTAAGCCTAACGAACCTAAGGACATCACACACATCCATGCCCGAGGCAGGATTGGAACCTGCGACCGTAGTGGTCACGCGGTTCCAGACTGAACCGCCTTTAACCGCACGGCCACACCGGCCGGCATAAGGCGACAGGTCGCGTAAAGCGGGAAATCTGGGTTGAAGTCCCGGTTCGGCACAAATTTTCATTGTCATCGTTCCATTATACAGCTGATGGTTGTCCGTGTTCGCAACTGCGAATACATTTAATGTATGAATAGTTTTCCGTCTATAATGGCTCAAATAACGAAAGCTAAATTACAGCCACCCCATATATAAGAGATCCCAAACAACCCTTTTGAGTAAATGTCACTAAGTACTGCAATGTTAACATGGCCTTCTCGGTGCCAAGGAGATGCAACGATTTTCGAGTAAGTCTGATGCTGTTTCCAATAGTGAAGCTCGTTGCCATCAAAGAGACCGGTTTAAGATTACAGCACATGGTGACAATTATTTGGAAAAATTGGAAATTTGTGGTAAGGTCTTATGGGACGAGGAAAATGCGACAGTTTCGAGTAAGTCTCATATCGTTCCCAGTGATCACAACTTTCTAGGTGTACTTTAAATAGGCTCTAGTGGCAAACTGCGATAACGGGACGCAAGTTAATTAAGATGCTACTGTCAGATTTCTCTTAGCACAGAGACATACAGATTCTCGCAGACAGATCGCAAGTTACGTGACTGAGAACGTAAGTAATTGTGTAAAACATTATCATTCCAATCTTTTCCTTACAAAGTACAGATAACGTGGTCCTTAAATATCCGAGCGTCGATTCTGTGACGACGCTGATGAGATCAAGTGCCCTGGTAGCAGTCAACCTGTTATTCTTTGAAGCTGTTATTCAGTTACAATAAAAAAAGTGTTATTCAATTGAAATCTTAACCTAGCATATAATTTAGGTGAACCCCTGTCACGACAAAACGCCGAGCTGTCATCAGTCCAAAAGTTGGCTGGAACACCGAATCTCTTTCACTTTTACAGTCTTAACTGGAGGTGGTACGCAGTTGCCTTCCTAGGAGCAGACTTTTGTGTGTTATACGGGGAATTACAATTTAACGTGGACTTCAAACGACAGTGAAGCTCGGGATTTTTCATATTAACAATGAGAGATACCTGTCAGATCCCTCTCATATCTTTTTGCCTTTCTGAACTGTTCAGTTGCATTTATCACTTGCTAAATTTTGGGAAAGTAACCAATCTCTCAGAAAGAAGTGTGCCATTGTATTCTTTACGTTTGCATGTTTAATTAATTGGTCCGCATTCCTAACTCCTTTTATAATGCACCTAACATGAAAATCGGATCGGACAACGAATGATGAAGAAGTAAATTGATTAATGAAGGGAATGCATGAAGATGTAAGCCTCTCTCTCTCTCTCTCTCTCTCTCTCTCTCTACCTGCGCCTTCAGCGAGACATCGGCCTGATTAGTTTCCACAAGTATTTTTAGTGTGCGCATAAGAGGAGCAAAAGTAGTTACAATCATCTTGATAATAGTATCCAAACAGATAATTCGACACCCCTCTTAACTGGGTAAGGATTAAGCAAGTCACAGTTTATTGAATTATAGTGTGTTTTCGTCTCATGTTGTGGTTTCGCCTGAACGAACTCTTACTTCAGTCGCGTGTCTCTAAAGGCAGATCGGCTTTTGGGTCCCTGAGACAATGGAGACCCTCACGTAATGGATACACGTCTATCTTCCTTGGGCGGTCGCTTACTAGTTCTTCTCAAACACGCTCTGAGTCTGTCGTTGCTGGAGCTTGGGGAATGCACATTGGTAGACAGCCTTCCACTTGACGGGGGAGCGACACCTTCTGCAGACACCTTGCCACCTGTCGCGAGAAAGCAGATTACAAGTTGACGATGGGATACGCTCACGATAGACTTGCTGGACCCAGCCAAGAGTAGACAGTATGTTAATTAAAAGAATCGTGGGAACTTTCGTCGTTTGGTTAAGAGGCTTTCCAAAATACTCTGAGTGGTACCGAAAGAGACGAACATTTGATCACGATGCATAGGCTAACGCTGAGACAATAGCTGTCATTGACCGCTGATAAATGGCGTACATCTTCTTGAGCCTCATAGATCAGCTAATAATCACGAACTTTGATTGGCCGATGTGGGATTCTAGAGCAACTATTTTTGATGAAACACGAGAGTTAGGAAATCTAAAAGTACGGAAGGTATTCGGTTTCGGAGACGTGTGAAGAGGGAATGCTATTTCAAAAAGCGGTGGAGGTAAGGGGATTTTTGGTTTTGAGATAGATGGAGAGCAGTTGACGTTCGTTCGAGACTGCACAGGATGGTAATTGTTCTCACTACGGCGTTACGATTTAACTGAGATTAGCATCGAATGAAGTTTAAGAACCTCGGAATGAAATTACTGTCGATTTACAGTCGCAGTCATCATTCTTAATTTTATCATTCTATTCTTACGCGATGCAGGACTCAACGTTCATTACAATGAATCTGATGTTACCATGACTTGCTCGTTAACTTGCCCAGTAGAAGTATTAATTCCGCTGCATATCCAAACTCTGCCGAATACGATAGGTAAAGAAGTTATTTCCGCTGTATCGATTAAAGTCCATTCAGTCGCGATCTCTGGAAGTAACACGTCTTTTGTGCCGTGTTTCGCAGTGTTTTGCGGACCCACCACATTCGATTTACTTGTAACTGAGACAGTTTAATACTTCATGTGTTTCTTGTTATTTTGAACAAAGACGTTCGTCACGTTTAGCTTTACTCAGGTGTGTAGACCTTTGCGAAATAAATGTGAACTTATAGAATTCCTCTCGGCATCATTTTGGTAGTTAGTTAACCATATGTCGCTTGAATACAGATTAATGAAGTACATCAGCCGTACTAATGTGGGAGGGATATTGTTTCTTATGACAAATCCATGGTGAAAACATTCTTTTAATTAACAGACAGCTTCCAATCAGCCTACAGGCCATGGGATGTATTTCTTCATTTTTGTAAACAATTTTTGATGTTCCTGAGAAACAGTTATATAATACTTTTTAAATGAACATACTGTCATTTGGCTGTACTGTTGTTTACTTAATTACGACCCAGGTTTCGGCCATTTATGACATTTCCAATTGACTGAATTTATGTCCTTAGCATATAGTGCAGGATCACGCACAATACTGGAAATAAATTAGAGAAAGTATTGGCACCCTACGAAATGCCAGATGTAAAATAATCATCTTGTAAAATGATCAGTAAATAATTGTGGGAGCACGTCATATTTAATAAAAACAGGTTTACTTTCGTATATAAAAGATGAACGCAAGTCCTTGAGCCATAGTTTAAGACTCAAGGATATGTGTTCACTGTTATTTACAGATCTTTTTACAAGATGATGATTTAACATCTGGCATTTCGTAGGGAGCCAATATTTTTCTTAATTGATGCACAATTTTGAGCTTGATCATACAATATATATATTAATGACATAAATTCAGTTACTTAAAGATAGCGTAAAACGCCGAAACCTGGGTTGTAATTAAATAAACAACAATACAGCCAAATGACGGTGTGTTTATTTAAAAACTTTATTTTTGTATTAATCACTGATGCCCGGGCATCTGGCGACCCTTGTCCAAAATCACTAGTAGACTCAACCAAAAGCTTACGTAGACCCCCCCCCCCCCCTAAAGAATAAAGCTTACGTAGACCCCCCCCCCCCCCCTAAAGAATACACATCTTTCAATAAACGTTGCCAAAGGTGAAAGAATTGATAAATACCATAAGAAAAACGTAGGAGCGGATCGACGTGAAAAATACATAACTTTGGGACGGCAAGCACATTAACGAGAATTACTCTGCTAAAAGAGCGTTAAGTTTTCCATATTAAGAGAAGAATTTGAAAAAGTAGAATTTTCCAGGAAATAATGATATTATGCTGAACGTCTTACAAAACTACATTATTCCTAACATTACGTCTTGCATTACGACAGTGAAGTACCTCAGTAACAAATTTAACTTTCGGATCCGTGATGTGCTTTCGTGTCTGATTAACGAGAGCTCTGTCTCAATTACAACTGTGGGCTGCGTCAGCTGTGTCACTACTAACTAATGTGTGTTTCAGCTGTGGTAAGTATTTCTTAATTTAACAGTGAAGGTAACGCTAACGTATATATCATGTGGCCAAGATCTTGTGGCCAAGATAGATACGAAGCCCACACCTACTACAGTAGTACAAGTTTATATGCCAACTAGCTCTGCAGATGACGAAGAAATTGAAGAAATGTATGATGAAATAAAAGAAATTATTCAGATAGTGAAGGGAGACGAAAATTTAATAGTCATTGGTGACTGGAATTCGAGTGTAGGAAAAGGGAGAGAAGGAAACGTAGTAGGTGAATATGGATGGGGGATAAGAAATAAAAGAGGAAGCCGCCTGGTAGAATTTTGCACAGAGCACAACATAATCATAGCTAACACCTGGTTTAAGAATCATAAAAGAAGGTTGTATACATGGAAGAACCCTGGAGATACTAAAAGGTATCAGATAGATTATATAATGGTAAGACAGAGATTTAGGAACCAGGTTTTAAATTGTAAGACATTTACAGGGGCAGATGTGGACTCTGACCACAATCAATTGGTTATGACCTGTAGATTAAAACTGAAGAAACTACAAAAAGGTGGGAATTTAAGTAGATGGGACCTGGATAAACTGAAAGAACCAGAGGTTGTACAGAGTTTCAGGGAGAGCATTAGGGAACAATTGACAGAAATGGGGGAAAGAAATACAGTAGAAGAAGATTGGGTAGCTTTGAGGGATGAAGTAGTGAAGGCAGCAGCGGATCAAGTAGGTAAAAAGACGAGGGCTAGTAGAAATCCTTGGGTAACAGAAGAAATATTGAATTTAATTGATGAAAGGAGAAAATATAAAAATGCAGTAAATGAAGCAGGCAAAAAGGAATACAAAAGTCTCAAAAATGAGATCGACAGGAAGTGTAAAATGGCTAAGCAGGGATGGCTAGACGACAAATGTAAGAATGTAGAGGCTTATCTCACTAGGGTAAGATAGATACTGCCTACAGGAAAATTAAAGAGACCTTTGGAGATAAGAGAACCACTTGTATGAACATCAAGAGCTCAGATGGAAACCCAGTTCTAAGCAAAGAAAGGAAAGCAGAAAGGTGGAAGGAGTATATAGAGGGTCTATACAAGGGCGATGTACTTGAGGACAATATTATGGAAATGGAAAAGGATGTAGATGAAGATGAAATGGGAGATACGATACTGCGTGAAGAGTTTGACAGAGCACTGAAAGACCTGAGTCGAAACAAGGCCCCCGGAGTAGACAACATTCCACTGGAACTACTGACGGCCTTGGGAGAGCCAGTCCTGACAAAACTCTACCATCTGGTGAGCAAGATGTATGAAACAGGTGAAATACCCTCAGACTTCAACAACAATATAATAATTCCAATAACAAAGAATGCAGGTGTTGACAGATGTGAAAATTACCGAACTATCAGTTTAATAAGCCATGGCTGCAAAATACTAACACGAATTCTTTACAGACGAATGGAAAAAACTAGTAGAAGCCGACCTTGGGGAAGATCGGTTTGGATTCCGTAGAAACACTGGAACACGTGAGGCAATACTGACCTTACGACTTATCTTAGAAGAAAGATGAAGGAAGGGCAAACCTACGTTTCTAGCATTTGTAGACTTAGAGAAGGTTTTTGACAATGTTGACTGGAATACTCTCTTTCAAATTCTAAAGGTGGCAGGGGTAAAATACAGGGAGCGAAAGGCTGTTTACAATTTGTACAGAAACCAGATGGCAGTTATAAGAGTCGAGGGACATGAAAGGGAAGCAGTGGTTGAGAAGGGAGTAAGACAGGGTTGTAGCCTCTCCTCGATGTTATTCAATCTGTATACTGAGCAAGCAGTAAAGGAAACAAAAGAAAAATTCGGAGTAGGTTTTAAAATCCATGGAGAAGAAATAAAAACTTTGAGGTTCGCCGATGACATTGTAATTCTGTCAGAGACAGCAAAGGACTTGGAAGAGCAGTTGAATGGAATGGACAGTGTCTTGAAAGGAGGATATAAGATGAACATCAACAAAAGCAAAACGAGGATAATGGAATGTAGTCGAATTAAGTCGGGTGATGCTGAGGGAATTAGATTAGGAAATGAGAGACTTAAAGTAGTAAAGGAGTTTTGCTATTTGGGGAGCAAAATAACTGATGATGGTCGAAGTAGAGAGGATATAAAATGTAGACTGGCAATGGCAAGGAAAGCGTTTCTGAAGAAGAGAAATTTGTTAACATCGAGTATAGATTTAAGTGTCAGGAAGTCATTTCTGAAAGTATTTGTATGGAGTGTAGCCATGTATGGAAGTGCAACATGGACGATAAATAGTTTGGACAAGAAGAGAATAGAAGCTTTCGAAATGTGGTGCTACAGAAGAATGCTGAAGATTAGATGGGTAGATCACATAACTAATGAGGAAGTATTGAATAGGATTGGGGAGAAGAGAAGTTTGTTGCACAACTTGACCAGAAGAAGGGATCGATTGGTAGGACATGTTCTGAGGCATCAAGGGATCACCAATTTAGTATTAGAGGGCAGCGTGGAGGGTAAAAATCATAGAGGGAGACCAAGAGATGAATACACTAAGCAGATTCAGAAGGATGTAGGTTGCAGTAGGTACTGGGAGATGAAGAAGCTTGCACAGGATAGAGTAGCATGGAGAGCTGCATCAAACCAGCCTCAGGACTGAAGACCACAACAACAACAACAACATATATCATTAAGTTTTTCCTTTAGTTTCTATACAATGATATAAATCAGTAATCCCACAACTCTCGGATCAGCTAACAGAACGAAGCGCACGAGCCATATGATGTAAATTTGTAAGCTGTGAGAGGACCATTTAGTGTACTGCTTGTTGTTTTTACAGTTTATTCCACTTCTCGTAAAAGTTAGGTGACCATTTCTGCACTCACTGTGTGTTCTAGCCTCATTGATAGTATTCCGTTTCACTCCTTTCCACGCTCCTCCACAGTAATGTTTACGCTAGAGCTATGTTTAAAGCCTAGAGACAGAAACTGGACCAAATAGACCAGCGAACAACCTGCATCGTGAACTTAGCCGGTAGCCACACATGTCTTCCACACTGCTCAGTTCTATACGGAGGAACGCTAGTATATCAACAATAACCGACGCTCGTATTTCTCAAACCGCAGAACATAGACTCAGAGCTAACAGTAGAACAATTTCATCATTGCTGTACTATGAAGACAAACTTTTTATGATTTTACGTTTTGACATCGGAAGGAAACCGCGAGAACTGTACCACACTTCAGAAATCAACGGGCTGTGACTTTACGAAATATTCAATGTAATAAAAATCTGTATAAGTCAAAGAATTGAACCGATTATTTGAAGGGCAGTTGAAGCCAATTAACCAAAAAATTAAGTTACGTTGGTTAATGAAATACATATATTTGTATAAAAAGAACAGAAACTACATACTTTCGGCCCATTTTATCACTGAGTGCAATATTATATACGAGGGCAGTTCAATAAGTAATGCAACACATTTTTTTTCTGAAACAGGGGTTGTTTTATTCAGCATTGAAATACACCAGGTTATTCCCCAATCTTTTAGCTACACAACACTATTTTTCTACGTAATCTCCATTCAATGCTACGGCCTTACGCCACCTTGAAATGAGGGCCTGTATGCCTGCACCGTACCATTCCACTGGTCGATGTCGGAGCCACCGTCGTACTGCATCAATAACTTCTTCATCATCCGCGTAGTGCCTCCCACGGATTGCGTCCTTCATTGGGCCAAACATATGGAAATCCGACGGTGCGAGATCGGGGCTGTAGGGTGCATGAGGAAGAACAGTCCACTGAAGTTTTGTGAGCTCCTCTCGGGTGCGAAGACTTGTGTGAGGTCTTGCGTTGTCATGAAGAAGGAGAAGTTCGTTCAGATTTTTGCGCCTACGAACACGCTGAAGTCGTTTCTTCAATTTCTGAAGAGTAACACAATACACTTCAGAGTTGATCGTTTGACCATGGGGAAGGACATCGAACAGAATAACCCCTTCAGCGTCCCAGAAGACTGTAACCATGACTTTACCGGCTGAGGGTATGGCTTTAAACTTTTTCTTGGTAGGGGAGTGGGTGTGGCGCCACTCCATTGATTGCCGTTTTGTTTCAGGTTCGAAGTGATGAACCCATGTTTCATCGCCTGTAACAATCTTTGACAAGAAATTGTCACCCTCAGCCACATGATGAGCAAGCAATTCCGCACAGATGGTTCTCCTTTGCTCTTTATGGTGTTCGGTTAGACAACGAGGGACCCAGCGGGAACAAACCTTTGAATATCCCAACTGGTGAACAATTGTGACAGCACTACCAACAGAGATGTCAAGTTGAGCACTGAGTTGTTTGATGGTGATCCGTCGATCATCTCGAACGAGTGTGTTCGCACGCTCCGCCATTGCAGGAGTCACAGCTGTGCACGGCCGGCCCGCACGCGGGAGATCAGACAGTCTTGCTTGACCTTGCGGTGATGATGACACACGCTTTCCCCAACGACTCACCGTGCTTTTGTCCACTGCCAGATCACCGTAGACATTCTGCAAGCGCCTATGAATATCTGAGATGCCCTGGTTTTCCGCCAAAAGAAACTCGATCACTGCCCATTGTTTGCAACGCACATCCGTTACAGACGCCATTTTAACAGCTCCGTACAGCGCTGCCACCTGTCGGAAGTCAATGAAACTATACGAGACGAAGCGGGAATGTCTGAAAATATTCCACAAGAAATTTTCGGTTTTTTCAACCAAAATTGGCCGAGAAAAAAAATGTGTTGCATTACTTACTGAACTGCCCTCGTATATTTGGAAAAAGACGTAAGTCACTGACTAGTTTTCTTTTCAAAATAAATCCGGATATTTCCCCTCTGTTCGGAAATACACGAGCTGTCAATCGGGTAGTCACCGAGACCAAGTGAATGTTTGTTGTTTCGAGGATGTTAATTCCAGTATTTCGATTCAAGTATGTGCATACATTGCCGTGATATAACGTTGTCAAGTAGTGACAATGAAAATATGTCTTCAAGAGAATCTAATGGTCTGCAGCTGCAGAGTTGTCGGTGCTCTCTCAAAGATACAACAATAATAACCGAAGACCTCCATGTAATACAGAACGATTAGATTATTATAGACAGTATTTACGATAATGATGATGCTACAGTTTTAGGGCACTAAATTGTAAGGTCAATGGCGTTGTGCTAGATACGCTGACATCGTTCGCGACAAAGATTAACTGAGATTCGGAAAACAACACAGTACAACTGCTGAAATAAATAAACAAACTGACTCTCGACAACTTGAGGCCCAGTGGTTAACGTCGGTGTCTCTATGTCGCGGGATCCCGGGTTCTGTTCTCAACCGGGTCGGAATCTCCTTCGCTCGAGGACTGTGTGTGTGTGTGTGTGTGTGTGTGTGTGTGTGCGTGTGTGTGTGTGTGTGTGTGTGTGTGTGTGTGTGTGTGTTTTTATGTTTTTGTGTGTGTTGTGCTAGTCATTTTATATCATTTTTATCGACGTGCAAGCCGCCGATGAAGTGGCGAGTGGCTCCAATAGAAAGGTCCGCCCTCTGTCGCAATGTCCCGGCCAATCGTCCCATACCATCACCTCCTTTCATCCAACTGACTGATAGTTTCAAACAAGCCACACACATCCGCAAAAGATCATTTCAAATGACTTGTTCAAAATAGTGCAACGGACAAATCAGATATAAGGTAGGTTGACTGCGAACAAATTGTGTAACGTATTAAGTAGGTTAGTTGATACATTTATTAACAGATGAAAAAAGCTGAAAAGCAGTTGCTGCAGGAAAAATTTGAAAATAACGAATGAGACGTTCGTCGGAAGGACATCTGATGCATACTGAAAAAGTAAAATTAACTTTCGGAGAACTTAAATGTGAATATGCCAGCATTAAGATGACAAAAAGAAATACAGTATTAAACACAGAAGAGAGACAAGGCAGGAGGAAAGAGCACTTTGTGAGGCTCTACAAGCGAGAGCAGCCGTCTGGTAACATGGTAGAAGAATAAATAGATGTAAGTTTTGAAGGCACGGAGTTAAAGTTTCTCTTTGAAAGCAAGCAAGACAGAAAGGATGAATAATATTTCTACAAAACCTCTAAAATCACAGGAGGAAAACGTCATTATGCTCTAATTGGTTTCGGCTATTTCGCCACCATGTGGCAAGCTTCAATGCTTAAAACGCTAATAACCACGTGTCCAGAAATTGCAGAATATGTTATACACAGGATGACAATTATTGGTCTATAAGGAAAAAAACGTAATCAGTTACAAAGCAAGGCGTGCACACACTTTATTCAACATGTAAGCATCACTACAGATAACTGGATTTAGGTTATAACACGTTCGACATGCCTGCCAACATTGACGGCAATGTGACGCAAACTAATAGCGAAACTCTGTATGGCGCGCTGCAGTGTCGCAACGTCAGTGCTGTCGATGACATCCTGAACAGCCGTTTTCAGCTCAGTAATCGTTTGGGGTTGTTGCTGTACACCTTGTCTTTTTTTTTTTTTTTTTGTCATCAATCCTCTGACTGGTGCTAACCTCTTCATCTCAGAGTAGCACTTGCAACCTACGTCCTCGTTTATTTGCTGAATATATTCCAATCTCCGTCTTCCTCTACAGCTTTTGCCCTCTACAGCTCCCTCCAGTACCATGGACGTCATTTGCTGATGTTTTAACAGATGTCCTGTCATCCTGTCCCTTCTCCTTGTCAGTGTTTTCCACATATTCCTTTCCTCTCCGATTCTGCGTAGAACCTCCTCATTCCTTACCTTATCAGTCCACCTAATTTTCAACGTTAGTCTGTAGCAATACATATCAAATGCTTCGATTCACCCTCTGCTTCGGTTTTCCCATAGTCCATGTTTCCCTGCCATACAATGTTGTACTCCAGACGTACATTCTGAGAAACTTCTTCCTCAATTTAAGGTTGATATTGGAAATTAGCAGACATCTCTTTGCCAGGAATGGCCTTTTTGTCATTGCTAGTCTGCTTCTGATGTCCTCCTTGCTCCGTCCATCATTGGTTATTTTATTGCCTAGGTAGCAGAATTCCTTAACTTCATCTACTTCGTGATCCTCAGTCCGGATGTTAAATTTCTCGATGTTCTCATTCCTGCTACTTTTCATTACCTTCGTCTTCCTTCGATTTACTCTCAATCCATACTCTGTACTCATTAGATCGTTCCTTCCGTTCAGCACATCATGTAATTCTTCTTCACTTTCACTCAAGATAACAATGTCATCAGCTAATCGTATCATTGATATCCTTTCACCTTGAATTTTAATTCCACTCCTGAACCTTCCTTTTATTTTCATCATTGCTTCCTTGATATAAAGATTGAACAGCAGGAGTGAAAGGCTTCAACCTTGTCTTACACCCTTTTTAATAGCAGCACTTCGTTCTTGGTCTTCCACTCTTATTATTGCCTCTTGGCTGTTGTCCATATTGTATATGGCCCATCTCTCCCTATAGCTTACCCCTACTTTTTCACAATTTCGAACATCTTGCACCATATTACATTGTCGAACACTTTTTTCAGATCGACAAATCCTATGAACCTGTCTTGTTTTTTCTTTAGTCTTCCTTCCATTATTAACCGCAACGTCAGAATTGCCTCTCTCGTGCCTTTACCTTTCCCAAAGCGAAACTGATCGTCATCTAGCGTATCCTCAATTTTCTTTGCCATTCTTCTGTACATTATTCTTGTAAGTGGCTTGGATGCATGACCTGTTAAGTTGATTGTGCGATAATTCTCGCACTTGTCAGCTCTTGCCGTCTTCGGAATTGTGTGGATGATATTTTTTCGAATGTCAGATGGTTATGTCGCCAGACCAATGTGAATAGTCGTTTTCTTGTCAATAATATGTTATCTAGTCCTTCTGCCTTATTGACCTTAAGTCCTCCAAAGCTCTTTTAAATTTTGATTCTAATATTGGAGCTCCTATCTTTTCTAAATCGACTCCTGTTTTTTCTTCTATCACATCAGCCAAATCTTCCCCCTCATAGAGGCTTTCAATGTATTCTTTCCATCTATCCGCTCTCTCCTCTGCATTTAACAGTGGTATTCCCGTTGGACTCTTAATGTTATCACCTTTGCTTTTAATGTCATCGAAGGTTGTTTTGACTTTTCTTTATGCTGAGTCTATCCTTTCAAAAATCATTTCTTTTTCGATGGCTTCACATTTTTCCTGCAGCTATTTCGTCTTAGATTCCCTGCACTTCGCATTTATTTCATTGCTCAGCGGCTTCTCTTTCTGTATTCCTGAGTTTCCCGGCAAATTTTTGTACTTCCTCCTTTCATCGATCAATTGTAGTACTTCTTTTGTTACGCATGGTTTCTTCGCAGTTACCTTCTTTGTACGTATGTTTTCCTCCTAACTTCTGTGATGGTCCTTTTTAGAGATGTCCATTCCTCTTCAACTGTACCGCCTACTCAGCTATTGGTTATTGCTGTATCTATAGGCTTAGACCAACTGTATCTCGTCATTCCTTAGTACTTCCTTATCCCACACTTCTTTGCGTGTTGATTCTCCCCTGCTAATGTCTTAGACTTTAGCCTACCCCTCATCACTACTATATTGTGATCTGAGTATATCTGCTCCTGGGTACACTTTACAATCCAGTATCTGATTTCGGAATCTCTGTCTGACCATGATGTAATCTAACTGAAATCCTCCCGTATCACCCAGCCTTTTCCAAGTATATCTCCTCCTCTTGTGATTCTTGAGCAGAGTATTTGCTATTACACGCTGAAACTTGTTACACAACTCAATTAGTCTTCCTCCTCTTTCATTGCTTGTCCCAAGCGCATATTTTTCCGTAACTTCTTGTTCTACTCCTTCCCCTACAATTGCATTCCATGACTTAGATTTTCGTCTACCTCTATGTACTCTATTACCCTTTCATTATCCTCATATACTTTCTATATCTCTTCGTGTTCAGCTTGTGACGTCAGCATGTATACCTGAACTATCGCTGTCGGTGACGGTTTGCTGTTGGTTCTGATAAGAACTACCATATCACTGAAATGTTCTCAGTAACATACGCTCTGCCCTAGCTTCCTATTCATAACCAATGCAACTCCCGTTATAACATTTTCTGCTGCTACTGATACTACCCTATTCTCATCTGACCAGAAATCCTTGTCTTCTTTCCATTTCACTTCACCGACCCCAACTATGTCAAGATTGAGCCTCTGCATTTCCATTTTCAGATTTCCTAACGGCCTTACCACATTCAGTTTTCCGGCATTCCACGCTCCGATTCGTAGAATGTTATCCTCCCTTGGTTATTCAATCTTTCCCTTACGGCCACGTCCCTTTTGACAGTGCCCTTCCAGAGATCCGAATAGGTGACTATCCGGGATCTTTTACCAATCGAGAGATTATCATGACACTTTTCAATTAATGGCCGGATGCTCTGTGGATACTCGTTACGTGTGTTTAATGCAGTGGCTTGGATTGTCTTCTGCATCCTCATGTCGTTGGTCGTTGCTGGTTCTTTAGGGGCCGTTTCCTAGACAAGAGAATGCCCTGATCATCTGTCCGCTCTTCCGCCCTCTTTGACAAGGTTATTGGCAGAATGAGGATGGCTTTTTATACCGGAATCACTCGGCCGCCAATGCTGATCATTAGTCAAAATCTAAGCGATGTCGGGTTTCGAACCCGGGAACGAGCACGTTTTGATTACTTATCAAAGACGCCTTAGACAACGGGTGGCGCAAATAAAACGTTATAATGAGCTCTATTTACATTCTCAGAGCTGGAGCACCTGATCTCTCTGTTTATTATCAATGCTGAAACGAAGCACTCAAATGCAAGTATCTTATTATTAATAAATGTAATAAGGTTGAAGTGTTTCATCAACATGTGCCCATTACTAGAGCAAATTCCAATAACTACAACCTCTTGGTACCTATTAGTACCCATCGTCAGTTAGCCACTGAAAAGCACAGTCCGTAATTTTCAGCGTCCTGCCTGCAACTATTATGTCTCAATTTATCTGCTTGTCCTCCGTTTTAGCCAGTCATAAGTGGAACAAATTAGCCAACAATTTGTGTCTATCCAAAAACGACGCTGCAATTTAAAGGAGATGGGAGCTTTCGTGTTAGATTTTTGAGTAGCTTCTCGCTAAGTTCTCCATCTGTCAAAGAGCGAACCAACATCACCGTCCTTTAATTAATTATTCAAAAACAGTCTTAATCGCATTTATTATTATTACATCGCCAACCGGTATCAACCCGACGTAGGGGTCATCTATAGTTTCCTGCAGTTATGTAGACAGGAGTGACACCACCAGCAGTCGACCAATGGTGTAAACGCCCAGAAGATGAGCCCTACGTCGGGTTGAAACCCGATGGCGGTATAATAATAATAATTGCGATTAAGACTGTTTTTGAATAATTGATTAACCATATTAATCGCTGCTTCATCTCCACAACCATGTTGTCCAAAAATCACCGTTCTTTGCCAGCACACTCCAAGCTTCCCTTGTTGCAATGATTTTTTTTTTTTTTTGTTTCGCCTCCATTGCTTTTCATTTCGTTATCTCTTGTGCTACCTTTGATATTTCTAGCTTTTGCCAGTGTTGCTGTAGGAATATCATTACACTTATTTGACAGGAGTAACGCCCGTATCACAAAGTTAGTATGTCAGAAATTATCCAGTTAATGGTTGCCACGCTATAATTATTTTATTGTTTTTTATTATATCATCATATTTCCTAAGCGCAGTGTAATATTTACTGGAAAGAAAATCTTTTAAAATGTGTGATGTGAGGTGAGAAAAGGGCTGTGGGAACTATAACAGTGCTCAATAAAATAAATGCATAAATAAATAAAAATGCTTCTAGCACACCTTTTTATAAATGGAACTGAGCTTCGCAAATGGCACTGCGTACATTGTTTGGAAGTTACTAGTCCGTTATACACCCAATGGTCACCAAATTTGCTCATCTTTCGCACAACCGTAGTATGGGCTTAGAAGCAACAAACGGAGCTACAGAGCGACGCGACTGTCAAACATTTCCAAGAAATAGAGGTCCATTGTTTAACAATAGCAGACAAGACCATCAGCCATCGAACAGCGGCGCTAGTGCAACTGCTAAAATACTCTTCCATTAAAAAGTCGTACGACGATTCTTCAACCGCCGTTGAATGCCCTTGTAAGGGTTTCATTTCGAAAGCACAGTAAGCATATCTACGCTATCTGTAGTAACATATTTATGCTGTCTATAGTAACGAACGTGCGTCTTGAACAATTATGAACTGTTGGCTAACAACTCGATCAGTTCTGGTATCGAAAAGAAGAGGTCTGCAACGCACCAGGTTGGAAAGAAAGCAGCCCTCTGCTCATTCCACAAATCTGGGACGTAGCTGCTTTCTATTAATGCTCCAAATGTGATACAAATGCTGTGTACATTATCCGAAGCAAGTATGATGTTACTGCGATATTTACATATACCTCTCGTATATAAATGTTCATTTATTTATAATTCGTTATTGAACTTCGATCAGACATTGCTATGATTATCGTTATTATTATTGCCGATTCTTCCCGAAGGAACACGATACGCTGTATCGATAAAAGTGCTTGGGGATGGATTATAAAAACAAATCAGTGGCGAAACTCGATCGAATTTTGAAACAATTGCTAGTCCGGCGACCTAATGCCTATCTACGCCTGCCTCGAAGTACGCAGCAATGCGCACGCTTAACTGAACTGGAAAGTCGTGTGTAGTCAGAGTCGCCATAAAGCGAACTTCAACTCAGCATGCACAGAAAGGAAACTAACATGGCGTCGTATGCTAATAGGAAATCAGTACGTATTGCTTTCTCTGCATTATATTCTGTGGTAGTGAATAACACGAAAAGACAACCGTCGTTATAGTGGCAACAACGTGTGAGCAGACGGGTAAAGAGGGGACACTTCAAAATTCTCCAAAAATTACTTCTTTTAGAGGAGGAATACCCGTCCAGAGTTATTTGATTAGTGAGGATAATCATCGATTCTTAAAGAACTTTTTGCAATGTAAATTGACAAAGCAAGACACTGTGATGAGAAAAGTAATTACTTCTTCTGAGAAGTTATCGGTTACTCTAAGATTCCAAGCAATGGTGCATCTAAATCTCTCAAAAAATTGTACTTTCCGAAAGTTAACATTCTCACTGACAGTACTTCTCTTAGAGGTTTCAATGACACACCTTTCTTAGTAGTACTGTGAACACAAAGCTTTTATGTTCTTTTTAATATACTCGCCTGCCGTCTGCAGCCTACATTCTTCCAACCCTTTGCCCATAACGCAAACTGGAAGAACGTTGACAACAACGTCGGGTGGAGTGCCACCGTGGTAGTACGTACCACAGAGCAGGCGACAGCTCCAGTACGGTGAGTGTGACGGGCGAGAAGGATACACAAGCTGGAGACAAGACCTGAGCTACATCGCGTCTACGCACTAAGCCAAATAGGGCGGGCGGGTGATTCTCCACCATACCGTGTGCGCAGAACGTTAACATACACTATATTTCCTTTAATGCTGTATAATGATAGTTTCTGTTGTGATAATCCATACATCTTATGTCAAACGCCTTCATACTTTTCTGTTAACTCATGTGCTGTTTTCAGGAAGTTTGCTTATTCTGCCTTCTTTCATCTCGGTAGCACTTAATCGGCACGCAGCGAGAGCTACGAAATGCACAGCTGCAGTTGTCTTCACCGCTTGGAAGCACAAATGTGAGTAAATCCTTTTGCTAGAAATCAGCAGCATTAGTGTAACATCCTCTGAACTTTCACACACGGATATAGACTTGTTTATAATTCCGTGTAACATGCAGCAGCAAGGTGGGAGAAGCGAGTTTTCACAACCTGCGTAGCTCTGTGTGTGTGTGTGTGTGTGTGTGTGTGTGTGTGTGTGTGTGTGTGTGTGTGACTAGTTCCTGAGTTGACTGTTCTGTATTATAGGAAAAAAGAGAAACTACAGGAACATAAATTTAATAATCGCCGACTCCAGAGAAACACAATCTTTATAGGGGAAGACGATAGCATGCTAAGAAGTTCAAGGAGAGCGCTCTTCCAGAGCCCAGTGATGAGAAGAAAGTTTCTTCTTATTTAAAATCCAGGACAGAATCCAATAATACGAAAACAGATGCTTGGGGAGGAACGACAAAGCTTGCAGAAAACAGAAGTCGCAATCTTAATGAAAATTTCAATATAAATGGAAAAAGAGTGATGCATGATTCACAATCTCATCCAAGAAAGATTTCACGTAGACTTGTCTTTGATGCCTCTCAGCCAGTGGGGCATTCCTTATCACATAATATACAATTCAACCGACACTCATCAGTCAGCAGACAGCTGACAGAAGAGAAGTCAAATTCGTCTTACGTTAATGGAAATCATAGAAGCCAAGTATTTACACAGCCACTTTCTTCAAGTCAAGCAGCATCAGAGAGTAGAATAAGTGGCACGTACAAGAAGGTAATTCCCCACAAGCATGAACAGCTCTAATATGATATTTAACCAGTAAGGCACTTAGTAAATGTTTGAAACTTTTTGTGTGAACCAGTCTCTTTAATTTTTGAGAAGTTATTGTGGGCCGTAGCTGAGGCTCTGAGGGGAACGGGCATCACAATGACTCACCATCTTTTCCATCCCCGTGCGTCATCACTGACAAGGCTTCTTTTAAAGGTTGTAGGCAACACGTTACTTGTACAGTCCAGAGAAGATACTTGTAAGACAACTAGTGAGCAGTTATTAGAAACTGCACTGCAGCATGTACATACTGTTGTTCAGAAAACAGAAGCTGGCTGCAGTTAATGATTGTAAAATCTGTTAAATTATATTAATTTTTTTCAATATTTGAACTGACTTACCTGCAAAGTGAGATGCCTTATTCACTGTATTTGATGCAGAATTTGACAGTTTTAATGGAGTGTGATATATTTGCAGCTGCATCTCATTTTGACACCTCATGTATTGAAATGTGTGTACAGCTCTCTCCAGAATGTGTGTGTGTGTGTGTGTGTGTGTGTGTGTGTGTGTGTGTGTGTGTGTGTGTGTGTGTTTGTACATAGTTATGCATGTTGAAATGCATGCAGGTTCCAAATTTGCAAGTTTGTGCGTTTGTCAGAATATTTAACGATCTCATGAAATTCTCTTCAGGGAAGTACTGCAATGATTGTGTTCATAGCTCCTTGAGTGTAAAATACAAATATTTTTACTATATATTGTTTATTTGTTGAAATGTATTTAGAATTCATATGTTTACCTGAAAATTAAAGGGAACTTCTGATTACCATGTTATACATTGTGTTGTGTGTGATGTCAGTAGGTGTTCAGTTGTTTTGTTATGATCAATGTGTGCATTTTGTAGTGTTGAGAAGTTATAGCAGCCAAAGACTCAGTTAAAAATTGTGTTCATTAGTCAGTTACTGTTCCCTCGCGCGCTAAAAGATCAGGTAAACTGGCTCTTCGCCGGCTGCGCTAACGGCATTGCTCTATGGTACTCACCAGGTTCGTAAAACTTTGCATCTCGATTTATAGGACCCCTTAAGAAGCTCATCATACTATAACAACTTCTTTTTTGTACATCTAAGTACGTGCTATTATCGTGCGAAAGGTGGGTAAAATCGGTGACCCGATGGTCGTATGCTTTCTTCGATGCATGTATGTTTTCCAAATGAAAAGGCGTAGACCAGGGCCGGCCAAACGCTGCACAGTGTGCACACGTGCGGAAGTGCTGCACATGTGCGCACGTGTGCGACAGCGAGCGATAGCGACATCTGTTATTAGACATGTGTCCTAAATGAACGGCGGCGGCTCCACTTCCCTGTTTATGTGGCACAAGCAAGAGCGCAACATACCCAGTCTCGTTTACCCCTGGTAACCGTAACCTTAACAGAGAGGTACTGAGAAATAGCAGGTACTGTGAAAAAGCAAAGGACGGGAGATCTGTATTATCAGTCGCTTAAAAATGACTGGGAACTGCAATTCTTTTTTGTAACCTTTGGTGAAAACTCACAGTGTTTGCTATGCCGCCGAATAATAGGCGGCCAGCGTAAGTTTTCAATTGAAAGACACTACAATACATATCACAAAGACGAGTGTAGTGTACTCAACAGTGAAGAACGGCAAGCAAAACTAAATGTCCCTAAGACAATGGATGAGACACATCAACTCGATTATCATTTCTCATGAGCAGTGATGAACGTGTTTGGATTTATTCCTTTCATAATTTAAAATTATTGTTTACTAACTGTGCATTATTGCCTCATTCTGCTCCATGTTACATTATTATCAGTAAAGTTGGTCATTAAACCGATTGTTCCAATGTATACTTACATTTAGGGTTTTTTTTTTTTTTTTTTAATGTGTGAAGGGCTATGCTCAGCTGAAGTCGATAAAACGTAACATTCATCTAATTGTCGGTTATTATGTAGATTTCAGACGGAACTGATGAAAGATGTAGCAATAATGGTATTGAAATAACAGGTGATCATTGAGACGTCTGCGGTTATCATTCTGTTCGGAGGTCAATGAGACAAATTACGTGGGTGTAACTGAGGGCACCGAGAATTAGTTATAGGAAACTTTGCATTAGTTTAATGTTATTTGAAATCATGAATAAGGTTCGTTGGAAGTCGCCAAGTGCTCTCTTTCTTAAATACTAGATCAAAAACATTACGCGTATTTACGTGCCGTCAGTCAAGCTGCCTTCATAAAAACCCACGGTTGTTAACTGTATTACTTGTCTTACTGGGTTAAACTGTTAACATAAAAGTTGACATCTCAACGAGTAGACTGTGACAGTATTTTAAATGTTTAATACGCGAAATACCTTCCCATGGTTGGCTTGCAAGCTGTGGAAAGAGCACTAGAATGCTGCGGTACAGAGTATCCCAGCAAGTGGATAAAGCGACATCTGTGCGTTGAAACATGCACTACATGAACGCTGACGGCTGCGGCGTGCACGCTGTGACCCGGAAGTTGCACACGTACAGGAGCACCGCACGCGTGCAGAATTTCTGGCCCTGGCGTAGACGATCGTTTAGCATCCGTCGTGGCATAGCACGTGAAAATAGCGGCGTTCCTCATGCAGAGTTGCGCGTGCCGCACGTGATGTAGGCCAGAGCGCACGTGACCGCTAGCAACAGGTGGTCAGTGCCCCCGTGTGCGGGGAGTTGCTTTGGTGGGGGCGGTGGGGGAGTAGGGAGCGGGGCAGCGGCGACGTCAGCAGCCAGGGGTAGGCTATTAAGCACGCCCGTCAGACCGTGCATTCAATCACTCGTGCTGGCGCAGGAACAGGCGCGCACAAATGTCACGTGCTCTATTCACACCGCTCTTCTCTCTCTCTGTCTCTCTCTCTCTCTCTCTCACACACACACACACGCACACACAGTCATAATGCAATAAGAGAAGTTCATGAACTGGGCGATTAAAAATAGAAGTTTATTTTCGCTTCGAGCGAAATGTCACGTGCTGTACCACGCCAGCAAAGTAAAAGAAAGGAATGCATATATTAACAAACAGATGTGTGCACGTAACCAGTAGGCTTAAGAATGAACTAATGATTCCACCAGAAGCAAATGCTTCGAGCATCGTCTCTTTTCGAAAGTGCCTTTTGCTTCGACTGTAGCTTACGTTGCACAAATTTGTGAAAGGAGTGTGTATTCTCGAATATGTGTTGTTCTTGTGGTTTTCAGTCCGAAGACTGGTTAAATGCAACTCTCCAAGCTACCCTATCCCGCGAAAGCTTCATCTCCATGTGACTACTGCAATCTCCATCCTTTTGAATCTGCTTACTGTATAAATCTCTTGGTCACCCTCTACGATTTTTACCTCCAGTAATAACTAGTGATCCCTTGATGTCTCAGTGTATGTCCTACCAACCGATCCCTTCTTCTAGTCAGATTGTGCCACATATTTTTTTTCCCCAATTCTCTTCAGCACTTCCTCGTTAGTTAAGTGATCTACCCGCCTAATCTTTGGTATTCTTCTGCCGCACTACCTTTCAAAAGCTTCTATTCTCTTCTTGTGTGACCTGTTCATCGTCCATGTTTCGCTTTCATATATGGCTACACTCCATCCAAAGACTTTCACAAAAGACATCCTGACACTTAAACCTATACTTCATGTTAACAAATTTCTCTTCTTCAGAAATGCTTTTCTTGCCATTGCCAGTCTACAGTTTGTATCCTCTGTCCATTCCGTTCAACTGCTCTTCCAGGTCCTCTGCTGTCACTGATAGAATTACAATGTCATCGGCCAACCTCAAAGGTTTTATTTCTTCTACCTGGACTTTAACTACTACAAATTTTTCTCTTGTTTCCTTTACTGCTTGCTCAATGCACAGATTGAATAATACAGGCGATACGCTACATCCTGTCTCACTCCCTTCTCAACAATTGCTTCCCTTTCAGGCCCCTCGATTCTTATGACTGCCGTCTGGTTTCTGTGCAAGTTGGAAACAGCCCTTCGCTCCCTGTATTTTACCCCCGACACCCTCAGAGTTTCAAAGAGGTTATTCCAGTCAACAGAGTCAAAAGCTTTCTGTAAGTATGCAAACGCTATAAACGTAGGTTTGCCTTTCCTTAACCTATCTTCTACGTCAAATCTGCTAGTCTCAGATTCCCCATTTCTCCCTTTCTTACTACTCGTTTCAAGCCGCTCTCTCTCCCTACACTTACGAACTAACAATAATTTCTCCAGACTACTGTCTGTTATACGATTGTCAAACAATTCGGTTATCTGTTTCTATCTGCAGCCGTTTCCAGTGGATTCCGACACAAATTTATTGCAGAATATTTTGAAAAAGAGAAGAAAAAAAGCTGCGAAGTTAGTCCCGAACACAATGACTCCAGAACAGAAACAATGTCGAGAAGACCTCTGCCGCGATTAATCGATATTCCAAACGAGCACGTTTCTTTTCTGGAAAGACGTCATCACGGGTGACAAGACTTGGTGTTGTAATCGAACCTATGACAGAACGACAAAACTGCTGAAATTCACATGAAGATTCAACGGTTTGACGACTTAGTGACATTCACGCCAATGTGACGCACGAGTTGGACAACATCCCAAAGAATTTGCTGAGTTTCACATGGTTGAAAGAACGTTCATTGCGTTGTATTCAAGCGGGAGGAAACTATTTACAGCATTTGAAGCATTAAAACCACCATCTTAGTGTTTCTCTATACTTCATTCTTCCAATATTGGAACTTTTTGGACTGACGTGTTAGACTAAAATGGAACGATGATGTGTAAAATACTTGGAATGCTCAAAACTCGGCAGTATAGGACAACATCAAATGGCACCTCTTACATTCCTGTACAGAGCCATGTGTTTTGACATCTATTGTTGTTTTAGTCTGTTGCCACTTTACAAACACAGTGGCGCAAACAAGAGTGAACATATGATATCTTTATGTAGCCCCAACGTTATCATACTGCTTATTTGCTATTCTGTTGACCCCAGTTGAATGTTTTACTGTCCTACACTACCGTGTTACCTGTCTATTGATCCTTCAGTAACCTACCTGTCCTTATGTTTGGTAACATTTCTTCATAAACTTCTTTATCTCAGTATTCTATTTGGTATCTTTAGTCTCTCACTATAGCTTTCAAATTTTTAAAAGATGTAACTCAAGGGAAGCAGACAACAATTTCAAAGTGAACACCCTGGAGACAGAGAGATAGCTCCGTAAAAAAATTACAATAAATGACGTCAAACAGTGGTAAAATTGAAAAAGTATGAATACCCCTGAACAAGGAAATACATACAACGAATATTGAAAAACCGTTCACAAAAAGCTTTGAATTGCTGCCGAACCTACTGAAAACCAGAGAAGAAAAGAGTGAGTGGAATTTAAGAACTGAAATCTTCGGGAAATTGGACAGGAAAGGTTGATCCACTTACACAATATAAGTTCTTTGGCAACAGGAACAGTTGCGAAAGTATACAGGATCCAGCAGATAAAAAGTACTGTAGACAGAGTCAAGAAACAGACGCAAAGTTGTTTCGGACTAGAAGATCACGCACAAGCAACGCGTTTTACCTGGAGCAGATGATTAGAAAGTATATCGAAAGAAGTAGAGACATCCACCGTCCTTTTGTAAACCATGTAAAGGCTCTTTTTGGCTACGGTGAGGAATGCTAGCTTATAACTAGATGAACCATGTAAGAAAACATCTCAGCTAGTAATAAAGTACAGGGAAACTGTAAAACTGTGAGAACCCATACAAAATAATCGATTCAAGTAGGAATGCTGCTGCTGTTGTTGTCTTCACTCTGAAAACTGGGTTAATACAACTCTCCACACTAGCTTAGCCTAAGCGTATGTCCACATAACCATTGTGACCCACATCCATCTGAACCTGTTTACTATAGCCAAGCCTTGGCCTCTTCTGCGTAGCTCTGCTCTGGAAATTTAGCTATAGCTTCCATTGAACGTAAAGTTGTTAAGTATGGTTGTCAGCTTTAAAAATAGTGAAACTCTGATCAGAAGGAGGTAGAGCAACACATAATTTAGATAGTGGTAACTTGGCCATAGTACCTGTAACAGTTTCCAGAAAAATAAAATTAATTTATTTAATCTGAAGATTATAGGGTTAAACAACAATGCATATGAGTTAATAGTACGCCTATAATACGTAAAAAACATGTGAAGAGGTAGATGTTCCGTGCCTCTCCGAACATAATGTGATCATAGGGGTAGAGAAGTTAAGTATCAGGTATTAGAGACATGCATCATGTTCGTGTTGAGTTAACATGTAAAAATTAGGAGCTGCAACATTTTTGTCCTATATTTCAGAGTTTAAGGGTGTTATCATTGCTATGCATACATTGATGGCTTGAGCATAAACACTTTCAGACTAGATAGTCCCAATCGAATGCCAAGGAACCTGCGTACCCAGCAGGAAAAGAAGAGGAAAACTGATGATCTGGAGAAACTGGCCGAATATGTACTTGGTTAGTATAAGGAGTGCTTCATGGAGCTGATTTCTTGGCCTACTGTGACAGGAGGAGATGAGAATGAAGATGATTATTAGAGTGGGACATGGAAGACTTAGTCTCATTTCATTATCTGTTCTTCATCCCGAAACTAGGAAGTTTGTTATAATAGTCTAACAAATAATGGCTGTTTAGAAACTTTGTGTGGTTAGATCACTACGGGTACGCAGTTGAACACTCATTCCTAAAGAAAGATCAACAGGCGACAAGATTTAAATAACCTGTACAATTCAACTATTCATGAAACATGTTCAGAGGAATCCTAACGTACATTATCTATTTCATGGTAACCATTTTTAAATTTCTATTATGGCAGCAAAATGTCTAAATAGTTTCTATTTCCCAACAGGTAGCTAAAACGCACTGAAGCCCTTTCTTTACCGATCAATTCAAATGCTACAACAATTGGATGTTAAAGTGATTTTTGTCTTTCTTCCAGATCATTCTAGCTCTAGTCTCCTCTGAAACTGAAATCTTCGAACAAAACTGAAGCCGCCAGCTTTTAAAATATATTACGTCAGGAGTGTGAATGCACTTCACAATGAACATATTGAGATTATTTGAGCTATGAATAATCCTCAGCATTATATCTCTCGTTGTGTAAAAACGGTCTTCTCTTTTCTGTGATCTCTTAATGATACGGAAACCTCGATCGCATAGCATGAAGCTGTGCCTTCTCACTGGGAAAAAGTGTTCAATTTTTTTAAGCTTTCTATATCCATCAGCGCACAAAGATATTTGAAGAAGGCATGATTCTTATTTTGGCCCCCACAATAATCGGAATAAGTATGCAATTCTTCAGCAGTTGCGGGGACTTCATTGTTCACATAACCCATGAGAAATAAACATACCTCATCGGGACACTTTTTTCATGTCCTTCATGATACCGATATATTTTGGCAGTATTCTCTTTGAAGTTATGATTGGCAAAAACATTGACATTAATTTGATTAAGTAATATGTTTACTGGCAGGAATTGCTGGCACAATTAAATTTTGCGTATATCTTGGCAAATGGCGTGACTCTTGTTTATTTTCACTTTTTTTGAGACACCTGCTTTAACCTGTTATAAAATTTCTTTGCTCTCCGCTGGTGTACTACCATCTCACCAGTAGCAGTTCTTTTCACTGCATCGCTCAAATGCGAGCTCTTTATTTACATTTTCAGTGCTTCACATATACTGCAGTAATTAACTTGAGGCTGACCAAATTTCAGGTGGGATTGTGTTTTGAAGTACTGATAGTATGAGGTGAAGCCTATTTTAACATCTATATAATTCTTTAACGTTAAGCCTTTCATCAAAATATTTAATTTCAGACCAAGAATAATGACTTACATATGATGAGAAACTCTCAATATGCTCCTTGACAAGAAGTAATGTTCCTAGTGGTAAAGCAAACCGTTTCGTGTTATTTCCTCATAAGTCCTTTCGAATCCGGCCAAGTAGTAGAAGTGTCTGAAGTCTTCTCACTCGTTTCAGACCTACACTGCACAATGGACAGAACGCTTTCAAGCATATCTCTATTCGGTTTTCACCCACTATTACATGGTATATAAATGTGGATGTACCATCTTTCACTCGTTTATTACACCAGGCAACAGGATGACTATCAACGAGACCATTTAAGAATGCGTCTTGTTGATTCTTGCTGTCCATGTTAGAAACCCGCCTATAAATTAATAATATTTCACCAGCAGGAAGTTTCTGCACATATTTCTTCTTGCACGTGGGACGTAACAGAAACAAAATAGGCACATATAGCTAGTAAACTAATGCTGTTCCATAACCTCACTAATAAATTCGGATAGATATACAGTATACTAGACTGGGCAAATTAACATTTTAGTATAGTCTACCTGAAGTCAGGCCCAACTGTTTTTGTTGACATAGTTGTCCCTTTTGCACTGATGTACTCCAAGCCTTTGGTCCGACGTTGTTTTCTGACATTCTGTTTCGAGAGTGATGGCTCACACTTCCGTCTTCCTTTTGATTAATCGCATTCAACACAATCGTCATTCGTTACTGTCACATGGTGAATGCCAGACATGCTAAAACAAAGTATTCGAGATTCTGTATAACGAAAATTAGTAAAATACTTCAGTATGCAATAACGATTCAGTTACTCACTCAAATCACCTCAAGACAATAAACAAGAAATAAGAGCATGTAGCATCTCTATGAATATTTCACAAAAGTAAGGCTTCAGTCCGGACTGATACCCTTCCTACAGAAAACGCTAACGTTCCAATCACAATACCACAGTGAACGAGTGAGTGGACTGATTTCCTTTCTTTATAAAAAAATGTGCTTAACATTCAAGTCGTAAATTCAATGTTAACCCAAATTCGAAGAAAATGTGACTAATGCCCTTTCTTTATGAACCAATTCATATGTACAAGTTAGACATAAAGTAAAAAATATTGGAACAAATGGTTTTTGCATTGATCAGAACCTAGAAGCATATGCTTATGAGTTGTTACTACAAAATACTTCTTTGTTAATTATAACAGCTTACAATCACCTCTATGAAACTTTATGTTATTTATGAGAAATCTAGATGCATTGTTGAACTATCTGTCAAATAAGAAGGAACAATTACTAGTTTTTGGGGATTTCAGTGGAGATTTCTTAATAGACATGGCCAGAAAAGTTACCTAGAATTTTTATTTCAAACTAACTTCAGTAGACAATTCTCCAATTCAAGGGCAGCAAAATTGTAGGACAATGATTGATAATATCTTTATAGACAGTGCAAAGGCTGAAACAATTAAAGTGTAACCAATTGCTAATGGACCATCTGATCATGACATACAGTTAATGGAAATAAACACTATGGCACCTTACAGGCATGAGACAGGTTCAAACAAAGTAGTGAGGCTTATTAATGAGAACAGGATACAAAGTTTTAAGAGTTAGCTAAAAGGGATGCTATGGGATGAGGTATATGTAGAAAGAGATGCTAATGTCAAATTAAATTTATTCCATAGTAAATTGTGCTGATACTTGAAAGTGGCTTCTCTAAAAACTTATCTGAGAGATCCATTTCAAAAAAAGCAAGTAAGCTTTGGATAAAGAAGGAAATTAAAATCTCATGTAAGAGCAAGAAGGAAACGTATGCAAATGCCGCAGTAAGACAAAATCCAACATTATTTGCATACTACAAAAAATACTATTCTGTTTAAAGCAAAGTCATTAAAATGTCCAGGAGTACACATGCCCTGACAGAAATAAACAATCCAGATAATAAAATTAAAATTATATGAAGCATTGTGAAATAGGAGGCAGGACAGCCAGTCAGTGTACAAATTCGATAGAAATTAAACTAAATGGCAATGTTGGGACACACAATTCACAAGTTGCAGGTATTTTTAATAGTCAATTTCCACTCATAGCAGCAAATGTAGGATCAAATGGTTCAGTTGGGGAAACAAGAGAATATATTAAAAATGCCTTTCCACAAAACTTTAAGCAGCTAGAAGTAGCATCAATATACTTCACTGAAATTAATACATTTATAAAAATTCTAAATAACAAAAGCTCTTGTGAGGTTGATCGTATTTCAAACACAAATCTGGAAGGTTTCTCCAACTTAACAAGTAATGTCCTTAGTGATATGGAATGCACAGGGAATTTGTCAAGAGAAGTTAGTATACTGAATTATGAAACCACTTCATAAGAAAGGTAACAAGTCAGACTTAAACAATTACCACCAATTTTCTTTACAAATATCTTTTTCCAAAATATTCGAAAAAGTAATGTAGTTAAGAGTAGTCGCACACTTGAGTGGAAACAACTTGCTTTACATATCACAGTTTTGATTCCAAGATTGCTCTACTGAGAATGGTATCTATACATTCACTTATCACATCAATAGCGTTACGTACAACTGGCTTGAATTTTGTTGTTTTGAATAATTCAGACAATGCCAAAAAGGTAGAAGATTTTAATGACTGGCGTACAAATCGCAAAGGAAGTCCCATAGGGTTGATTTTCGTTCCTTATATAAGTTCCTTATATAAGTGAATTACCTCCCACTTAACATTCAACAATCGAAATTGGTACTTTTTGCAGATAATAACAGTGTTACAATAAATCCCATTAGAGAGAAGGCAACAGAACAGTTAGTAAATCATTTTCCCAAAGAATTATTAAGTGTCTATCTGAAAATAGACTCTCTCTATGTTTTGAAAAAACACACTATATTCTGTTGTGTATGACAACTAGAATCATACCAACTATTGATTAACAGTTGATGTAGCACATGAGCAGCAGTCAGTAAGTAGGCTGGAATGTTCCAAATTTTGGGTGTACATATTGACATACATTACTGAGCTTCTCAAACAGTTGGGTTCAGCTTCTTTTGCTCTTGGTATAGATGCTCATCTTGGAACAAATGTATCAGCCTCCTGACATATTTTGCATATTACCACTCAATAATGTCGTTTGGAGTAATATTATGGGGTAATTTATCACTTAGAAAGAAAATACTGATTGCACAGAAACGAACATCAAGAATATATGGTGTTCACCCACAGGTCATGTATTCACCTCGTCAATCAGCTAGGCATTTTAACTGACCTATCGTAATACACATATTTGCTAAGGAAATTTGTAATAAATAATTCATCACAATTTGAGAACAGTGATGCACATATCCAAAACACTAGAGGGAAAAATAACCTGTATTATCCGTAGTTGAAGCTGTCAGCTGCTCAGCAGCAATAAAAATTTTTGATCATTTGCCCAGTAACATTCAACGTCTGACAAGTAGCGGATCAAGTCTTAAATCTAATTTAAGATCATTTCTTCTACACAATGCCTTCTATTCGATCAACATATTTCTACTTAAAAACTGGTAGTCAGCAAAAAACAAAGAGTTAAGTGTAGTTCTACGAGTATAAATAAGATGATACTGCGTTCATTAATGTGAACACTGACCATGTACACATATCCTGTAAACTGACTCGTTCCACATCACTTCGATAAAAGGATGGTTCAAATGATCTTTGGAACATATAACTAATCAACTAACTTAATAGCGCACCGCTATCGTGCGTGTTATGACCACTTAATATGCCCAGAAGAAGCTGTAATACGTTATTAACAAATACCCTAGCTAGTTTATGTCAACCATCATCTATCAACATTGTTTAGTGTGCCTAGTACCTAATGGAATCGATGCCTGACGGAATCGATGACCAGACATGAATGACTGAATCAGTCAGAATAGTTTCTTGCACATAATAAGCGAAAGACATATAAAAATGATCAGTGATCGGCACCTAATCTCAGACTTGCAGTTAGCTATGAGGAGGAACAAATTATTGAAATCAATGCCCATTCTGCCGTTAATTCTCTTCACAATGATCTGCTGGCTTCGCTATTTCACCCAAAAACAATCTAAAATAGAGTTATACAAACATGTAAATATCCACAGTGGGAGAACTTATTACAAGAATAATAACAAAAGGTTCCACATGGTTCATATTGAATTCTAAGAATAACTCTAACAATCATCGAGTCGCGATACAATATACGAGTACGTTTGCTCGCTAGGTTAGGCTAACAAAAGACACTGAAGAAAAATATACAGAGCTACTATCCTACCATAAGACAAATGAAAAATACCCTTCAGTGTCTGTTTTATGTGCCTGATTTTCTTTGGGATTACTTTTCATTATGTGGTACTTAATTCATTGAGATTTTATGAGAAACTTTCATGTATTCAAATAAAGTAAAGCGCATACACGCGTGAGAAAAAGGTTCCCACTAATGTGGACCTTTATATAAAGCAATACCTTGTCTTCCTCTTCGATGTTTATTCCACATTTCACAAACTGGCAATTCCTTGATGCCTCAATCTGTGTCAAGTTTCGGCATAACTTTCTTTTCTCTCAAATTCGATTCGGTACCTCCACATTAGTTATTCGATCTCGCCGCCTAATTTTCGGCGTTGTTCTTTAGCAGCACGTTTCAAAAGGTTACTGTTGTCTAAAATGTTCATCGTTCACGTTTCATTCCCCACAAGGCTGCACTGCAGATAAATACCTTCCGAAAAGTATTCCTAACATTTAAATTTACAATTTACGTAAAAAATTCCCTTCCAGTAACGCATTTGTTTTTGTTGCCTAACTATATTTTAAATCCTCCCTACTTCAGCCATTGTCATTTATATTTCTGTCCAAATAGTGTA
This sequence comes from Schistocerca serialis cubense, assembly GCF_023864345.2. Taxonomy (NCBI): domain Eukaryota; kingdom Metazoa; phylum Arthropoda; class Insecta; order Orthoptera; family Acrididae; genus Schistocerca; species Schistocerca serialis. The sequence continues at coordinate 910,098,325 of NC_064638.1, read as the reverse complement.
ACATATCGACTACTTTTAGCGTCTTATTTCCTAATTTCTCTCAGAACCACCTGATTTAATGTGACTGCATTCTGCAGTCTGTATTGTTTTGTAATTGTCGATGTTCATCTTTTACTATCTTATCAAGACACGATCCATTCTCTATCAGGTGCTTCGCTGTCTTGAACGGAATTGCAGCGTCATTAGCAAAATTCAAAGTTTTTATTCCTCGCCCTGAATTTTAATTATCTTTCCAAATTTCGCTTTGGCTGCCTTTACTGCCTGCTAAATATCCAAAATGAAAATTGAATAACATCGGGAAGAAGATAAGGCTACAACTCTGTCTCACTCCAGTCTCAACCATCACCTTCCTTCCGTCACCCGCGACTCTTGTAACTGCCATCTGGTTTCTGTTCAAGTTGTAAACAATTCTTTTTTTCGTATTTCACCCTCGCTGACTTCAGAACTTCGAAGAGTGAATTACGGTGAACATTATCGAAAGCTTTCTATAATATCCACAACACTCTTTTCGCATCCATAGGCCATTAGGGTTAAAATTATAGAATAAGCTAAAGTTGGTGTTCCTAAGTGAGGAAATAATTACCACAAATGAATATTTAGATTTTAATTGACATAAAAACTTACGTCTTAATAAGACAGCAAGTGCTCGAAATGAGGACAGTTACTCCCACTCAACGCCCACATGTTGTCAAGATTGTTTCCACTACGCTGCACAAGTTACGCTGGGAAGCACTTACACATCCTCCCTCCATACAGTCACGATCTCAACCCATGCCGTTTCCATATTTTTGGAATCCTGAAGAGAGACACTCATGGCCGTCGATTTCCTTCGGTCAAAGAGGTACAAACATGGTTCCGTAGGCAACCCCAAACATTTTCCAATGAATACACTGTCCGTCTTGTCTCACAGTGGTATGAATGTACTAAAAATTATGGCGGGTACTTTTGAAATAATAAACTGTTTACTTACTTTTCGTCCATCTGTTTCGTATTCATTTTACTACCCCTTATACACAGGAGAAACATTTGATGCACGTCATTTGCTGTACATAATATCGAGCGGAGAAAGGCGTGTCAGATGTTTCCCTCCTTTGCTCTATTTTTCCTGTTGTGTTGGCCGAAGAGCCAACTCCGTGTTACGATTGTGGGCCGAAACGCACGAGTTTTAACTGACGCAGGCTGGCGTGAGGAGGGAAGAACTATACTGACGTAAGGTCTGGAACATGACAAGGAATTAGAATTCAGAAAGCGGACGTAATTAGTTTGATACGTAACTTTAATCCATTAATGATGAACGCCGCTCTTGACGGTACATGATTCACAATATTATCTGTTAGTAACTGAATATGGCGCCTTGCTAGGTCGTAGCAAATGCTGTAGCTGAAGGCTATGCTAAACTGTCTACTCTGCAAATGAGAGCGTATGTAGACAGTGAACCATCCCTAGCAAAGTCGGCTGTACAACTGGGGCGAGTGCTAGGGAGTCTCTCTAGACTAGACCTGCCGTGTGGCGGTGCTCGGTCTGCAATCACTGATAGTGGCGACACGCGGGTCCGACGTAAACTAACGGACCGCGGCCGATTTAAAGGCTACCACCTAGCAAGTGTGGTGTCTGGCGGTGACACCACATTTCCCTTTTAGACAGATCATTTCACAAAATGTTTGAGCTACTTCTTTTTTTAATTTTTTTAAGTTTTCTTGAGTAGGCTTTGTCTTATTGACGCCTCATTCGCTTTCCTAACGTCTTGTGTTCTCAAAATCCCCTTAGTTCGATACTTGATATGAAAGAAATCATGTTGACAGTTAAATGTCACAACACTGTAACTTTTTATGACCAAAATACCCACGCCTGGAAGATACGAACTTTTCGATACTTCATGTGCATAGCTAGCCGCAAATGTTCTTGAAATACTGCAAATTCCTCCAAAATACTCATTAAACTTTTTTAATTACTCTGAATACTTTGAAGCGATTAAATATATTGTTGCAAAACTAGGCTTCACGCTGGTATACCACATTTATCCATTTTCAAATCTTAGTTAAGCTATGAAAATTCGGACAATAACCCATTGTGTAGTTTTTAAGGATCTTGTTTTCGCTGTTCGCAAACATTTGACAAATCTTGTTTGGGCTCCACTGAAACGTTCTGCTAAAAGTATCAAGTAGTGTCAGTTACAACTAAAGTAGCATACCATAGAGTTTGGACGAAGTTGATCATAACAGGGCAACAATAAACAAACTAAGTAACGTGGAGCAAAAATACAAGAGTAGCAAGAGATATGTGCATAAAAGGATTGTCGAAAAAATATATGCATGTGGGGCACAAAAAGAGAATGAAGAAACAAGGATGACAAAAAAAAAGAAAAAAACATCGTGGGATCGGATAAGAAATGAAGAACTAAGGGATAGAGAGAGAGAGAGAGAGGGGGGGGGGGGCGTTGAGGAGGAGGGAGGGAATCGAAACTGGTATTATAGAGAAGGTTGACTACGTGGTTTGGGCGCATTGAGGGAAACCCATTAGGCAAATCGCCGAATAGAATGATAGACTAGACACTGCCAGGAAGGAAAAGAAAAGAGGACAACCTTGATGGAATCGGACAATAGAAATTCAACGAGCCATGGTATATCGATCACTACAGCTAGGGCTATTGGGGCTATGGACACCACTGGCAATCTGGATGAAAGAAATGGCAGCAGTTGCAATATTGCAATAGACGAGCCTGATGAAGACTTTACATCGGTTTTTAATTTCCATTATTAGCATCACCTTTCGAATATACCTATTTTCTTCTTCTATGATGTCCCTGAGGTCCTCTTTTAACTTCAACTGTACTCAACATCTATATTTTGAGATTTTTAAAAGTATCGTTCATTTCAATATTTTCCAACAAAAGCGTCTCTTTGGTGACAAAAGTTTTCCTTCCTAAAGGTTCCTCCAAATGCCTCAAATGTAAGTGGAGTATTGGCACTATATGTCATATCTGTAGGACTATATTGCGCCAGGTAAAAATATGAAGACAGAGAGAAAGAGAGAAGGAGAAAAAGAGAGAGGGAGGGAGGGAGGGAGAGAGAGAGAGAGAGAGAGAGAGAGAGAGAGAGAGAGAGAGAGAGAGAGAGCTCGTGTGCTCTTTTACAATTCGTTTCTTTTCAGCACAAATCCCAGTGATAATCTAACTGCGGTCGTTCAGTGTCCGTACACAGTGCTCTCTCCTCACAAACAACTGATGAAGGGAATGAAATGAGTGAGTCGTAAATCCGCACTGCAAAAGAACTCAATCAGGACTTTGTCAAAGCTGTGACCGTGGTGACCAGACAAAAAAATTGTTAATTAATGCTGCACACACATTTTCCGTCAGCTGTCCATTATTTAAGCTCCAGCGAAAAACAAGACGAATTATCAATTGATACATGAAACATCATTATTTATGGAGAATTTATTCTCAGTGTAAATAGAGAGAATTTTTCACAACGAAATTGTGGCTGTGGAATTATTTTCTGTACTTGCAGTTTCATTTAGCAAACCGAGTAAAACAGTTATTAATTTAATGGTACAAAATGTATACACTTACGTATTTTTGAGGCTCAGTACCAACCGAAATAACGACATCAACAGAACAACTACAACAGCGAAATGCTCGCTCAAAGGTTTTATACACAAGCATCATATTTGGAACCAGTTCAATGACCTTCCCGATCCAACTGCCCGCAAAATCTCCTCACTTAGCTTGTCTGGGATGTATTAGTAGACCGCAGTATCATTGCACCTCTGAGTGAGGATTCTCTGGTCGTCTTATTGTGAGTCAGAACGTAAACTGGGTCGATACTAAAGCGCATAACAAAACTCAGCGATACAGAGAACCTTATTGGAGGTACAACTTCAACGGAGGGATAACTTTTGAGAAGCCAGACAAACGTGTTGTTCCTGAAGAAGGTTAGTAGCCGTTTCAATAGTTGCAGGGTCAACAGTCTGGATGATTGACTGATCTGGCCTTGTAACATCAACCAAAGCGGCCTAGCTGTTCTGTTACTGCGAACGGCTGAAAGCAAGAAGGAATTACAGCCGCAATTTTTCCTGAGGGCATGCTGCTCTACTGTATGGTTAATTGATGACGTCTCCTTTCGTAAAATATTCCGGAGATAAAACAGTCCCCCATTCGGATCTGCGAGTGGAAACTACTCAGGAGGATATCGTCATCAAGAGAAACAAAGCCGGCGTTCTAGGGATTGGAGAGTGAAATGGTAATTCCCTTAATCGGACAGGTAGATTAGAGAATTTAAAAAGGGAAATGCATAGGTTTAAGTTACATATACATTACTGGCCATTACAATTGCTACACCACGAAGATGACGTGCTACAGATGCGAAATTTAACCGACAGGAAGAAGATGCTGTGATATGCAATTGATTAGCTTTTCAGAGCATTCACACAAGATTGGCGCCGGTGGCGACACCTACAACGTGCTGACATGAGTAAAGTTCCCAACCGATTTCTCATACACAAGCAGCAGTTGACCGGCATTGCCTGGTGAAACGTTGTTGTGATGCCTCATGTAAGGAGGAGAAATGCGTTCCATCACGTTTCCGACTTTGATAAAGGTCGGATTGAGCCTATCGCGATTTCGGTTTATCGTATCGCGACATTGCTGCTCGCGTTGGTCGAGATCCAATGACTGTTAGCAGAATAGGGAATCGGTGTGTTCAGGAGAGTAATACGGAACCCCATGCTGGATCCCAGTGGCCACGTATCACTAGCAGTCGAGATGACAGGCATCTTATCCACATGGCTGTAACGGATCGTGCAGCCACGTCTCGATCCCCGAGTCAACAGATGGGGACGTTTGCAAGACAACAACCATCTGCAAGAACAGTTCGACGACATTTGCAGCAGCATGGACTATCAGCTGGGAGACCATGGTTGCGGTTACCCTTGACGCTGCATCACAGACACGAGCGCCCGCGATGGTGTACTCAACGACGAACCTGTGTGCACGAATGGCAAAACGTCATTTTTTCGGATGAATCCACGTTCTGTTTACAGCATCATGATGGTCGCATACGTCTTTGGCGACATCGCGGTGAACTCACATTGGAAGCGTGTATTCGTTATCGCCATACTGGCGTATCACCCGTCGTGATGGTATGGAGTGCCATTGGTTACACGCCTCGCTCACCTCTTGTTCGCATTGACAGCACTTTGAACAGTGGACGTTACATTTCAGATGTGTTACGACCCGTGGCTGTACCCTTCATTCGATCCCTGCGAAACCCTACATTTCAGCAGGATAATGCACGACCGCATGTAGCAGGTCCTGTATGGGTCTTTCTGGATACAGAAAATGTTCGACTACTGCCCTGGCCAGCACGTTCTCCAGATCTCCCACCAACTGAAAACGTCTGGTCAATGGTGACCGAGCAACTGGCACGTCACAATACGCCAGTCACTACTCTTGATGAACTGTGGTATCGTGTTGAAGCTGCATGGGCAGCTGTACCTGTACACGCCATCCAAGCTTTGTTTGACTCGATGCCCAGGCGTATCAAGGCCGTTATAATAACAGGAGGTGGTTGTTCTGGGCACTGATTTCTCAAGATCTATGCACCCAAATTGCGTGAATATGTAATCACATGTCAGTTCTAGTATAATATATTTGTCCAATGAATACCTGTTTATCATCTGCATTTCTTCTTGGTGTAGCAGTTTTAGTAACCAGCAGTGTAATGGAAATTAGTGAAGTTCGGTGGCAGGAGGAACAGGACTTCTCGTCAGGTGAATACAGGATTATAAATACAAAGTCAAACAGGGACAATGCAGGAGCAGGTTTAATAATGAGTAAGTACATAGGAATGCGAACAGGCTACTAAGAACAGTATAGTGGACGCATTATCGTAGCCAAGGTAGACACAAAGTCCACGCCTACCACAGTAGTGAAGAGATTGAAGAAATATATGATGAAATATAACAAATTGTTCAGATAGGTAAGGAAGTCGAAAAATTAATAGTGATGCGGGACTGGAATTCGATAGCAGACAAAGGAAGAGAAGGAAAAGTGTAGGTGAACATGGACTGGGGGACAGGAATTAAAGCCGCGCGGAAAGAGCCGAGCAGTCTAAGACGCTGCAGTCATGGACTGTGCGGCTGGTCCCGGCGGAGGTTCGAGTCCTCCCTCGGGCATGGGTGTGTGTGTTCGTCCTTAGGATAATTTAGGTTAAGTAGTGTGTAAGCTTAGAGACTGATGACCTTAGCAGTTAATTCCCATAAGATTTCACACCCATTTAAACATTTTTGAACAGGAATTAAAGAGGAAGTCGCCTGGTAGAATTTTGCACAGAGCATTGTTTCATCATCGCTAACACTTGGTTTAAGAATCATACAATAAGACTGTATACGTGGAGCTGGAGACACTGGACGATTTCAGACTGATTATATAACGGTTAAACAGAAATTTCTGAACCATATTTTAAATTTTAAGACATTCCAGGTACAGATATGCACTCTGACCTCAATTTATTGGTTATGAACTGCAGATTAAAATTAAAGAAACTGCAAAAAGACAGGAAACTAAGGCGATGGCACCTGCATAAATTGAAAGAACCAGAGGTTGCTGAGAGCTTCAGAGGGAGCATTACACATTGGTTGACTAGAACATGGGAAAGGAACACAGTAGAAGAAGAATGGGTAGCTTTGAGAGATGAAATAGTGAAGGCAGCAGAGTATAAAATAGGTAAAAAGACCAGGCCTAGAAGAAATCCTTGGTTAACATTAGATATAGGGAATTTAACTGATGAAGGGAGAACATTTAAAAATGCAGTAAATAAATCAAGTGAAAGGTAGAGAAATGAGATTCACAGGAAGTGCAAGATTGCTAAACAGGAACGGCTAGAGGACAAATGTAAGGGTTTAGAAACATATTTCATTAGAGGAAAGATAGATACCGCCTACAGCTAAATTAAAGAGCTCTTTGGGGAAAAGAGAAGCAGCTCTATGAATATCAAAAGCTCAAATGGTAAACCAGTCCTAAGCAATGAAGGGAATGCTGACAGGTGGAAGGAGTACATGGAGGGTCTATACAAGGGAGATGTACTTGAAGCCAGTATTATAAAAAAGGGAGAGGCCGTAGATGAAGATGAGATGGGAGAAATGATACTGCGAGAATATTTGTCAGAGCAGTGAAAGACCCAAGTCTAAACAGGGCCCTGGAAGTAAACGATACGCTGTCGGAACTACTGATAGCCTTTGGAGAGCCAGCCATGACAAAACTATTCCATCTTGTGTGCAAGATGTATGAGGTGGGCGAAATATCACAACACTTCAAGAATATAGTAATTCTAATTACAAAGAAAACAATTGCTGACAGGTGTGAAAATTACCGAACTATCAATTTAGTAAGTCATGGTTACAAAATACTAACAGGAATTCCTTACTGAAGAATGGAAAAACTGATAGAAGCCGACCTCGGGGAAGATCAGTTTGGATTTTAGAGAAATGTAGGAATAGCGAGATAATACTGACATTAGGATTTCTCATAGAACATATGGCAAGGGAATGCAAATATACGTTTGTAGCATTGTATACTTAAAGAAAGCTTTTGACAATGTCGACTGGAATAGTTTCCTTGACATTCTGAAGGTAGCAGCAGTAAAATACAGGTTGTAGAAGGCTATTTACAACTTGTGCAGAAACCAGGTGGCAGTTACAAGAGTCCAGAGACACGAACGGGAAACAGTGGTTGCGAAGGGAGTGAGAGACGGTTGTAGCCTATCCCCGATGTCATTCATTAAAAGATGAATTTGAAGTAGGAATTAATTGGAGATGTATGGTTTCGGGCAGCCACTGACTCCGGTATGAAATATTGTCTTAGTCAATACTAATATAATTATGACGTAGTCTGTTCGTTCAAGATCCCATCGATTTCCATTTAAACTTCACCCTTGTTCTATAATGAATTGAAATGCATTACCGCTTCAACGCGCTACATTATGAAATTTACTATAGACTCGCACCGTTGAAGATAATGTTCCACGTGGCGTCTCTGCGCTTGGATGAAACACTACTCTTATCTCCGCAGTGAGTTAAGAAAACTTTCGAACACCTCACGGTTATCTCGTGACTTCACAAGACTGTACTGTTTGCAGCTCCAGTTCTTCAACCTCATCTGCGGGAGCATTTTTGAATTCACTCTTGCAGAACAATCCAGAGGACGGAGGTCAAATCATCTTGAAGGCTAAGATGTTGGCCCTGCTCGACCTAGCCATCTTGGGCCACAATGGCGCGTTAGACGCCATCTTATATCAACGGAAAAAATATGCCAGTGTGATGTCATACATGCTCATTTCCTAAACAGGGTTGACGAGTGAAATTTGAGGTCTCTTACATGCTGATTTATTCGAAAAATTTATGTTTCAAGTTTTGTGCTGATTACTAAAAAATATCATAATACTGTCAGTAGTGAGCAGTAATCATACATTCGCAGCAATCTCGTAAATGACTAGTTTGAGGATCTAAGTTTGCTGGAACGATTTTGGTTTTATTATTGTATAGTCGCACCTGTGTCAGTTCTTGCAGTTAATTATAATAACCTTTTTTATTGCTGTATCTTACATAGGTCGTTCAATAAGTAATGCACACTTTCTTATTTTTCTCAGCCATTTTCGGTTGAAAAAGTGAAGAATTTGTTGTACGGCATCGCGCAATATTCAGCCTTCAGCCAATGCAGCTTTATTAAGTTCCGGGAGGGCGCGGCGCTATACGTAGCTTTCGAAATGGCGTCTAACGGAGGTGCATTCCAGCATTCCAAGTAGAGAGCTGTAATTGAGTTGGTGGAGCCGGCCGCTGTGGCCGAGCGGTTCTAGGTGCTTCAGTCCGGAACCGCACTGCTGCTACGGTCGCAGGTTCAAATGTGATGTCCTTAGGTTACTTGGGTCTAAGTAGTTCAAAGTCTAGGGGACTGATGACCTCAGATGTTAGGTCCCATAGTGCTTACAAGGGAACCTCCCCATCGCACCCCCGTCAGATTTAGTTATAAGTTGGCACAGTGGATAGACCTTGAAAAACTGAACACAGATCAATCGAGAAAACAGGAAGAAGTTGTACGGAAGTATGAAAAAAATAAGCAAAATATACAAACTGCGTAGTCCTGTGCAAGATAGGCAACATCAAGGTTAATGTGCGCTCAGCACCGCCGCGGTCCCGTGGTTAGCGTGGGCAGCTGCAGAACGCGAGGCCCTTGGTTCAAGTCTCACATCGAGTGAAAATTTTACTTTCTTTATTTTCGCAGAGTTATGATCTGTCCGTTCGTTCGTTGACGTCTCTGTTCACTGTAATAAGTTTAGTGTCTGTGTTTTGCGACCGCACCGCAAAACCGTGCGATTAGTAGACGAAAGGACGTGCCTCTCCAATGGGAACCTAAAACATTTGATCGCAAGGTCATAGGTCAACCGATTCCTCCACAGGAAAGCACGTCTGATATATTCTATACGACGCTGGTGACGGCATGTGCGTCTCATGACAGGAATATGTTGTCGAGCCACCTAACTTGTACACCTGGCGAATGCGTAAAAAGATTCTCCTACCTTGCCCGATTTAGGTTTTCTTGTGGATGTGATAATCACTCCCAAAAAAGTGATCGCATCGGACGGACGGACGGACAGATAATAATTGTCTGAAAATAAAAAAATTAAATTTTCACTCGAGGGAAGACTTGAACCAAGGACCTCTCGTTCCGCAACTGCTCACGCTAACTACGGGACCACGGCGCTGCTGAGCTGTCACTATCCTTGATGTTTCTTGTCTTATGCATGGTCTTCTCAGTTTGTATATTTTGATTATTTTTTTCATAGTTCCACACAACTTCTTCCTGTTTTCTCGATTGATCTGTGTTCAGCTTTTCAAGGCCTATCCACTGTGCCAACTTATAACTAAATCTCAGGGGGGTGCGATGGGGACGTTCCCTTGTTAGAGTCTTTTGAACCATCTCTAGGTGGGAAACCAGAGCATCGTATATCTTCATAGCCTTTTGTGGAATGTAAATGGAGACCTGGCCATAATCAAAAGCACGGTGAGTCGTGTGGCGAGGCGTCTGCCATCGTCGCGACGAGGTCGCTCAAACATGTCCGATCTCCCGCGTGCCGATCGGCTGGCCGCAACAACTGTGACTCCTACAATCCTAAAATGCTGGAACTCACCGGCAGTCTCAACCGAGGTGATTTTCGGATCACAATCCAACATCTCACTGCTCAACTGGACGTCTCTGTAGCTAGTGCTGACACACTCGTTTACCGGATGGGGTACTCAGATGCGTGTGCCTGATGTGTTCCTCGCCGCCGAACAGAAGACCATGAAGAGCAACGAAGGGCCATCTGTGCGGATCTGCAGGGGCGTTACGAGGCCGTTTGTGACAATTTTTTGTCGAACAGCATCACTTAGAACCGTAAATAAAAAGGCAACTCATGGAGTGGCTCCACACCAGCGCTCCTCCGAAGAAAAAGTTCAAAGCCGCACCCTCAGCTGCTGAAGTCATGATGGTCTCCTGGAGCTCGGAAGGGATTATTCTGTTTGATGTCCTCCTTCACGGTGCAACGATCAACTCTGAAGTGGATTGTGCTACCGTCATGAAGTTGTAAAAACGACTTCAGCGTGTTCGTCGCAACAATAATGCAAACGAATTTCTTCTCCATGGCAGCGCAAGGCCTCACGCAAGTCTGCGCATCCGAGAGACAAGCACAAAACTCAATTGGACTGTTCTTCCTCATCCATGCTGTAGCCCGGGTCTTTCACCTTCCGCCTTCCACCTGTTTGTTCATGAAGGATGCATTCCGAGGGAGACAGTATGTGGATGTTGGGGAGTTTATTGATGCAGCAAGACGTTGGCTCTGACGTCGGCCAGTAGAGTGGTGCCATGAAGACATACGGGCCCTGCCAGTAACGTGGCGTAAGACCGTCGCATTGAACGAAGATTATGTTGAAAAACAGAGTTTTGAAGCCAAACGAGTGGAGATTAATATGATGTATTCGAATCCTGAATAAAACCAACCTGCTTTCGGAAAAAAAGTGTTTCATTACTTATTGAACGATCCTCATATTTAATGCAGCGTAGTACACAGTGCTCTGTGCAACCAGTCACGTGGCTCGCAATGTGGCTGTCAACTTGTTGTTTGTATCCCAAGACTCCACAGAGTCTCTCTTCCTATGGTCTATGGCTACTACCAGTATAAGAAGCGATACAGTAGAGAGATTGAATTCACCACAGCGTTTGGGTTGCCCGGCACCCAATGGTAATTTGTACCAAAATTATTAATTGTGGCGTATCTGTATCACTGAACGACTGAAACGATCATCCCGTCACCGAATTTGAGTTGCAGGTTGCCTATCTAATGACTTACAGGGCAGCAAGAATTTGATTTTCAGTATTTCATATAATTATTGACCGAATATAAAAATTTCACACACTATCATACTCGACTATTTAAAAAAAATAATTTCAGTTTACAGGTTTGACGTAATAAATCAAGTATTACAGTTAGAAACTGCACATATGCTTCGAGGCAGCGTTACTCGCGGCGCGGAAATTAACCATATTATATTCGGTTAGTATTTGATAATGAAAGCACTTAGCCACTTCCAACAAACTTTACTCTTAATTTAAAACTTTTTGTAAACTTTTCTTCACTTACTCCCTCAATGTCAAATATTTAATAGGTTAACTCATTTGTAAGGTATCCGTAAATTTGAAACTGTTTTATACATAGCATTTCGATTCTTTAAAGAATCGGGGGTGTCTGGCAATTAGCTAAGACGGAAAAGAACCTCAGTAACAATTCGGCCCAGCACATTTTAACTCGGCCTAAAAATATTGCAAAATTGTTTGAGTTCCATTGTCTTCCTTGTAAACCTACAGTTCATTCTGACTAACATCTGAAAGTTCGTGAAAAAGTGTAGTGTTCATGGTGTAAATTTTAGCTGAAAACATAATCGTCATATTAGAATTACCGACATAACTTTTCCCCAGGAAACATGGACCTTGCCGTTGGTGGGGAGGCTTCCGTGCCTCATTGATACATACAGACGCAGGTGCAACCACGACGGAGGGGTACCTGTTGAGAGGCCAGACGAAAGCGTGGTACCTGAAGAGGGGCAGCAGCTTTTTCAGTAGTTGCAGGAGCAACCGTCTCCATGATTGACTGATCTGGCCTTTAATCAAAACGGCCTCGCTGTTCTGGTACTGCGAACAGCTGAAAGCAAGGGGAAACTGCAACCGTAACCTTTCCGTTGACTTGCAGTTCCACTGTATGGTTAAAGGGAAGGGGGGGGGGGCTACTCACGAGGATGTCGTTATCAGAAGAAACAAAACTACATATGGGATCGTGGAATATAAGATCTCTTAATCGAGTAAGCAGGTTAGAAAATTTAAAAAGGGAAATGGGTAGCTTAAATTTACACATACTTGGAATTAGGGAAGTTCTGTGGCTGGAGGAACAGGACTTCTCGTCAAGTGAATACAGGGCTATAAATGTAAAATCAAGTTGAGGCTATTAAGGTGAAGGTTTAATAATAAATAAGAAAATATGAATGCGGATAAGCTACTACGAACAGCATAGTAAATGCATTGTTGTGGGCAAGAGAGACGCAAAGCCCACACCCACCACAGTAGTACAAGTTCATATGTCAGCTAGCCCCACAGCTATGATGAGATAAAACAAATTATTCTTATAGTTAAGGGCCACGAAAATTTAATGGTGATGGGGGATTGGAATTCGCGAGTAGAGAAAGAGAGAGGGAAAAATAGCGGGTGAAGAAGAACTGGGAGAAAGGAATGAGAGAGGAATCCGCCTGGTAGAATTTTGCACAGAGAATAATTTAATCATAGGTAACACTAGGTTTAAGAATCATGAAAGAAGGTTGTATACGTGGGAGCGACCTGGAGACACTGGGAGATTTCATATTATTTATATAATGATAAGACAGAGATTTAGGAACTAGATTACAAATTGTAAACATTTCCAGGTGCATATGTGCACTCTGACCACAATTTATTGGCTATGAACTATAGATTAAAAGTAAAGAAATTGGAAAAAGGTACGAAATTAAGGATATGGGACCTGGATAAACGGGGACAAGGAATACAGTAGATGAAGAATGTGTAGCGTTGGGAGATGAAATACTGTAGGCAGAAGAAGATCAAATAGGTAAAAAGACGAGGTCTAGTAGAAATCTTTGGGTGACACAAGAATACTGAATTTATTTGATAAAAAGACGAACAATCATATCTCTTTAAAGGAAAGATAGGCACCAAATACAGGAAAATTAAAGAGGTAATTGGGGAAAAGAGAAGCAGCTCTGCGAATATCAAGAGGTCTGATGGTAAACAGTCCTAAGCAAAGAAAAGAAAGCTGAAAGATAGAAGGGGTACATAGAGGATCTATACAAGGGAGATGTGGTTGACGGCAGTATTATAAAAACGGAAGAGGACGTAGATGAAGATGAGATAGGAGATATGATACTACGTGAAGAATTTGGCAGAGCACTGAAAGATTTAATTCGGGAGTAGATGACATTCCGTCGGAACTACTGGTCGCCTTGGGACAGCAAGCCATATCAAACCTATTCCATCTCGCACGCAAGACGTATGAGACGGGCGAGATACCCTTAGACTTCAAGAAGAATATAGTAATTCCAATTCCAAAGAGTGCAATTGCTGACAGATGTGAAAATTCACGATCAGTCAGTTTAATAAGTCATTGTTGCAAAAAAATAACATGAAATCGTTAGAGAGAAATTGAAAAACTGATGTAAATCGACCTTGGAGAAGATCATTTTGGATTCCTGAGAAATGTAGGAACATGAGTCGATGTTGACCCTAGCCGGCCGAGGTGGCGTGCGGTTCTAGGCGCCTCAGTCCGGAACCGCGAGACTGCTACGGTTGCAGGTTGGAATCCTGCCTCGGGCATGGATGTGTGTGATGTCCTTAGGTTAGTTAGGTTTAAGTAGTTCTAAGTTCTAGGGGACTGATGACCTCCGATGTTAAGTCCCATAGTGCTCAGAGCCATTTGAAGCATTTGACCATAGGACTTGTCTTATAAGATAGGTTAAGCATTTATGGACTTAGGAAAAGTTTTTGACAATGTTGACTGGAATACTCTCTTTGACATCCTGAAGGTAGCAGTAGTAAAACACTGGGAGCAAAAGGCTATTTACAACTTGTGCAGAAACCAGACGGCATGTATAAGAATCGAGGGGCATGAAAGGGAAGCAGTGGTTGGGACCGGAGTGAGATAGGGTTGTAGCCTGTCCCAGGTGTCAGTCAATCTGTTCATTGAACAAGCAGTGGTGGAAACAAGAAAAAAAGAACTTGGAGTAGGATTTATAGTTCAGGGAGAAGAAATGAAAATTCTGAGGTTTGACGAAGCCATTGTAATTCTGTCAGTGACAACAAAGGACTTGGAAGAGCAGTTGAACGAAATGGACAGTGTCTTGAAAGGAGGATATGAGATGAACATCAATAAAAGTAAAACAGTAGAACATAGTCGTATTAAATCAGGTGATGCTGAGGCGATTATCTTAGGAAACAACGCACTTAAAGTAGTAAATCAGTTATGCATTTGGGCAGCAAAATAACTTATGTCGCACGAAGTAGAGAGGATATAAAATGTAGACTGGCAATTGCAAGGAAAGCATTTCTGAAGAAGGGAAATTTGTTAACAGCGAAGATAGATTTAAGTGTTAACAAGTGTTTTCTGAAAGTATTTGTATGGAGTGTAGCTATGTATAGAAATGTAACAAGGACTTTAAACAGTTTATAGAAGAAGGAAATAGAAGTTTTTAAACGTGCTACAAAATAATGCAGAAAATTAGATGTGTACATCACGTAACTAATGAGGAAGTACTGAGTAGAACTGGGGAGTAAAGAAAGTTGTAGCACAATCTGACTAGAAGAAGGGATCGATTGGTAGGACATATTCTGAGACATCAAGAGATGACCAGTTTAGTACAGGAGGGTTAAAAATAGTAGAGGAAAACCAAAGGAGGAATCCATCAAGCAGATTCAGAAGGATTTGGTTGCAGAAGTTACTCGAAGATGAAGAGACTTACAGAGGTTAGAGTAGGATGGAGTGCTACAAAAAACCATTCTTTGGACTGAACGCCACAACAAGAGACATTACTTCTACGGTAAAAAAAAATCCTTCCGACCATTTTTTTCCGAGACGATTTCTCAGCAATGTTTCTGTGGTTGCAGGACGCCAGACCATGGCTATTTGTGGCAGTCACTCTATTTGCGTAGTCAGCCACTGACTGCGCCGTGTATCTCTCATTCGTCAGGCGGGCGTCATTATAAATTGTGACAGTAACTACGCAACTAACACTACGCCCAACAATGTTCATAATAACAATGTTGACAATCCGGAATTGTTGACGAAATTTACATTACTATCTGGTTTTTATACTTAAAATGCAGCTACTCAGAGAGGTCCAGTGTGGGCTGTGATTATTGTATGTCAGCGAAACATGGTAGGTAATGCGTTAATGTGAAACTGATTTAAGGTGGGAAAAATTAGTAACAATTTTGATCACCAGGTGCAAATCTGACTCTGTGATTGCTCGAATGAGGTATATATATAGATATAGTAACAGAAAACTATGTAACTGAAGTATGATTCGTTATTCATAGTAAACTAGGGATAAAGAGTGAGATACTGTGAACAATTCAGTGGTAGAATTACTCTCATCAGACTGGACAGCAAACCAAAACCCACAACAAAGGTCACCGAAGAGGTAGAGTATGTGAGAGCATTGAACGTAAAACTCATCGTATAAAGGTACACGACAATCTCATAATCATGTGGATTTGAACGGTGTAGTAGGAGAAGGAACAGTAACAGTGTTACTGGAGAATACAGGCTTGTAGTAGGAAATAGAAATGAGAAAAATTTCGAGTTCTGCAGTAACCTTCAACTAGTAATAACAAATACACTGTTTGTAAATCACAAGAGAATAATGTGCTTTTGATGCTCTTCTAGTCTGTAGCTTCTACTACACACACAGGTACAATGCAGGTAGCTATGAAGGAATCTTTTGTAACAGGAGTATTTCAATGGATCGACGAAAGAAGATGACACAAAAATATTTCTGGATAAAATTTAATTCAGTAACGTAAGTCGCTTAGGAATGAAGTCAATAGAAAGTTCATCTAAGGGAATCGGTTACAGGAAAAAACGTGGGGAAATCGAAAAGGACAGATTCAGCAAATACAAAAGTCACAATAACTTTTGGTTAAATTAAAAGTAAAGCTGTCAACAATAAAAGTGTAAAGAAATCCAACTTAAACGCAGAGGAGAGCGGATTAATTGAAATGGTGTCTTGAGGAACTTTAAGAACAGACGAACCGTTTCCTGACATTATAGAAGAAGGAATGGATGTAAATTTGGAAGACATGGTACATACACTAACAGAGTCAGAGTTTCACAGATATGAGGAAGATTTGGAATAAAATAAGACGGAAAAGATGCGTATCCTTCCTGCAGAATTTTTAAGTCATTGATGGAAGTGGCAACTAAGTGATTATTCAAGTTAACTTGTAGAATATATGTGACTGGATAAATGCCATCGAACTTTCGGCACAGCACCACAGACATAATTCTTAAGATAAACACAGTCAGATAAGTAGTAAAACTATCGCACAATCAGCTCATGGTCCCACGTTGCTGTCAAGAGTAATATTACAGAAGAGTAGAAACAGAAAATTCGCCTTTAGGAAAGGTGAAGAGAGAGATAATGTGCTTGGATATAGAGACAAAATATCAACGATAAGGTTCGCCGATGGCATTACTATGTGGAGAAGAATACAGGACCCATTGTAAGGAATGAACAGTCTGAGGTGCGAAGAATATGGACTGAGAAACACGAAAGTGTTAATGTATAGTAGGAACAACATTATCGATAAACTTAAGATCAATATCGAGGACGACATAATGGATGATTTTTGTTGCCTTCGAAGCAGAGTACTGCAGGGCAGATGAAACATGGTGGATATAAGAAGCAGAACATCATAGGTAAAGAAGGACTCCATCGCAACAAAAAATCTACTAGTATCAAACGGAGGTCTCAATTTGAGGCTGAAATTTGTATAGATGTTCCTCTGGAGTACAGCACTGAACATGAATCGTGGGAAAAAGAGAAGAAGAAAACTGAAGCGTAGCAAATGTGGTGTTACAAAAGAATGTCGAAGATTAAGTGTACTGACATTCTCAGAAATGAAGAGGTTCTGCACAGAATGGATGAGGGAAGGAGCATATGGAAAACTAACTAGAAGAGACAGAAGGATAATACGACACATGTCAAGAGATCACGCAATATATTCCATGGTACTAAAAGGGATCTGTAGAGAGTAAAACCTGCAGAGCAAGACAAGTACAGGAATCCATACAATTAATAATTAAGAATATGGGTGATAGTGCTACTATGAGATGAAGTCGTGATGGGCTGCATGAAACCAGCCAGAAGACTGACGAGGAAAAAACGGAGAAACTGAATGGAAAAGATGAGAAAGTTGACCCTAAGTTAGCTGTTGGGAAGGGAGGGAGAAAAGTAGGACTAAGAGGACATGGAAAGGAACAGGGATATTCTGTTAAAGCTAGAAGGATGGGTGGATTTCGTACTCGGATTAAGGAGGTCATTAAAGATATGACCTGTGCAGAAAGTATAGGTGAAAGCTTCAAGTGTGATAGAGTACGATGATTGATATGGATGAATCGTCAAGTTTAGGAAAAACGCACCAAAAGCAAAGGTGACCACTTCAGAAGAGGTGAAGTGAAATAAACATGTTCATATCCTTATGAACATGTTTATTTATTCGAAGTGGGAAGGTTAGATATGTAAGGCGACGTGGTATGCATGGCTTCTGAGGGTTTACAAATTGTCGAAGAGGAAATCTAAGCGACATTGACATAAGAGAGCTTACGTCAAATTTAGGTCCTATAGATGAGAAGTGAAAGAGTTCTTTCACCTATGTTCTGCTGGTTAGTGTTTTTAGTAATTTCAATCTGTTGAGAACTCTTTGCCATATAATTAATAACTGCAATCGACGGTTGGTGTGAAGTGTTTCAGTTTGTTATTTAATTGAATAGGTCAGTCAGAAATGGCAATGGCGAGGTAGAAGACGTAGAAGCTGTGGATGTTTCGTCCTAAAATTATTGCTTTAGTCTTGGAAAGGTTGATGCCGAGGAACCACTGGTTGAGGTGCGGTTGAAAGGGACGTTCGGATTTTTGGAGGGTGGAGGTCAATGTAATGGGGGAGGAGAGACTTGAGCAGATCGTAGCAGACTAGACTTGGTATAATGGGATGTGCTCTGGACCTCGTCTTAGGTTTCATGTAAGTATAATGTGAGGCTGTCACTGTGAATCGAAGCCACGATATTGTCATATACGTAGGCATACATCCTGGCCACTAGAACATGATGCTGTCAGCAAAAGAGTGCATAGTAGAGGAGACTCACCGCCGCCGTTTTGGTAGCAGATGTAGGGGAAGCGCCAGACGTTGCCGAGGTCGACGGCGAAGCCGATTACTGCGAGCAGGAACTCGACCTTCTTGGCCCAGGTCTCGCGGGGCCTGGCCGGCGTCAGCGCCACCACGACGGCGGCGTACTTGCCGGCGGCCGCGTCTGCCTGCGGCTGCGGCTGCGCCTGCGGGGGCGGCTGCGGGGGCGGAGGGGCGGCCGGCTGCCCCTGGCGCGGCTGCTCGCCCGCCATGCCTGCGCCTGCCTCGCCTCGCTCCTGCAACAGCCGAGAACCTCTCTGCACTTACTGACAAGGACGCTCGCAGGCGTTCCAGGCTGTGGAGGGAACAGTCCGACTGCTGAATGGTGATAAGCTGTCAGAAATTTTCACAACTACGAGGGGAAGGGGCTCATAAAGTTTGATTAATTATCAGCTCAAGAAGGAGAAGTTATGTAATCCGTATGTCTGTGATAGCATGCTTACTTCATACTCTCCAGAATGCCGCGCATTATAAAGGGATTTTACGGTGCTCATACGTGATGTTCTTTTGGTGATAAAAGGATGGGATCAAGATTTTTGGGTAGCCCTTCGACTAGGGATCATTTGTGCACTCAACAGAAGTATCTTCTTAGTGCCAGTATCCTACAGACAGGATCAAAGTATGAATATCTTACAATTCCTCCTATTTAGGCAAATGGAGCCAATCGGTTGGTTCTTTTTGCATTTGATGTGGTGTACGGTGGGCTTGATGACACTTATGGAGGCACCATTAGTTCATGGGAGGTTGCCAAGAAAACCCTCAGAAAATAATTTTTAAACTATATTTTCGCCGTCACTAGTGGATCAAAACCCAGTCCAGTGTACCAAGTCGGCTACGCATAGCAAATGGCTGAAGTTTTTACGATGTATTCTTAAGATGCAGATGGCAATAATTTTGAAAATTCAAACTTCCTGGCAGATTAAAACTGTACGCCGGACCGAGACTCGAACTTGGGACCATTCTCGTTGCCGGCCGTGGTGGCCGTGCGGTTCTAGGAGCTACAGTCCGGAACCGTGGGACTGCTACAGTCGCAGTTTCGAATCCTGCCTCGGGCATGGATGTGTGTGGTGTCCTTAGGTTAGTTAGGTTTAAGTAGTTCTAAGTTCTAGGGGACTGATGACCTAAGATGTTAAGTCCCATAGTGCTCAGAGCTATTTGAACCATTCTCATTCTGAATTTCGACAATTCCTTTCATAAAGATAGAGAGGTTAAAACTAACCCAACTTGTAGACGTAAAATATGCACATAAAATCCGGTGTGAGACGAAAACTCAGCTTATAAAATGACGCAGCACGAGTGTGTTATCAGCCAGGAATCCCATGTTGTCGCACTACAGCACATGCAATACGTTTTGCACGAAAAATCCGATCTTAGGCGTAAAATTAATTTTGCATTATTTCAATTTCACACAGTAAAGTGTCTAAACATTACCGATCAAGACATTTGAGTTACATGCCCTGCTGCAGCAGGGAAAACAAGGGAACCAGCGGAAAAATGCTCCTATCGAAGCACAAAAAATGTGAATATTTTGCTGTTTATTTAAAATATTCTGACTGAAAAGCAGGGTACAAGCTGCATCGTTCTACTTTCCCCAGCACCTTCAAAATTTTCCCAAAAATTTTAGTGTGCAAACATATTGTGCTTCTTTATGCTGAGAGAGAAGAAGACAATGGAATTGGCAAGCATAAGGAAAAGTGATAAATACTGGAAGAGAGTAGACAGTGGTTGTGTTATGCAAAGAGCGAAGGACAAAATGACAGTGTGAGAGAAAGAGAGGGACGCAGTTTCAGTGGAACATAACAGACAGTGACACAACAGTGCTCAAAAAGAGTGACGGAGACAGCATCAGTGGAAGAGGAATAAAGAAAAAGTGGAATTGGGTGAGAACTAGTGACAATGAGAGACAGAGTACACGACAACGGTAACGAGAAGGACAGTGTGACAGTGAGAAAAGGCAGCAGCAGTAGTAGGAAGGAAGAAAGAGAGAGCAAGAGGGAGACAGTGATAGCGAGAGGAGACTGTAGTTGTTGGCCAGAACGAAGGGGACTGCGGCTGTTACACGGGAGACAATGACAAAGAGACACAAAGAGATGATGACGATGAGCTGGAATGAATGAGAGAGTGAGAAAGGGCAACTGGGAGTGTATCTGTGGTGTCACCGCCAGACACCACACTTGTTATGTGGTAGCCTTTAAATCGGCCGCGGTCAGTTAGTATACGTCGGACCCGCGTGTCGCCACTATCAGTGATTGCAGATCGAGCGCCGCCACAGGGCAGGTCTAGTCCAGAGAGACTCCCTAGCACTCGCCCCGGTTGTAAGGCCGACTTTGCTAGCGATGGTTCACTGACTACTTACGCTCTCATTTGCAGAGACGACAGTTTAGCATAGCCTTCCGCTACGTCATTTGCTACGACCTAGCAAGGCGCCATATTCAGTTACTATTCTGAACAGATAATATTGTGAATCATGTACCATCAAGAGCGACGTTCATCATTAATGGACTAAAGTATCAAACTAATTATGTCCGCTTTCTGAATTATCATTCCTTGTCATGTGCCAGACCACACGTCAGTATAGTTCTTCCCTCTTCACGCCAGCTTGCGTGAGCTAAAACGCGTGCCTTTTCGGCCGCCACTAGTAACAAGGTGTTGGCTCTTCTGCCAACACAACAGGATCAATATGAGCGACTTACGGCGATGTACTAGTGCATGTGAGCGAGTTACGTTGGGGGAGCTTGTGGGTGTTTAACGTGAGTTGCAGGTACG
The DNA here is from genome assembly GCF_023864345.2 of Schistocerca serialis cubense. Classification (NCBI taxonomy): domain Eukaryota; kingdom Metazoa; phylum Arthropoda; class Insecta; order Orthoptera; family Acrididae; genus Schistocerca; species Schistocerca serialis. The sequence continues at coordinate 910,077,033 of NC_064638.1, read as the reverse complement.
AATAGCCGGCCTGTGTGGCCGAGCGGTTCTAGGCGCTTCAGTCTGGAACAGCGCGACCGCTACAGTCGCAGGTTCGAATCCTGCCTCGGTCATTGACGTGTGTGATGTGCTTAGGTTAGTCAGGTTTAAGTAGTTCTAAATTCTAGGGGACTGATGACCTCAGATGTTAAGTCCCATAATGCTCAGAGCCATTTGTGGCATTTGGTACGAATATGTTCACATACCAAAATATTTGAGAAAATTTATGAAGGTGCTCAGGGAGGTAGAATGAGGCAGCTGGTACCCCACTTGTCAGTCAGAGGCTTTTAAATAAGTGGGAACATATTCGCATTTTTTGTGCTCCGATAGGAACATTTTTCCGCTCGTTAATTATTTGTTTACAGGTGTATGTCTGCAGTTCTGGTACAATTTGAAATCTCCGCGCCGCAATTTCGTATCACACCGTTAGAAGGGCCTGAGAATATGGTACATCTAAAGATGAAGTAGTGTACCTTCGGGTAATACGCGTGTTGCATTAGAACAAGTACGGCGCTGCATCAGCCCACGCTGTGTTTATGGAAGTATACGGTATCATTTCATCATCATAGTGAAGCTCGAGGTGTTATCTTCAAACTGTCAGATTTACAGGAGAGCAAAATAAGTTTAAATGAAAGGTATAAATCCAAAAATATTTAAATTTTATTGAAACTTCATAGATAAAGAGTTACAAATGAACAGATGTAAACGTTCGTACTAATGTGTGCCACCTGTTTTGTAAAATGGACTTTGTGAACTCACGATACCTTTCTTTGGAAAAATATACAGCATGTTTCTATCGTAGGTTGCGCTAAAACACCTTTACAATAACAAAAATTATTTTATTATATTCCTGTGCTCTATTCACAAGAGATCCTCGTTAATCAGCAGTTGATACATCATCATCAGTATGTTCTGGTGTAGCGGTTTGTATTGGAACAGGCTTTGATACGCAGTTGGGATGTACTTGCTACCGGATATGGTCGAACAATCATTCAGCTTCTCTTCACTGATCGGCAGGATCGCGTAAGATGCCTATTGAGGATATTAGCTAGCTACCTCTAGAACGCTTCTGGATAAATAACGCTTTGATTCTTCCCGGTAAGTATATTTGAAGTTCACTTCGTACGGTCGTCCTTCCAAGGCAACAGTGTCCCGCATTTTACTCCACATCACTTTATTCTTACTGGGCTCGCACATTCAGTCTTGCTTCTGCACTGCTTTTTTGAAGTCGCATATTAAGTCCAGACTCATCCCGTTAATTGTATATATGTCTTACCTATGACCTTACTCGTTCTAATTAAAGTGACCCACTGATGCAGAATGAACACAAATTGCTCCTTTTTTTCTTCTTTCTACCCGAGCGTGCATTGACTCACTTTTATTCTGCGATTGCATCCGCTCTACAAAAGCACTGTGTGATTGACATTCTAAACTTAAGAGATGCTATGACAAACGCAGAAAATTGGAATGTGCCGCTATTTTTCCCTCCGCAGCTATCCGAGTAGGTTTTAATGTTTTACGTCTTTTACCAGTTTGCACCAGTAAGAAATAAACCGAGCGGAATACCGCAGTGGTTAGCATACTGAACTCGCATTCTGGTGGACAAAGGTTCAAACACGCATCCGGCCATCCCGATTTAGGTTCTCCTCGATTTCCTTAAATCGCTAAAAAAAATTCCGGGATGGTTCCTTCGAAGTGCACGGCCGCTTCCCTTGTTCACCCTTCCTTAATCCTAGCTTGTCTTTCGTCTCTAACGACCTCGTTGTCGACGGTACGTTAAACACTAATTTCGTCCTCGTTTTTGTAAGAAATTGTAAAGACAGCTGGCTGGTTCATTTGGACCACGATGGTCAGTGGCCTCATGCCGAACATTTCAGTGCCCTTCGTTGTTTCCCATGTCGTATACAGTGAAATTTAAAGTGAAATACTTGTGTTTGTAGTAATAATGGTTCTCGTAGACTGACGAGCAGCCAACGTTTCTGCAGATAGAAACATGGACTGCTAATGTTCTTCACTGAGGTTGTATTGATTTTGTCTTTTACGTTCAATTCACTGACAATTGCTTCATTTGCAATGTCAGAAGCATATTCGTCTCACAACTTTGCTCTCTTTTCTCCAGAAGAACTATCGTAAAGTTCGTAATGTGCTTGTTTCTTTCTTCGTGCAGTGTGACTACACACAGTGAAAGCTTCTTGTATGTTCTCGCACTGGCTCAGTTTATTTCAGTTTTTGTTGTGTTACCCTTTTGGAGCTTTTTCCTTCCATATCAGGCGAGAAAGTCTTAGTTTCTCCTACTTTTTTCATGGCAGTCCTCACCCTCATACCAGTAATAGTGAGGTTATGCAGAAACAAATTGTAACACACATTAAAGTTATTCCCATCAACTGTTAGAGACAGTCTTGAAATTTTTCTTCTTCATACAGTCACACATCTGATTTGTTTTCTGCTAACATATTTCAAATGCCGACTGATGAATTTTCGCAGTCTGCTATGGTCTCCCAAAAAATATGCTGCCTTTTTCCTTGGGTTAACTTACTATGGCATTTTGGTAGGCGTAAGTTAGGATTACATCCAGGTTTCATTAATCTAGCTTGGAGTCCAGCTCTGTTTCGGCCTTTGTATGTAAAACTTCAGTTGTGACAACAAAATGAGGGTCAACATCAGAGTCCTCACCATTACCAAAACACGAGGAATCAATACTTTTTGCTCTTTTCCTCGTTGTCACAACTTCAGCTGCACAAAAATAAAGCTTTTCAAAAAACCGGTGGGACGAACAAAACAAAGAATTGATATTACCTCTACACAATAATGCACAATAAATACTTCAGTAATCGCCTTTTGATAATAAATCTGTGCCGTTATTGGGATGATCATTTGGAAATTACAAACTACATCCTCCAACATCAGTGGGAAACGAGTCTTTATCTCTCTCTTTCTTTATCTCTCTCTCTCTCTCTCTCTCTCTCTCTCTCTCTCTCTCTCTCTCTCTTCCCTCATCTGTGGAAAATAAATAGGTGGTTTCAAATAATAATGATTACTGCAACAACACAAATCCCTATTTGTGGCGCTAAAGACCTCTATGCAGCCAACAAATTCAGAAAAATAATCTTAATTTGCACATATATTATTATCTACAGAATTTCAGGGTCATTTTCAGATTTTCATTTCTCCAAACGGCATTATGTTCTTTCTAATTGTTATTACGGCAGAAAATGAATACTTATGTTCAACAGTATTCATTGGGTTGAGAAGCATGTTCATTATTTTTAATATTGGGCTTGACTGCAAAGTTAGTAAACAACTTAATTACTGATACCAATTATAAAAGTAGACAACTCGAAGCCCTTTCACACAGCTATTCATAAATTAGTATTCTAGGCGAAATCGCTGGTTGTACCCACACTGATGATCACGTCTACAATGAGCTAGCTATTACTGGCCCCAGGCAACCCTGCTTGCCTATGCTCCACACTTGATAGCGAGGACGATAAACATCGCACTCTTGTGAATTATAAACTTTCCCTGTACGAACATCGTAGCTGCAGTTATAGTTTTAGTTGTGCTACCATTCTCCCAGGATAAATCGTAACACAATTTGCGATTGTTTTCACTGGTGAATAAGATGCTTAGATCATTTACAATATTCAGAAGATTGCTGCGTAAGTCGCGGCGCTGAAGATGTGAATTTTATGAAGGAGAAGAATAGTTAAAAGTCTGGTGAATTCGTAATTCAGTTTGGCCTTTTTTGAATTACGGTATTACACGCAGTACTTGGAGCCGTCGATATGACCCAGTGATTAGGTGGCGTAACTGCTTCCATCGTGGTCTGAATGACGGAGAATGAAGTGGGAGACCACCTCTCTGTAAATAACAGGGAATCTCGCGAAAAGTAGATGCCCTGGTGCTTGAAGACTGGCTTATGACACACCACGCGATGGTGGAAAAAGTGGTTAGCAGTCGTGGATTAGTTTTCAAAATCTTGCACAATATTTTCAACACGACAATGGTCCCCGCCCTGTGGGATTCACTATCGCTCACTCCCCTACAAAAAACACACCGAACCGAGGAAGCGGTCTACATGCTGCATCTGTCAGGCCAGTCCAGATGATTTATTTAGTCGCCTTGTACATTTCCTGGCGTTGAGTGTTTTAGTTTGATCTCGAAACAACACGGTTGTAATTAAAAGTTTATGACGGTCTTACTACATATTATATATTAACCGTTTCTTCATTTACCTTATTCCTATTTTTCTTCGTGGGTTGTACCGGGTGATCAAAAAGTCAGTATAATTTTGAAAAGTTAATAAACCACGGAGTAATGTAGATAGAGAGGTAAAAATTGGCACACATGCTTGGAATGACCTGGGGTTTTATTAGAACAAAAAAAGCACCCCATATTGCTAAACGCGTGAAAGATCTCTTGTGCGCGTCGTTTGGCGATGATCGTGTGCTCAGCCGCCACTTTCGTCATGCTTGGCCTCCAAGGTCCCCAGACCTCAGTCCGTGCGATTATTGTCTTTGGGGTTACCTGAAGTCGCAAGTGTATTGTGATCGACCGACATCTCTAGGGATGTTGAAAGACAGCATCCGACGCCAATGCCTCACCAAAACTCCGGACATTCTTTACAGTGCTGTTCACAACATTATTCCTCGACCTACAGCTATTGTTGAGGAATGAATATGGACATATTGAGCATTTCCTGTAAACAACATCATCTTTTCTTTGTCTTACTTTCTTATGCTAATTATTGCTATTCTTATCAGATGAAGCGCCATCTGTCGGGCATTTTTTGAACGTTTGTATTTTTTTGGTGCTAATAAGACCCCATGTCATTCCAAGCATGTGTGTCAATTTGTACCTCTCTATCTACATTATTCAGTGATTTATTCAGGTTTCAAATTTATACTGACTTTTTGATCACCCTGTATGTATTACTATCAACTATATCTGACAACAGTTCGTAAATTATCATTTATAGGCGACAAGGTGTAGTTTTGCTTAATGCGAGGAGGAAGTTTATATCAGGTCGCTTCCGTGGCATTCAGTGCCGGCTCTGGGTGTTCACTTTCGCCAGTGCACTGAATCAGTTTCGCCATTTGCCTTCACAGGTTTATTAACCGTTTATTTAACTGTTTAATGTGGGAACAGCCCAACTTGGGTTTTCACTGTGAGTCAGTGATCTAGGTTACTTACAAGCAGCGTTTGGACAAAACTACAAAACGTTGCAAGAAACACGCCCTTGAACATAAATGCAGATGTTAGCTAGGCCTGCAGAATATGCTGTTGTATCCGGCCACGTGCAATGTCTTAAATACATCGGGTCAGAACAGTTTTCTGTTTAGTTGTGAGTGCATTATATCGGAGCTACGTGAAACCGAACATGTGCAAATTGTTGGTGCTCACATGGTGGGTGCTTCCGTAACCGAAGCAGCCGAAGTATTTGGTGTGTCAAGAGGTCGAAGATTTATACAGTACCGGAAAAACAGTAACCGTTAATTCACAACTCGGACGAAAATGTGTGATAGATACAGACGGAGACGATTGTGGCGAAAAAAATGAGGACAACAGCTGCAAAAGACGTTGCAGAACTGAATGTCGCACTCTCGAACCCTGTCAGTACCTAAACAACACGAAGGGAACAGCTGTACAACATGGAGGTTGCTGGGCAAGCAGTATTTCAGAAACACTCATCATTGACGCAAACCCCCACAACATGAAGACGTGGATCGAAGCGGTAAAACCTGCACTATCTAGCAATGGATGAAAGTCATTTGGTTAGATGGCTCTTGTTTCACACTGTTTCTGGTCGAATGTACGTCCCAAAAGTGAAACATGAAGAACGTTTCCTGATAATTTTGGCAGATAAGCGCTGCTTTCCATGAGCTCCATATGTGTTCTGCAAGGTCGCATTACTGCCAACCATTGTTGTTATTGTTGTGGTCTTCAGTCCTGAGACTGGTTTGATGCAGCTCTCCATGCTACCCTATCCTGTGCAAGCTTCTTCATCCCCCAGTACTTACTGCATCCTTATGAATCTCCTTAGTGTATTCATCTCTTGATCTACCTCTACGATTTTTACCCTCCACGGTGGCCTCTAATGCAAAATTTATGATCCCTTGATGCCTGAGAACATGTCCCACCAACCGGTCCATTCTTCTAGTCAAGTTGTGCCACAAACTCCTCTTCTTCCCAATTCTATTCAATACCTCCTCATTAGTTATGTGATCTACCCATCTAATCTTCAGCATTCTTCTGTAGCACCACATTTCGAAAGCTTCTATTCTATTCTTGTCCAAACTAGTTATCGTCCATGTTTCACTTCCAAACATGGCTACACTCCATACAAATACTTTCAGAAACGACTTCCTGACACTTAAATCTATACTCGATGTTAACAAATTTCTCTTCTTCAGAACCGCTTTCCTTGCCATTGCCAGTCTACATTTCATATCCTCTCTACTTCGGCCATCATCAGTTATTTTGCTCCCCAAATAGCAAAACTCCTTTACTACTTTAAGTGTCTCATTTCCTAATCTAATACCCTCAGCATCACCCGACTTAATTTGACTACATTCCATTATCCTCGTTTTGCTTTTGTTGATGTTCATCTTATATCCTCCTTTCAAGACACTGTCCATTCCGTTCAACAGCTCTTCCAAGTCCTTTGCTGTCTCTGACAGAATTACAATGTCATCGGCGAACCTCAAAGCTTTTATTTCTTCTCCATGGATTTTAATACCTACTCCGAAATTTTATTTTGTTTCCTTCACTGCTTGCTCCATATACAGATTGAATAACATCGGGGATAGGCTACAACCCTGTCTCACTCTCTTCCCAACCACTGCTTCCTTTTCGTGCCCCTCGACCCTTATAACTGCCATCTGGTTTCTGTACAAATTGTAAAGAGACTTTCGCTCCCTATATTTTACCCCTGCCACCTTTAGAATTTGAAAAAGAGTATTCCAATCAACATTGTCAAAAGCTTTCTCTAAGACTACAAATGCTAGAAACGTAGGTTTGTCTTTCCTTAATCTTTCTTCTAAGATTAGTCGTAAGAGCAGTATTGCGTCACGTGTTCCAATATTTCTACGGAATCCAAACTGATCTTCCCCGAGGATGGCTTCTACCAGTTTTTCCATTCGTCTGTAAAGAATTCGCGTTAGTGTTTTGCAGCTGTGACTTATTAAACTGATAGTTCGGCAATTTTCACATCTGTCAACACCTGCTTTCTTTGGTGTTGGAATTATTATATTGTTCTTGAAGTCTGAGGGTATTTCACCTGTCTCATACATCTTTCTCACCAGATGGTAGAGCTTCGTCAGGACTGGCTCTCCCAAGGCCGTCAGTAGTTCTAATGGAATGTTGTGTACTCCCGGTGCCTTGTTTCGACTCAGGTCTTTCAGCGCTCTGTCAAACTCTTCACGCAGTATCGTATCTCCCATTTGACCTTCACCTACATCCTCTTCCATTTCCATAATATTGTCCTCAAGTACATCGCCCTTATACTGACCCTCCTTTCTGTTTCCCCTTCTTTGCTTAGAACTGGGTTTCCATCTGAGCCCTTGATATTCATACAAGTGGTTCTCTTCTCTCCAAAGGTCTCTTTAATTTTCCTATAGGCAGTATCTATCTTATCCCTAGTGAGATAAGCATCTACATCCTTACATTTGTCCTGTAACCATCCCTGCTTAGCCATTTTGCACTTCCTGTCGATCTCATTTTTGAGACGTTTGTATTCCTTTTTGCCTGCTTCATTTACTGCATTTTTATGTTTTCTCTTTCATCAATTAAATTCACTATTTCTTCTGTTACCTAAGGGGTTCTACTTTCCATCGTCTTTTTACCTACTTGGTCCTCTGCTGCTTTCACTACTTCATCCCTCAAAGCTACCCATTCTTCTTGTACTGTACGTCTTTCCCCCTTTCCTGTCAATTGTTCCCTTATGCTCTCCCTGAAACTCTGTACAACCTCTGGTTTAGTCAGTTTATCCAGGTCCCATCTCCTTAAATTTCCACCTTTTTGCAGTTTCTTCAGTTTTAATCTACAGTTCATAACCAATAGATTGTGGTCAGAGTCCACATCTGCCCCTGGAAATGTCTTACAATTTAAAACCTGGTTCCTAAATCTGTCTTACCATTATATTATCTATCTGATACCTCCTAGTATCTCCAGGGTTCTTCCATGTATACAACCTTCTTTTATGAGTCTTGAACCAAGTGTTAACTATGATTAAGTTATGCTCTGTGCAAAATTCTACCAGACGGCTTCCTCTTTCATTTCTTACCCCCCCATTCACCTACTACGTTTCCTTCTCTCCTTTTTCCTACTATCGAACTCCAGTCACTCATGACAGTTACATTTTCGTCTCCCTTCACTACGTGAATAATTTCTTTTATCTCATCATACATTTCATCAATTTCTTCATCATCCCCAGAGCTAGTTGACATATAAACTTGTACTACTGTAGTAAGTGTGGGCTTCATGTCTATCTTGGCCACAATATGTAATATGTAATGATTTTGGCTGACCCGGTCCTTCCAAAACTGTAACGTTTGTTCTCAGTAGTGATGCTGTGTTGCAAGTCGACAGGATCCCTGTTCACACAGCTCACATCGTACACATCTGGTTTGGTGAGCACGAGAATGAATTGTAGCATCTCCACAGTCCCCAGATATCAATGTTATTGGACCTTTGGGCTCTACTTTGGAGATAAAGTTGCGTGATCGCGATCCAAATCCATCATTATTACCTGAACATGCTACTGTTTTGCAGAGTCAGTATCGCATTCCATAGAGAAGCTTACAGGACCTGTATTTATCCATTATGAGACGACTGGAACCTGTTCTGAACGCCAACGGTTTTCGTACGCTGTATTAGATATGATAACAGTACAGATAGTCTGCAAAAATCAGCAGAGTCCTCTAACTGGGGAGGTATCAAGAATGGTGTCCACAGGGTTCAGTTTTGGGTCCCTTATTGTTTTTAATATATATTAATGACTTGCCGTGCTATATCCATGAAGATTCAAAGCTAGTTCTTTTTGCTGATGATACAAGTATAGTAATCACACCCAACAAGCAAGAATCAGCTCAGTAAATTGTAAATAATGTCTTTCAGAAAATTATTATGTGGTTCTCTGGAAATGGACTCTCACTAAATTTTGAGAAAACTCAGTTTATACAATTCTGTATAGTAAATGGCATAACACCATTGATAAATATAGACTATGAACAGAAGTCTGTTGTTAAGGCAGAGTATTCTAAATTTCCATGTGTATGCATTGGCGAGAAATTGAATTGGAAGAACATATTGATGATCATCTGAATCGATTAGGTCCAGCTACTTATGCTATTAGGGTTATTGCAAATGTTGGTGATAAGCATAACAGAACATTTTCCTACTATGCCTGTCTTCATTCATTGCTTTCATATGGTATCATATTTTGGGGCAATTCGTCATTAAGAGAGAATGTATTCATTGCACAAAAGCATGTAATCAGAATAATAGCTGGAGTGCACCCAATATCACCTTGCAGACATTTGTTTAAGGAACTCGGGATATTCCCAGTACCTTCGCAATACATATATTCACTTATGAAATTTGTCGTTAACCTACCCCAATTCAAAAATACCAGCGAAGTTCATAGCTACAACACTTGAAGAACTCCTTCTACTCCTTATACTCAGTAGATGAATTTTTAAATATGTAGTAGTAACTGTAAAAAAATTAATTATTTTACGTAAAGAAATCTTATATTCCACAGCATTACGAAATGTCACATTCATGATCTATGGAACAAAGATCAATGTATATATGTATAATGTGTTGTATTTTTAGTGCTTCCATATTTTTGTCCGTCCCCGTATAAAGATGATCCAGATTTCTATTTAGCATGATAACTTACGGTGTCAAGGTAACTTATGATGTGTGGAAGAGAGTGTATTGCCTACCACTTTAACCACCTCACCTCCCCATTACTTGTAAAAATGTTGTGCGATAGTAACTAATATTAGGAAAGTCCTGTATAAACTCGATTTACTCTCATTTCTATTGTCAATAATTTCGTTCTATGTAAATGGTAAGAGCTAATAGATGAATGAATCCGTGTTTCGCAATTTCGCTATATTTCACCCTCTGGTGTTTCTCCTCAGCCAAGTGCTCCAACACGCCAACGACAGACAGAAACACTAGTACATATGGCTGTAGTTGTGTTGGAACAGTGTTCAAACATCGCAATGTATGTGATTCAAATTCTGCAACTTCTGATAGTTTTGTCTTTTATTTTCATTTAAGATTTTAAAATGACATTAGCATCTTCTCTTGACCTTTCCTGGACCTTAGACACGTTCAAAAACTAGTCCGTGTGTGCTATTCTCCAAATATCTAGTGGCAAAGAGAAGTGTGTTTGAACAGTTACCGGCAGGTAACATTTTTTAAATTCTTCTTGTTGTTCGGAAACGATGCAATTGTATACAGAGAAGTCGCGTTTTTAGAATATTATTTCAAAATTCAAGAAGGTATTCAATGTTAGACGATTAGCGATGAGACTCAGTCATAACTGTCACTTATCTGGGAGTATTACTTGGACAGATGCAACGTGGAAAGACCAATTGAATCATGACACGGGGACGCAAATGACAGACTGAAATTTGTCTGATGAGTCCAAGAGAATTTTACTTCACGCAAGAAAGATGTAGCTTTAAAAACCCTCCTTTGACCAATTCTTCAGTTTTCTGATACCCTTAACAAGTGAGATTAACGTAAAATATTCAAGGAAGATCTGCGCGCTAATCGACGACAGAACGCCACAGAAATGTTCAACCATCTTCAAAGGAAACCTCTGCAAGAAAGTCTCTGTTCTTTGTGGAATTATTTATTCTCTAAATACAAAACGGTACGTTCCTGTAACTCAAAATGATTATCGCTTCCTCCAACATGCACAGTGCTTAATAACGACAACTGCAGTGTCAGAAAAAAAACTGTAGTTTACAGAGACGTATAGGCAACCTTCCTTCCCGGGGATGGAACACGAAGGAGAGAAAATCATTCTGGTATATCATGTAACATTCGACGTCCATGACATTAGGGTTACCTTTTCTCCATATTCATTAAAATGTCCACAGATATATCAGGACTGCAAATCACGTTGTTTATCTCTTTATTGTAACATACACAGACAAGAAATTAACTGTGTGCCATACCGAGGCTCGAAACCAGGACGTTAGTTTGATTTTGGAAACAATCCACCACTCCGTTGCAAAGCCATTTCACTATCTTACCATTTCTTGCGGGAGTGCTAGTCCCACTACGTACTTAGGATAATGTCTTTGACATTTTGAAGCTTGGAGAGACGTAATGACAGAAGGGAAAATGTGAGGGCGGGTCGTGATACGAGTCTGAGTAGCTGAGTCGATAAGGGCATTGTTCGCGATAGGCAATGTTCCTGGTGCAAGTCTCAGTACGACCCACAATTTTAACCTGAGAGGAAGTTTGCAAACAGCGCAGACTCTGCTACAGAGCGGACGATTTATTCTGGGATACATGGAAGAGGTTTCCAAGTGATTTGCGGACACCCTTGCAGGAATATAGGGTAGAGGGTTGTATCTTGCAACACTCTTCAGACCTTCGCCTCTAGCCAGCCCTATAATACAGATTTAAGGTATTTTCATATCCCATTTTTAACTGCGGGCGTTCACGTTTCATGTATTGCTGTCTTTTTCAGAGTTTACAAAAATTACTCCAGAAAAATTTAGTTTCTCCCAAAACGTAAAAACATGTTCTGATGTACAACATGGTTATGTATCTAGGATCAAATATTCCACTAAATTTTAAAAGCGTTGCAATTGAGAAAGTCTTGTCAGTACTGTATTTCATCGCGTGTCGGTTACACACCAATAAGCAGTAACTAAAATCAAACTAAGCAGAAGTATTATAAAAAAAAACAGAAATTAAATACATTTTGAAACTGAAGCTACTGGAAACTAACATGTTACAAGTTAAATACATTTTGATACTGAAGCTATTGGAAACTAATACGAATTTCCATTTTCAAGACAGGTGAAATTGTTAAGACGTTAACGAAACTCATTTAATTGGAAAATATCATACGTTTCTTGGTAAAACGCCGTCTTCTATTTCAAATGCAGAATGGTGAGCGACCGAAGAAAAATGGCTAAACCGTCCGCACGTTATATAACTAGTTTTAAAAACACATACCATTTTACTTGCCATTAACTCTGCAGCTGATGAATTAACAATCTGTTCCAAATGGCTTGGCTACACCACACAATATTTAATTGTGCAGTATTAGAAAAATTTATTGATGCGTGTTTGACCCGTGTGTGTGTTACCGAGATCCTGAAGAAATTGCGCTGGCAGATTCTTGTTTAAATAACAACTCTAGGAATATGCTATTGTACAACCCCATACGTATCGCTCACGTAGGGATAATGAGGACAAGATTAGAATAATCCACATAGGCATTCAAACATTCCTCCCGCGCTCCGTACGTGAATGGAACAGGAAGGAACCTTAATTACTGGTATAATGGGACGTACCCTCTGCCATGCACTTCACGGTGGTGTTCAGAGTAACAGGACATAGATGTAGATGATGCATAAAATACTATATGTCCAGCAACAACAAAAACTGTAGAAAATGGCGGAAACTTCTTATGGCGAGCTCTAGTGCTCAGTCCTTCATGTGATTCCAAACTCAGTCACTGACCAAAAGCCACCATATGTGCCTGAGTACTGTATCGTCTGGGTATAACACTGTCGCCTATCCTAAAAAAGATCACTAAATTAAATTTTGTAGCCGTTTGCAACGAGTAAAGAAGAGGGAGCGCCGCGCTGTTAGAGGCGCCATGTCACTGACTACGCGGCCCCTCCCCCCGGAGGTTCGAGTCCTCCCTTGGGCAATAGTGTGTGTGTGTGTGTGCTGTTATTAGCATAGATTAGTTTAATTTAGTTTAAGTAGAGTGTAAGTCTTGGGACCGATGATCTTTGCAGTTTGGTCCCTCAAGAACTCACACACATTTGAACATTTTTGAAGAGGGTGCTACAACGGCAGCGGCCGTATTTATGACACTACCTCGGTACACACAAGTACTAATTTCGAAAAAACTAAAATTTCCATAACCAGGTGGAAATTTAAAAACCGGTTAACAGGAAGATTGGTGTAATCTTTCCACTAATAAATCACTTCGAATGCTTCAAACAATTGTGAGAACAACAAATTTGGAATCCAGAATTTTCTTCAGCGATCATTGATGCTACTTAGCTTAAACGAAGGTAAAACACCTTCCGTTTATTTTGTGTAAACATAAAAGAACATCAGTCGCAGGCGACTGTTTTACTCACTTCTTCGACAATATAAAGTTATGTCGACAACAAGGATAAACTAATATCTCTACAAAGTAACATTATACTCGTGTGTTACGTCCTGCAAAGTAACGTCATTGAGCGATTTAAGATACAGGGTTAGTCAACTAACGTAGTCGAATAAAGAATAAATATTATTTGCTGGAGAGCCGTTTAGGAACCTACGCCAGTTAAAGCAGTGTGACAGATGATCACCTTTGTCACAGCACTACAGTGGTTATTATGTATCGAATGTCTTAACGGTAGCAATAAGTTAGAGGCTCGGTCGCAGAATCCTAACGCAAGGGCTACAGCGATCTATGTGTTACCTCGTTTGGCCACAAGGGGGCAAAGCGTATATAAAATGAAACAATTGAAACGCAAACCGTGCGCACAAGGACGATTCGAGATACAGGTAGCTTCAAGTGCTGTAGAAACAAGTGGGTTATGAAGAGAAAGCTCGTAAATGTAAATCCCGAAACTCATAAGGTGAATCACCTAAAACTTTCAAGGCAAATATTGCGGAAATGGAAAGTGCTACTGACGTGCGGTTTTCACAAAACGGGTTGGTAGTAAGGAACTCGTATTGTTAGCCAATAAACAGATTGTAATAATACTTGGAAAGTTTATTTTTTGTGCAAACACACAGGTTTTAAATGGAGCAATTCCTGTTAACATTAACAAATTAAAAGTTGGGTACATTAGAATGTCAGTGGTGTTTGTTGCAGGATTCTGGTGCGAGCCGCTTACGAGGTATCGTATTTTGAAAATTACTTATACAATACATGTGGCAGCACAGATTAAAGAACAACACAAGGGTATACACTAGTTACGTGGATTTTGAGCAAAGGCGAGGCAGCTGATTTTGAGCAGTAACGAGGCAATTGAACATTACGGATGTGTTCAAAATGAATACCGGCAGCGGCATATGGTAGCATTCCAGCGGAGATGTCTGAGCAGGCTGTAGCCATACGTCGTTACATATCATCGGGAGTAGTTGCTATGTTTTTGTAGACAGCGTCTTTCAGCTTTCCCCACAGAAAAAAACTCTAGGTGCGTAAAATCCGAGGATGGGTGAAGGAACTGGCACTCCCCGTCCAGTCGAATGATTTCGAAAGAATTCGTGAATACATAGCTCCAGCACTTCACGCACTATGGGCTGGATAACCATCACGTTGGTACCACAGGTTCCTCCTAGTCTGCAAAGGAACGTCTTCTAACATCCGTGGAAAATGGTCTATTAGGAGGCTGTGATACTTGTGCGCGTTCAGTGTTCCGTCTATGAGAAAGGGCCTATGAGCTGATGGTACACTATCCCACACCACACGTTTACACTCCATGGGCACTGACGTCCCACCGGACGAAGCCAGCGGGGTTTGTCAACCGACCAACAGTGCGTGTTTTGGTTGTTTACCTGGTAAATGTGGCTTCATCACTAATAAAGGTACGTAACATATCTGGTGTATCCTGTCTTAATGTCCATGTACAGAAGTTATCACTATTCGCATATAATTTCCCCCTCTTCTGTCGTTCAGTAAGTTGTCTGGATGATACAGTACCACTTCCACGCAACTGGTTGAAGAGCTTGTAAATAATTGCTTCGATGGTTGACTGTATTGGGGTATGTGGCCGCATACACAGTACAAGAACGAAATGCATTCTTCCTAAACTCTCCATACACCATGGGCCTGTCGACTTTTTCTGCTTTGGTAAATCCCATCGTCCACTCACGAATTCCTGCTAGAACTGTCACTCACTAACTGACTAGCCAGTCGCAGTGGGCTCAAAGAAGACACAGGCACACTGCAAGTAAACATAACAACCTTGCAAACTACAAAGGTTGAATGACGCAAACAAGTGTCGGTGTGGGAACTTTTCAAAATACGTTATCACCTAAACGACTCGTACCAGAATCCAGCAGCAAACACCACTGGCATTCTAATTTACTCTCTAGTTTTAGTTTGTTAATGTCAATAAGCATTATTATATTTAAAAAGTGTATGTCTGCACAAAAAATAAACGTCCTAAGTATTATTACAATCTGTTGATTGGCTAAAAATACAATCCCCTTACTACGAAGCCATTCTGTGAAAACCGCACATCAGAAGCGCCTTCCATTTCCGCAGTATTTGCGTACATATTTTACACGAGTCATCGTGTACAATGTAGCAGTTTTCAGTGAGAGGAAAAGCTTAAGTGATCACAATTCCAGTTTCTTTTTCATATAAAAGTAGTATGTAGATATTTGACAAGATAATGTATCTGTAAGGAGTACTTTGTGCCTGTAATCAGTATTTTCGACTTGAGATATACTAAAGAGCTTATAAAAGTATCACATATTAGTATACTTTTATTTCCCTCCTACCCGAGCGCGTTAACCTACGGCTTCTGAGACACCGGGAGGTGAACCTGACCTCGTGGATTAACTGCGAAGGCTGCTGCGCCGGATAGCCTGATGTGGTTATTAGGTGGATTCCCACATCCCACTAGGTGAATATCGGGCTGGTACCTACGTACGACGTCAGATACACGCTACGCAAACATTTAGAAAATACACTCCTGGAAATGGAAAAAAGAACACATTGACACCGGTGTGTCAGACCCACCATACTTGCTCCGGACACTGCGAGAGGGCTGTACAAGCAATGATCACACGCACGGCACAGCGGACACACCAGGAACCGCGGTGTTGGCCGTCGAATGGCGCTAGCTGCGCAGCATTTGTGCACCGCCGCCGTCAGTGTCAGCCAGGTTGCCGCGGCATACGGAGCCCCATCGCAGTTTTTAACACTGGTAGCATGCCGCGACAGCGTGGACGTGAACCGTATGTGCAGTTGATGGACTTTGAGCGAGGGCGTATAGTGGGCATGCGGGAGGCCGGGTGGACGTACCGCCGAATTGCTCAACACGTGGGGCGTGAGGTCTCCACAGTACATCGATGCTGTCGCCAGTGGTCGGCGGAAGGTGCACGTGCCCGTCTACCTGGCACCGGACCACAGCGACGCACGGATGCACGCCAAGACCGTAGGATCCTACGCAGTGCCGTAGGGGACCGCACCGCCACTTCCCAGCAAATTAGGGACACTGTTGCTCCTGGGGTATCGGCGAGGACCATTCGCAACCGTCTCCATGAAGCTGGGCTACGGTTCCGCACACCGTTAGGCCGCCTTCCGCTCACGCCCCAACATCGTGCAGCCCGCCTCCAGTGGTGTCGCGACAGGCGTGAATGGAGGGACGAATGGAGACGTGTCGTCTTCAGCGATGAGACTCGCTTCTGCCTTGGTGCCAATGATGGTCGTATGCGTGTTTGGCGCCGTGCAGGTGAGCGCCACAATCAGGACTGCATACGACCGAGGCACACAGGGCCAACACCCGGCATCATGGTGTGGGGAGCGATCTCCTACACTGGCCGTACACCACTGGTGATCGTCGAGGGGACACTGAATAGTGCACGGTACATCCAAACCATCATCGAACCCATCGTTCTACCATTCCTAGACCGGCAAAGGAACTTGCTGTTCCAACAGGACAATGCACGTCCGCATGTATCCCGTGCCACCCAACGTGCTCTAGAAGGTGTAAGTCAACTACCCTGGCCAGCAAGATCTCCGGATCTGTCCCCCATTGAGCATGTTTGGGACTGGATGAAGCGTCGTCTCACGCGGTCTGCACGTCCAGCACGAACGCTGGTCCAACTGAGGGGCCAGGTGGAAATGGCATGGCAAGCCGTTCCACAGGACTACATCCAGCATCTCTACGATCGTCTCCATGGGAGAATAGCGGCCTGCATTGCTGCGAAAGGTGGATATACACTGTACTAGTGCCGACATTGTGCATGCTCTGTTGCCTGTGTCTATGTGCCTGTGGTTCTGTCAGTGTGATCATGTGATGTATCTGACCCCAGGAATGTGTCAATAAAGTTTCCCCTTCCTGGGACAATGAATTCACGGTGTTCTTATTTCAATTTCCAGGAGTGTATCTCACACTTGCACATAAAATTTACTCTAGTAGCAGACAGATGAAGACACACATTCCGTCCTGCGGGGTGAATAAGAGACATGGCCTTAGATGTGTAGTGTCTTCAAACCTGTCGTCATCAAAGTCACCGTCATCCTCATTATCTTCATCATCATCATCATTATCAGTATATTTTTGTGTTATAAGATACTTGTGTAGTCATTACTGGAGAATTTATCACTAGAATAATTTTGCTTGGAAATACTACAACGATACACTATCTTATTATTATTATTATTATTATTATTGATGTTTTGCCTTTAAAGAGCGCAGGTGGACTAAACCACATGGCCAATTCCTTTAGCTGTCTTCCTTGCTGTCAAAACTTCCCTCATTCGTTCGCTGTGTTTCTGATCCAGTCTACTGTCCATGCCTCTTGTCGGCTTCGTGTCTTCGGCATCATCTTAGTTGCCTTTTTGGTTGCCCATATTTCTTTCATCTTCCGGCTGTGATCTTGTTTGCGTTATTCGGTCCATTTTACGTCTGTCCGTTTGTCACATTGTATCTCATATAGTTTACTTTTCATAATGATGTTTCTCAATTTTATTTTGTCATTTATTGTGTCTGGTGTGATGTTGAGTTGGTTCCGGTCGTTTTCACCTCTGCCACTCATTTGTTCTTTCTATTGGTTACCCAGTCAAAGATCTGTTTGGTCAGTCTGTGTCATGGCATTCTCTATAGGTGTCCAAGGAATTGTAGTCTACGTTTTCTAATCTTTTCTGTGATTGTGCCCGTATGTTTGTATAGTTCCTCTGTAGGTTTCTTGATCCATATTAGTTGCGCCAAATATTTTCCTAAGTATTTCCCGATCTACTTTTTCTAGTTGTCTGATACGTGTATGCCCTAGGATTAGTGTGGTCTCTGCTACATACAGTACCTCGGAGAGCACCACCGTGTCGTAGTGCCGTAATTCGGCGTTTTGTGAGATAGACTTCTTGCTGTAATGATTCCACACTACTTTGTATGCTTTGGCCAGTTTAGTTTTTCTTTCTTCGTTTGAGTCTCTGTTATGTCCGCTCATTTGTAGTGTTTCACCGAGGTATTTGGAGCTTGCCGTTTTGTAAATCGTGCCGTACTTTGTGTTCAGGGATGAGAGTTTCTTTGTACTCATAAACTGTGTCTTTTCGTAAGAGTTTTGAGAGAGACTTCTTGTAGTTTTTCAATATCTTCTTTTGTTTCGTTTATTCCTTTCTTCACAATAGCCTAATAGTCTGCAAAAGCCAGGCATTTAATCTGTAGGTCTGCTAAGCTTATCCCCTGTTTTGATATTTCCGCATTCTTTTATTACCGTATCTAACACTAGATTGAAAAGGAGAGGTGAGAGCCCATCGCCTTGTCGGACACCTGTGCGAATTTCAAAGGGCTCTGATACTTCCCCACAGAACTTTACTTTGGAGGTCTTGTTGGTCAAGGTTTGCTCTTGATAGTGTTTTGTTGTCGACTTTGTATTCAGCTAGCATTTTCCGGTCGATAGTCGTGCGTCTTTTTGAAGTCGACAGAGGTAATGATCAGGTTCTGTTTGTGTTGTAAAATCATTTTCAGGTTCCATATTTGTTCCGAACAAGACCGCCCTTTACGGAAGCCTGCTTGGTATTCCCCAATCAAGTGGTCGGTCTGGCATTCTAGTCTGTTTAGTAAAGCTTTAGAGAGGATCGTGTATGTGACCGATAGTAGGGATATTCCTAATGTAATTCCCTCAGCATCACCCGACTTAATTCGACTACATTCCATTATCCTCGTTTTGCCTTTGTTGATGCTCATCCTTCAAGACACTATCCATTCCGTTCAAGTTCTCTTCCAAGTCCTTTGCTGTCTCTGACAGAATTACAATGTCCTCGGCGAACCTCAAAGTTTTTATTTCTTCTCCATGGATTTTAATACCTACTCCGAATTTTTATTTTGTTTCCTTCACTGCTTGCTCAATATACAGATTCAATAACATCGGGGATAGGCTACAGCCCTGTCTCACTCCCTTCCCAACCACTGCTTCCCTTTCATGCCCCTCGATTCTTATTACTGCCATCTGGTTTCTGTACAAATTGTAAATAGCCTTTCGCTCCCTGTATTTTACCCCTGCCACGTTCAGAATTTGAAAGAGAGTATTCCAGTCAACATTGTCAAAAGCCTTCTCTAAGCCTACAAACGTAGGTTTGCGATTCCTTAATCTAGCTTCTAAGATGAGTCATAGGGTCAGTATTGCCTCACGTGTTCCAACATTTCTACGGAATCCAAACTGATCTTCCCCGAGGTCGGCTTCTACTAGTTTTTCCATTCTTCTGTAAAGAATTCGCGTTAGTATTTTGCAGCTGTGACTTATTAAACTGATAGTTCGGTAATTTTCACATCTGTCAACACCTGCATTCTTTGTTATTGGAATTATTATATTCTTCTTGAAGTCTGAGGGTATTTCGCCTGTTTCATACATCTTGCTCACCAGATGGTAGAGTATTGTCAGGACTGGCTCTCCCAAGGCCGTCAGTAGTTCCAATGGAATGTTGTCTACTCCGGGGACCTTGTTTTGACTCAGGTCTTTCAGTGCTCTGTCAAACTCTTCACGCAGTAACGTATCTCCCATTTCATCTTCATCTACAGCCTCTTCCATTTCCATAATACTGTCCTCAAGTACATCGCCCTTGTATAGACCCTCTATATACTCCTTCCACCTTTCTGCTTTCCCTTCTTTGCTTAGAACTGGGTTTCCATCTGAGCTCTTGATGTTCATGCAAGTGGTTCTCTTATCTCCAAAGGTCTCTTTAATTTTCCTGTAGGCAGTATCTATCTTACCCCTAGTGAGATAAGCCTCTACATCCTTACATTTGTCCTCTAGCCATCCCTACTTAGGCATTTAGCACTTCCTGTTGATCTCATTTTTGAGACGTTTGTATTCCTTTTTGCCTGCTTCATTTACTGCATTTTTATATTTTCTCCTTTCTTCAATTAAATTCAATATATATTCTGTTACCCAAGGATTTCTACTAGCCCTCGCCTTTTTACCTACTTGATCCTCTGCTGCCTTCACTACTTCATCCCTCAAAGCTACCCATTCTTCATCTACTGTATTTCTTTCCCCAATTCCTGTCAATTGTTCCCTTATGCTCTCCCTGAAACTCTGTCCAATCTCTGGTTCTTTCAGTTTATCCAGGTCCCATCTCCTTAAATTCTCACCTTTTTGCAATTTCTTCAGTTTTATTCTACAGGTCATAAGCAGTAGATTGTGGTCAGTGTCCACATGTGCCCCTGGAAATGTCTTACAATTTAAAACCTGGTTCCTAAATCTCTGTCTTACCATTAGATAATCTATCTGAAACCTGTCAGTATCTCCAGGCTTCTTCCATGTATACAGCCTTCTTTTATGATTCTTGAACCAAGTGTTAGCTATGATTAAGTTGTGCTCTGTGCAAAATTCTACCAGGCGGTTTGCTCTTTCATTTCTTAGCCCCAATCCACATTCACCTACTACGTTTCCTTCTCTCCCTTTTCCTGCTACCGATTCCCAGTCACCCATGACTATTAAATTTTCGTCACCCTTCACTATCTGAATAATTTCTTTTCGTGGGGTGTATCAGGGCAGTTTTACAGTCTTCAGGAATTTCCATGGTCTCCCAGATATCTTCCAAAGTCCCGTAGATGTCTTTGGTGAGTTCTGGGTCTTGTAACTTCAAGATTTCCACAATGAAGCCGTCTTCTACATCTACATCTACATCTACATCCATACTCCGCAAGCCACCTGACGGTGTGTGGCGGAGGGTACCTTGAGTACCTCTATCGTTTCTCCCTTCTATTCCAGTCTCGTATTGTTCGTGGAAAGGATTGTCGGTATGCTTCTGTACGGGCTCTAATCTCTCTGATTTTATCCTCATGGTCTCTTCGCGAGATATACGTAGGTGGCAGCAATATACTGCTTGACTCTTCGGTGAAGGTATGCTCTCAAAACTTTAATAAAAGCCCGTATCGAGCTACTTAGCGTCTCTCCTGCAGAGTCTTCCACTGGAGTTTATCTATCAACTCTTTCGCGATTACTAAATGATCCTGTAACGAACCACGCTGCTCTCCGTTGGATCTTCTCTATCTCTTCTATCAACCCTATCTGGTACTCATCCCACACTGCTGAGCAGTATTCAGTGGGCGAACAAGCGTGCTGTAACCTACTTCCTTTGTTTTCGGATTGCATTTCCGTAGGATTCTTCCAATGAATCTGTCTGGCATCTGCTTTACCGACGCTCAAGTTTATATGATCATTCCATTTTAAATCCCTCCCAATGCGTACTCCCAGTAATTTATGGATTTAATTGCTTCCAGTTGTTGACATGCTATTTTGTAGCTAAATGATAAGGGATCTATCTTTCTATGTATTCGCAGCACATTACACTTGTCTACATTGAGATTCAATTGCCGTTCCCTGCACCATGCGTCAATTCGCTGCAGATCCTACTGCATTTCAGTACCATTTTCCATTGTTACAACCTCTCGATACACCACAGCATCATCTGCAAAAAGCCTCAGTGAATTCCCGATGTCATCCACAAGGTCATTTACGTATATTGTGAGTACCAACGGTCCTATGACACTCCCCTGGGGCACACCTGAAATCACTCTTACTTCGGAAGACTTCTCTCCATTGAGAATGACATGCTGCGTCCTGTTATCTAGGAACTCTTCAATCCAATCACACAATTGGTCTGATAGTCCATATGCTCTTACTTTGTTCATTAAACGACTGTGGGGAACTGTATCGAACGCCTTGCGGAAGTCAAGAAACACGGCATCTACCTGTGAACCCGTGTCTATGGCCCTCTGAGTCTCGTGGACGAATTGCGCGAGCTGGGTTTCACACGACCGTCTTTTTCGAAACCCATGCTGATTCCTTCAGAGTAGATTTCTAGTCTCCATAAAAGTCATTATACTCGAACATAATACGTGTTCCAAAATTCTACAACTGGTGCTCTACGATTCTTGAGTGACTTTTTTATTTCTTTAACTTCTTTTAGAGTTGGAGGTTCACTATATGGATTGTACGTACTCGCTTCTGTCATCAGTTCTTCCATAGGGGGGTCCGTGTTGAGTTTTTCAAAGTGCTTTGCCAGAATGTCACAATTGTTTTTGGTATTGGTTTCCAGGGTTCCGTTCGGTCTTTTGAAGCACAAGTTGGGTGGTTGGTATCCAGTCATATTTTCTCTGAACGTTCTGACGCTATCTTACAGAAGTTTTTAATTTTTTTCGCTGTTATTGTTTCAAAATTTTTCCATAGAACATCTTGCATAATTGGAGTTTTTTTATGTCATTAGTTTTCCGATTGGTGTGATGTGATCCCCCATCCCACTTCCTCCCTTCCTGTCTTCAACTAGGTAATGTCTCAACATACGTGCTACAACCAAGGACCTGGTTCGTATTGCCATACAGTTCAGCTTTTCTGTAGTTGGCATGATAACGAATGGTCGTTGCTAGCCATAGACTTCATATTAGATGCCCGATTACCCCGTCCGTAGATTGCTACAGCCAACGTATCGTTTATCTGTTATTGTAATGCATTTCTAGCACCATAGTTCAATTGAACCCGACTCCTTCATTAGTTTTCTTTTCAATATGATGCGGTGTTTGAGGTACGCTCCCTTTCGAACTAAACTGTCAATTTTGATGCCAGCTCTTTCCCATACTTGCACCAATATACTTCTGATATTGTTTCGGTGCTAACCACCAACGTCTCACGTATTGTCGTATTGTTTTAAATTAATGAGGATTCTGTATGTACATTAAACCTTCATGTGAAACGTAAGGAGTCAAATTTAGGTCGCCAGAATTTGCCTTCTTTATATGAAAATAAAAACAGTTTCAATACAGCATAGCTACATATAATTTACTGAACAAACTTTTTTCCTAAGAGTTTCCATTAAGGTCAGATCTGGTGTCCTATCTTGCCACATATCCGATGTTTATAACCAGTTATTTCGGAGACTGTTGGAGTGATTGGAAATTTCTATAATATATACATAAAATGAATTAATAGTAAGTATATTCATGAGCGCAGTTCAATAGCTTCCCAGATGATTGTCGAGGAATCTGTGCAAGTTTCAAAATAATAGGCAAAATGGATTCCGAGAAAAAGGGCTGTCTGAAGCAAAACGGCATTTAAAATTTTAGTATGAAATTTCTCAGTTTTATTGTTACATGATTTTAATTACAAACACTCTGTTCTATATCGTACATCAACACTCTGCCACAGCTGTTGCCTTTTGTTCCAGCTTTTTTGGTTACATAAGAGGTGTGCGAGGAGAGTAATGAGACTGACAACACTGAGATCTATCTAGCAAAGCTTTGTTGTTCTGCTTGTGTAGACCGCCGTGTTTGTCCCCTCCAGACGTTCTCTCCGAGATTCAGCTCCGTATAGTCAACAAGTGATTTTCAAGAGCGCCATCAGTGAAACTGCGTTTTTGTTGTGTGTTACGACAATGGAACAGTGCAATTTAGAGGAATGTTACGCCATCAAGATTTCTGTTAAACTTAGGGAATCCGTGAGTGTGACATTTGAAAAGTTGAAACAGGCCTACGGGGAACATCCATTAACAACAGCACAACTTTTTCGCTGCCGCAAATCGTTTTTGGAAGACCGAAAAGAGGTTGATGATGAACTTCGCTCAGCGAGACCTTAAATTTCAAAAACGGAAGGAAACATTGAACGCGTGCGGGCTCTTATGAGATCAGACCGACGTTTAACAATAAGGTTGATGAGTAACCTGGTGCCAAAATGGTGCCTTAAAACTTCACAAATGAGCAGAAGGACAATCGAAGAAACGTGTGCGTTGATCTACTTGAGAGGATTGCCAAAGACCACGAATGGTTCAGCTGCGTGAGCACAAGTAATGAACAGCGGATTTTTGCATACAATGCTGAGACGAAGTGACAAAGTGCGAACGTCACCCTGAGACATCTCCACGACCGAAAAAATTTCGAATGAGAAAGTCAAAGATCAAAACAATACTGATTTGCTAGAATGAGATTTTCACTCTGCAGCGGAGTGTGCGCTGATATGAAACTTCCTGGCAGATTAAATCTGCGTGCCGGACCGAGACTTGAACTCTGGATATTTGCTTTACGCGGGCAAGTGCTCTACCATCTGAGCTACCCAAGCACGACTCACGCCCCGTCCTCACAGCTTTACTCATTCTGAA
Source organism: Schistocerca serialis cubense (assembly GCF_023864345.2). NCBI lineage: Eukaryota > Metazoa > Arthropoda > Insecta > Orthoptera > Acrididae > Schistocerca > Schistocerca serialis. The sequence continues at coordinate 910,052,471 of NC_064638.1, read as the reverse complement.
AATACACCCCAGGCTGTGGCTCAGCCATGTCTCCGCAATATCCTTTCTTCCAGGAGTGCTAGTTCTGCAAGGTTCGCAGGAGACCTTCTGTGAAGTTTGGGAGGTGGGAGACGAGATACTGGCAGAAGTAAAGCTGTGATGATGGGGCGTGAGTCGTGTTTGGGAAGCTCAGATGGTCGCCGGCACGGTAGCTCAGCGTGTTCGGTCAGAAAGCCGGTTGGCCTCTGTAATAAAAAAACTGAGTAAACGGATCAACAAACGAACTTCAGCGGATGTCATGTGACGTCCGCAACGACCAAACACAACGATGAATAATGAACAAAATTAAAATAAAAAAAATGGTAGAGTATTTGCCTGAGAAAGTCAAAGGTCCCGAGTTCGAGCCTCGGTCCGCTACACAGTTTTAATCTGCCAAGAAGTTTCATATCAGCACACACTCTGCTGCAGAGTGTAAATCTCATTCTAGAAACATCCCCCAGGTTATGGCTAACCCATGTCTCCGCAATATCTTTTCTTCCAGGAGCGTTACTTCTGCAAGGTTCGCAAGAGAGCTTCTGCGAAGTTTGGAAGGTAGGAGACGAGATACTGGCAGAAGTAAAGCTGTGAGGACGGGGCGTGAGTCGTGCTTGGGTAGCTCAGATGGTAGAGCACTTGCCCGCGAAAGGCAAAGGTCCCTAATCTGTCTCGGTCCGGCACACAGTTTTAATCTGCCAGGAAGTTTCAATACTGATTTGCTTTTTTGGTTGGAGGAGTGTTGTGCATAAAGAATTTTGTCGTCCAGGACAAAATTTCGACCAAGCCTTTTACAAAGACGTCCTTGAACGGCTCAGGTACAGGGTGAACTGAGTGAGACCGGACATTGCAGACAATTGGATGCTGCACCATGACAACCCCCCATGTCACATGGCCACTTATATCACGGAATTTTTGATCTCAACAGGCATTCCTGTTGTTCCACAGTTCCCCTGTTCACCTGATCTGGATCATTGTGACTTTTTCCTTTCCCCGAAATTGAAAAATGTTTTAAAAGAACGTCATTTTGAGACTTTGGAGAACATCCGAAAGAATGTGACCGACATGTTAATGGCCCTACCAGTTGCAGCCTTTCAGCGGTGCTAGCAAGACTGTGAACAACGACTCCACAGGTGAAATGCTTAGAAGAGATAAATATTATTTTTTTGAAAGAAAAAGACATTGATTGACAAAAAAACTTTTCTAACACACATAGTATTTTCCTCAAAGCTCAGCTTGTCATACTCCGCCTGTATCCACGGCGTGAACTACTTCCACTGTATACTTTCTAATACTCATTACCAGCTTCCCAATTACTCTTTCTACACTGCACCCTCTAATAAACGTTATTACAGCATCATAAATCTCTAATTTTTGTGTCAGAGAGACAAAATGCAGTTAAAATAAACCACTCTCCTTACTGATGTTCTGCACCACCGCTCGCAGTTTCACTTAAGTCTCGAGCCCAGATATGGAAATCAATAACTATGTCGCTATCCTTCTCATTTTATGGAGTGAGGTTCGCATAAACGCCGAAGATCTCTTTCGTTTTTGAAGGACTGTGGAACACTCTCACTGCAATTTCTCGTCGGAGCACCCTTTCACAGTTTTTTGAGTTCGTCATGAAATAAAAGCCAGTTACACATATGCTGTAAAGACTGTTACTCTTGTGTGCACAGTTCTTGTAAATTCCTCTCAATTTTGTCATTATAAAACCCACTACGTTAACCAAAAACACTAAAACGAAGGTCCTCTACGAAACATGCCGTGCCAATCAAATAATTTTGGGAACAAAACAATATATAGGGCACGCTATCCACTAAAAAATAACTAAAACGACAGCCTTCCACAGTCAATGTTTCTAAAATATGCCTCGTCAAATGAGTCAGCGTAATTCGTAAGGAGCTACAGTCACAATGCGTGTGTATAGAAAAAGACGGTATTACCAGCAACAATCTATTTCCTGCAAATAAATAATTCATCAAAATGCTCAGTAGATTCCGCATCAGCAATTGTCTTTCTCTTCATTTTCTGCCGCAGTTTGCCCTGAGTGCAATGTTTCGGTTTATTCCTGCACAGTATTAAAGCTTCCTTCGTAATGCATCTTTCGATTTATGTTATACTAGCAAACCCGGCATGCTTCGCAATTGCTAAACAAGTACGAGAATTGGATAGATGTCCTAATTTTCTTCTCCACCGCTCTCTATCAGTCTCCTTCTCGCTCCCTCTCTTTATTCATCTGTCCCTCCCCTATTCCTCTATCCATCACCTCCCCCCTCCATTTCTTCCCCCATCTCTCGAAGTCTCTTAAAATGAATACGTAAATCTGTTGGGGTCGTTGATATACAGGGTACGAGAGAGATCCCCTCAGCTGCTGGATCTGTGAAAATAGCAGCTTCAGTGACAGTATTTCACATACTTTTAGTCTGCGAACGGATGGGATTACAGAGTTTAGGCCGACACAGATTCCGTAGTAGTATTCTAATCATAAGCCATAAGTACAGTCTGTATGCAAATATTTGTGCAGGAAAGGCACGAATAACCGGCAGAAACTCTATTCTTCAATATGACAACGCCTGGCCGAGAAAGCCTGAAGAATTACATTGCAATCTGTCTGTGAAAATTGACTGCAAGGAAGAAGACAAATCAACACAATATTGCGTGAACAATTTTTCGTTTAAAATTGTATATAAGGAGCAAGAATATACAGGGTGCACATAAAGTCCGGGAACACATTCAATTATTTATTGCACAAGAAACAAACATTGTACAGATATCATACATACGTCACTTTGAAGAGAAACCCTGAAAGGTTTTTTTCATGTATACCGCCACAGCGTAGCTTGATAATTTGCCGATAGTCAGCGCTAGTTGCAAACATGGCGAGTTCAGGTGCGGAGCGAGCTTTTACTTTGTTGGAGTTCGACAAAAACAAGTGTGCTTCAGCTATTCAACGGATGTTTAGAACCAAGTACGGTAATTCACCAACAAGGAAGGCCATTTACCACTGGCACAACAAATTCGTTACGGCGGGTTGCTTGTGCCCGGCAAAGAGAAGCGAACATCCCAATGTGAGTGAAGTGAATGTGGAGCGTGTACGAGAGACATTCATAAGGAATCCAATGAAATCAGTGCGTCGTGCATACCGTGAACTCGAAATGGCTCCAATGACAGTGTGGAAAGTCCTGCGACTGCGACAGAACTGTCTATGAAACCATTCGAATTGGAGCTAGTGCAGAAGCTCAGTGATGACGACAAAGACAAGCGCTTTGAGTTTTGTTCGCAGTTGCAACAATTGAATGAGGATGGGGATGGCATTGTTGATCGCTTAATTTTTAACGCCGAAGCCGCTTTTCACACTAATGGTAAAGTGAACAGGCATAATTGTCGATTCTGGCGTAAAAAGCATCCACACGAATGCATTGAATTTGAGCGTGATTCCTCAAAAGCAAATGTTTTTTTGTGCCTTGTCAAGTCGAAAACTGTACCGGCCATTCTTCTTCGCTGATAGCACTGTCACTGGATATTCCTACTTGGACATGATTCAGCAATGGCTGATGCCTCAAATGCAATCGGATTCTCAGTTCATCTTTCAGCAAGATGGGGCTCCAACCAATTTTCATCGTGAAGTACGTCGGTACCTGAACACCGAGCTGCTGCATCGATGGATCGGCTTTGCTACAGATGGTTCAAATGGCTCTGAGCACTATGGGACTTAACATCTGTGGTCATCAGTCCCCTAGAACTTAGAACTACTTAAACCTAACTAACCTAAGGACATCACACACATCCATGCCCGAGGCAGGATGCGATCCTGGGACCGTAGCAGTCACGCGGTTCCGAACTGAGCGCCTAGAACCGCACGGCCACCGCGGCCGGCTTTGCTACAGATGGGGACAGCTATTTCATGAAATGGTCTCCCCGATCACCAGACCTCACTCCGAGTGACTTTTTTTCTGAGGGGACATATTAAAGATCTGGTGTATGTACCGCCTCTACCACGTGATGTAGCAGAGCTCCGGGAGAGAATACGGGAAGCGACTGTCACAGTCGACGACGCCACGCTGGAACGGGTATGGCAAGAATTCGATTACCATATTGACATTTGGCAGGTCACTCATGGTTCGCATATCGAATGTATGTAAAAAAACTTTCAGAGTTTCTCTTCAAAATGCAATATGCATGACATCTGTACAATGTTTAGTTCTTGTGCAATAAATAACTGAAAGTGTTTCCGGACTTTATGTACAGACTGCATAGGGAGAAAGCAATTTGACTATGAGCTTAAATGCCCTGCTGTCATTATTAAAAGTAACTGCGAGAAAGAAAAAGAAATCACAAATTTTTCTAGCACAGCATTTTGTTTCACGCAGTCAGTTTTAACAGAAAACCTGTACATTTTTATTTAAAATAATGGTATTTCCTAAAGATCCTATGTCTCTCCACGTGTATCGTGTAAAAATTAGGATTAAATTGTTCAAGAACTTTTAGAGGTTTTTGCTAGAGACCTTATGTTTTTCCGAAATGTTATTAATCGCCGGCCGGAGTGGCCGAGCGGTTCTAGGCGCTACAGTCTGGAACCGCGCGACCGCTACGGTCGCAGGTTTGAATCCTGCCTCGGGCATGGATGTGTGTACTGTCCTTAGGTTAGTTAGGTTTCATTAGTTTTAAGTTCTAGGGGACTGATGACCTTAGCTGTTAAGTCCCATAGTGCTCAGTGCCATGTGAACCATTTTGTTATTAATCATGGAAAAACTAGAAGTGTATCGGTCAAGAACTATTCGAGACTGTTGCTAATAGTAGTCCCCAGTTATTCTAACAAAATTATTCTTTGTCCGTCCGTATGTTTAGACGAGGATCGTGATAAAATTAGAAGTAAATCAGTCAAGAACTTTTCGAGATTTTTGGAGACAATGTGAGGCAACGTTTCGTCCACATATATAAGAATATATAACCTATCGTCTTTATATATGAGAATATATAGTGTACGTCCGTCCTATTGTTTATGAGAGTACTCTGCAAAAATTTTGTATAAACCGGTCAAAATATTTAAAATAATTCAGTCACGAAATATTCTAGATTTTTAGAAATGGGGTTCTCCTTTATTATATAGCCTACGTCCGTCCAGGTGTTTATTGGAGCATTGCATAAAAATCTGAAGCACATCGGTCAAGAATATTTCGAGGTTTTTGGTAACAAAGTTAATCAACGTTTTGTCTTTATATCGTAGTATAGATACAGCACCATAGTTACTGGTTCAGCATTTTGAAACTACAAAGTAAATACGCTCAATAGTTTATACCTTCTGATAGACGTTCTCTATAGTTGCAGCCCCTTTTTAATCTCGTGGAAATAACTATTTCCGTATTTTACTTGCTATCGTATTAGCATCTAGGATAGTAAGAGCATTATTCACGACTGGAGTGCGAACACATTAGCCCCGGACACCTGAAACCTGTTCGAGAGAACATAAAAGTAACAAAACAATGGAGTAAACTCTGTCATTGAATTCATTTGTAGTGCTCGGCAAACTTTGGACAAATCCCGTAACAGTGGGAGGGCTACTCTGGCGGGCAAACGCGTGTAATTACAGCCCCTGGGAGTAATCCCAACAGAGGGAGCCGCGCATTGACCCAGGGCCAATTTGTTAGGTGTGAAATAGGGCCGTAATCCCTTCTACCACACCACCCGACATACTTACTCCGCTAACTCCGAATAATTACGGCAAGCCGAAAACCCGCAATTGCAACAGGCCCTTTTGTAAACACAGTACAGTGAAATGTCTGACAATTAGGTTCCGTAGTACCATTTAATAATATCGTTAATGATTTATAGACGGTGGCAAACAGTGTGTTTCAGTTTCTGAACCTGAACATAGATCGAATATAGTTATGTTTCTGTGCGTTCACATTGTTTGGAATTCACCAGCATTCCCATTTATTATTTAAACAGTGTTGTGACCCTGCATTTAATTTATCAGAAATTTATGAAATATCTCGTCATTTGTGTATAAGCAGCTTTTACCCATAATCAGACAAAATGTTTCAAATTTGCCTACACGCACTGTATACTATTAATCTGACGATTCGATCTCTATCCTTCTGTGTTACACAAAATACTTCTCTTTAATCTGAAAATCTTCTTCTTTTATATTACTCAGGCCCCTGATCATCCAAGGATTCACAGGTTAGCCCTATTGCACGCATCATTCAGCATACTCAGTACTTGGTACGCAGTCTTTTCGATGCAGCTCAGATCTGCAACGAACATGTAACCAACTGGCTTAATTCTTCTTTCAGATATTAAGAGCGTTATAAGAGATGAATACGATAGGATTTATTACATGAATTTCTATGGCCATTTATACACCTCACGAATAATCTTGTGTTAGTATATGTATCAGATACGTAAACAGGGTTGAAACGAGAACTGTCTCCTCTTAAAAGAAACGATTATGCATAGAGGCACTTCGTAGTGATCTGTCACTTGAGAATGAGAAATGTAGGTACCAGACTGCGAAACAGCGAAAGAACGTTAAGGAGGTTAATCCCACCTACGAAGGAATGCCCTCATGCCACCGATATTTGAGTACTGCTCGTCAATGGCGGACCCTTATCTATGAATGATATAGGAAACAAAGTCGATCCAAAGAAGAGGAGCATATTTCCTCACACACCCGTTTAGTGAACTGTACACCGTCACGAAGATTCTCGTCGAATCGCATTGAAAAATATCTATTTTACTATCCTACTTTTAATGACATCCTCGTTTCTCTGTGTACTCCATCTCATTACGCATTGGGATGGTTAAGTTCTCGACAGATCACACTCATATAACCCTCTGGCCATTCTGATTTAAGTGTTCCGTGATGCGTCTGTATCATTCCGGAAGAGTGGTTGTTTAATTGCTTGATTGATTGGGGTAAGGGAACCAAACAGCGAAGTCATCGGTCCCATAGGATTAGAGAAGGATGGGGGAGGAAGTCGGCCGTGCCCTTTCGACCATCCCGACATTTCCCTAAAGCGATTTAGGGAAATGATGGAAAACCTAAATAAGGATGGCCGTTTGCGGGTTCGAACCGTCGTCCTCCCGTATGAGAGTCCAATGTACTAACCACTGCGCCACCTCGCTCGGTTCGGATGAATGCCAATGAATGCCATTACGGTTCTTTCATTGTGTCCGTGCTGATTTCCTCTTACACTCTTATATAAGTGACCCATTGTTTCATCTACAATTACAACGATTTTTAGTGAGCGTTAAACAATAATCTTTTTTACTTCTTCTCTCTGACGTCGCCATAATTCCATCCTATGGAACAGAATGATTTTTCCATAAAATTCATGAAGGTAGGCGACATTTTCAAATCTTACATATAAATCAACGGGGACAGTTGAAAATGTGTGCTCCGACCACGACTCGAACCCAGGATCTCCTGCTTACATGGCAAACGCTCTATCCATCTGAGCCACCGAGGGCACAGAGGATAGTGCGACTGCAGGGATTTATCCCTTGCACGCTCCCCGTGAGAGCCACATTCCCAACTTAATGTCCACACACTACATTCGTAATGCCCCTGCCCACTACACTCATTACAATATGACCGAGTCCCGTAAGAGTTCGGGCAAGGCGTGTGAATTCGCACAGAAGAAGAAGGTCAATGGCCGGTTAGCCTTAACTATATATAGAGATGGTATCTGATCTTTCGGACATGTCCGAAAGAACAGATACCATCTCCATGTAAGTTTTATTAGGTCTCTTTCTGGTCTGTCTATCTGTTCGGCACAAATTTTGCAGTTGATTTTAAAGTAACTCCCGGATGAGCTAGAGACGAAATTTAACGTAGCTCAGCACTGCATGACAATGCGGTATTAATTCGCTTTCTTGTCTGGTGTGTGGCAGAGGATACTTTGTGTACTAGTGTCACAACCTCTCTCTCCTGATCCAGTCACGAATGTTATGAAGGAAGAACAACTGCTAGACATCCTCCGTGTGATCTCGTATCTCTCTCATTTTGACTTTCACAGTGACTTCGCGAGGTATATGAAAGAGGAAGCAATATATAGTGTGTCAGGTGACGAGGCACTAAAATAAACCTGAAAGTTAACCAAATTTCCATGTTGTAATCTTATAAAAATATTTTAAATGGTTGAAAAATTTCAAATACACGAGATTAAAATGCAGAACATAATTATTTAAATGAAAAAGAATGATTAACGTACATATTTTTAAATCGGACTAAAAGTATAAAATAATCTCACCCCATACTGATAGTCCTAACATTCGTGATTGTGAGTTTTTTTAGCTACGAAAATATTTCTAATATTTGAAACAAAAAACCTGGGGTGCATGCAGTATGTAATTGATGAATGAGTAATTTACATCATTACTTTTAGATTGCGTACTAACTGATACGTGAAATAATTCACCTTTTTATCTCACTGATGAAAGAAATCGCGAAATCAAAAACTAATTAATGTTGAGTAATGAAATTTCGGGAATCCATTTGTCTAGGTAACATATTTAAGTGATTAACATCGCGAAGTCGGAGGTTGATGTAAGCTCGAGATAAGCCATCGCAAAGTGAAACGATTGTGTAACTACCAGAACGTTGCATGCAAGAGTGTAAACGTACATGAATTGTCTCACACAGGTGGCGGATTTCAGTTTGTGAGACGGAGTGCCATAGCTTTTGAACTTGATCTGTCAGTACAGGAGCTGTCAATGCTGTTCGTGGAGGACGCTGAAGTTGTCGTTCGATGATGACCCATACATGCTCAACTGGAGACAAATGTGGTGATCGGGCAGGCCAACGCAACATGTTGCGACTCTGTAGAGTACGTTCAGTTACAACAGGGGTATGTGGGCGAGCGTTATCTTGTTGGAAAACACCCCCTGGAATGCTGTTCATGAATTCCAGCACAACAGGTCGAATCACCAGACGGACGTACAAACTTTGTATCAGACTGCGTGAGATAACACGAGAGCGTTCCTGCTGTCGCACTCCAGACAGTGTGTAGCTGCTGTGTGTCTAGGTCGCAGACAGATTGGTTGCAGCCAGCATCTCGTGGTCGTGCGGTAGCGTTCTCGCTTCCCACGCCCGGGTTCCCGGGTTCGATTCCCGGCGGGGTCAGGGATTTTCTCTGCCTCGTGATGGCTGGGTGTTGTGTGCTGTCCTTAGGTTAGTTAGGTTTAAGTAGCTCTAAGTTCTAGGGGACTGATGACCATAGATGTTAAGTCCCATAGTGCTCAGAGCCATTTGAACCAGGTTGGTTGCAGGCTTTCTGCTGATCCCCTTCTAACCAATACACGGCCTTCACTGGCACCGAAACAACACCAGCTTTCAGCAGAAAACACAGTACAACAAAACACTGCCCTCCAGTGAGCACCACTGAAGTCGCAAATGGTGGTGGTTTGGGTTCTGGCTCGAAGCTGTCCTTGAAGTAACCGATTTGTAACAGTTCGTGTAACAGTATGTGGTGCCACGTGCTGCTCAAATTGCTGCTGCAGATGGAATATGATGCGTCACAGCCATACGCCGGACACGATGGTCTTCCTTTGCTGTAGTACCACGTGGTCGTACGGAGCCCGATCTTCTAGCGACCGTACCTTCTCGTTGTCACTGCTGCCAGAAATCACGAACAGTGCCTACATTCCTGCGAAGTCGTTCTGTAGTATCGCAGAAGGAACATCCAGCTTCTCGTAGCTCTATTACAAGATTCGTTCAAACTCAGTGAAGTGCTGATAGTGGCATCTTTGACACCCTAAAGGCGTCCACTCTCAGAGGCAACTAAAGCTCACATTCGTTACAGCGAGTATTTAAAGCAAACCAGATTTGCATCCACATAGTGACGCTGCTAGGCTTGGCACTGAGCACTATGGTACTTAACTTCTGAGGTCACCAGTCCCGACGCTGCTAGAACCACTCTTATGAGACTGACGTGAAAGTTGAATATACATAACTTTTCAGATGTATAAACACATCTACCAACTTTCTTTTATGCCGCACAACTTCTTCTTGGTGTTACGATTTTTCTCCGTAGTTGTATTGGCTACTGAATGTGCTCCACGCTTTTCGCTCTAAATCTTACAAGAATTTTAATAGTTATGAAAAATTTTTAATCACAAATTTCCGACAATCTGTATGAGTTTAGTAATCGGTATGGGTCTAGGAGAAATAATTTACCTTTTTAGTGTGATTTAGAAACGTCATACATTAAATTTTCATTTTTATTTAAACGATTATTTTATAATGATATCAATAATAGTATCGACAATCGTGTAATAACGCAAAATTCACGCGTTATCTCCACCTGTCGAGGAGAGCACACACAGTGGCTCCTGGTGCTGTGGCGAGCAACAGCTACGCCACTGCTCGGTTGGCTGCCTTGCGGGCGTTTACTGGGGCGCTGGCCAGCCTCACAGTCCGTCCCACTGCGCAAACGAAAATTTCAATTAACCCTGATAAAGCGCTCCCTTGTTCGTGCTGATTTACACCCGACTACGGGGCGCGTTTGGCGAAATTTATGCGGACGGCTGTACCAGTCCATCGGGGGAATCGAAGTAACGCGCACATCGCGTTTCGTACATTTTGGAACACTGGAACGCCGGGCGACGTGGAGGTGAGGTCGGCCAGCGGGCTAAGGGCACAAATCTCCCAGACATAAGTTCAGTATGGTTTTTCTTGCCAGATGACAAAATCTCTCCCACTGATAGATCCTTATCTGACAACTGATTAGAACTCGAACAGCCCGTTCCACACTTACGGGGCAGAGAGTGGGGAGTATATGTACAAAAGTCTCACTCGGCTGCGAATTTACAAATACGACAGTATCATACCGAAACCATCCCGCTATCCCGCTTGGCATGAAGAATTGATATCGAAAGTTACTTGTACGTCGCACCTGTGGGATCCAAAATGTGTGAATAAATATCAGAATACTTAACACTTCTTGCATTGTTATTAGCATTTAAAATTGACTAATATTATACTTATTTACTTGTTTCGAGATCGGAATCTTTAATTTAATTTACCTTACTCTTGTGATAGTTACGTTGCAAATTACACCGATTTCAAGAAGCAGCGGATGTTGTCAGTAATTGACAATATGAAACTCTCTGAAGAATAAGCAGCGTATAAACATATTTATTGCGATCCTACAGCTAAATCAAACAGACTGGAACGAGTAAGATAGTAGTACCGTAACAGATAGTTACCTGCTCTGTTTCATTGGCCTTTGGAATTAATAGTAGTCTCTCTCTCTCTCTCTCTCTTTTCTTCCGCTTTTCTTTCATTTGTTGTGGAACTTTAAAGGGCTCTTGACTCAAAACAGTAGCTTGTGAATAAGGGTTTTTTTTTAATATAGGACTTTTTCAGATTGAATCGTAGCGCACAATTTCTGACGCTCCGACTCACTTGGAGATTCTAGAACGATCTCCACACAAGAATGGACCGTTTATGAAGCAGAGTGTTCTGAGAACCTTTGGTCCGAGATCATTGACGTAACTTAATAATTTTTGTGTGGAAAAGGAAGCTGTTTTTTAACAGAGCATCTACCACTTTTATACAACTTGGAAAATAGATGTTTATTAGCTATTTCAACTGAATCGTTGTCAACATTTAAGAACCTCCTTCGTCGAGTGAAGATAGGTTTTATGCTATTTCTAATTTGTGAATGCGAAGGTTTTATTTGGGTTACAATTAATGAGAAAAAGTATATTTCGAATTACATTTGCAAAACGCTATTAGCTCACGTCGCACGGTATATTCTGCGAGAATCATGCCGTCTAGGACAGGAGTGGGCAATTGTTTTGACTCGAGGGATAGCTTGCGGAAGCGGAGGCTAATGGAGGGCTGCACCTTTTAAAGTAAATGCATCCATTACTTAACTTTGCGTTTCGGAAAAGGTATAAACTTTACACAAAAATCAATAAACATAAATAAAATAGTCGTGGTTTTATTGAATTTATTTATTTTGCTAATTTCATATCATTTATATCTGCAAGCACATTTAATTTCAGAACCAGTTTAATGAGACTGTTGTATCCTATCACACTTTTGTACGATTTTTTTTTAGATCAGGAGTGAGATTGCTTGTTGAGATTCTCATCCCTCCCTGAAAGTTAATGTCCTTCAAAGATTATCGGCATTTACTCTTCTTGATCTTCAAAAAAGAGAAGCTTTCCTCACAAATAAACTCGAGTATGAAGAGCACTCGCCCAGCAAATTCCTTCAAACGTGGATTTGTAAATGTCAACTGTCATAGCATTAAACATTTCTTTCACAGTGTGATATGACTGCATGTCACCGAGTTCAGGCTGCAGCTGCTCATGTGCTGTGTCAGAATCATCAGTGACGGGATAAAGTAGCAAACTGAATCGAGGCTTAATTTTCTTAAAGTCCTGAAATCTTCATGTCAGCTCGACCTCCACACTCTGCGGATGATACCTAATCTCAACAGAAATACTTTCAGGCACTTTCTGTCTTCCTAATAAAGGGACCTACTTTTGCTCTGATTTTACATATAGTCACATTTCATATGCAAACAACCTCATTCCCTGCAATGTCGTATTCGGTTCATTCAGTTTCTGAACTATATCAGCTGCGTACATCATCTCATGCCTCCACTCGTTGCATGCTATTTTTGTAACAAAATCTCATCTCATTCGTGTCCAAAAATAAGAGGATTTCATTCCTAACTACCCTGGTGACGGCATGGTGAGTGGATGGCGCTCTTCGGGGAACACATGATGTAAGTTTCAGTTTTGTCGGTATTGGTTAACCGTTTTTCTTTTCAATGTTGGTGATGATAGTGTTTGCTTGCATCAAGAACCAAGAGAATTATTACTCAGTGGCATTGTGTAAAACGAGCATTTATTTAGATTTATTGTGTGCTTTTTACGACCCATGTGCACGGTCTCTGTGTCATATATATAAATTTTCGTATGCCGAATTTCATCAGCCTCCTTCTATTTTGAGGGGTTGACTTTAAAGTTAGTGTACATCGACAACAGGATCATAAAAAATCGTACCCTTCCCAGTCTCCTGATCAAAATGAATACTCACAAGCCAGATAATGTTTTTAGCGAGGATTTATTGGAATTATTTGACTTTTAGTCAGCGTGGTAGGCTCAGCTTCTTGTTTGCCTTGAGTCATCTGTAATGATAGTGCACTCTGCTATGTGAATGCTGTGCAACGTCATCCCAAAGTTTGTTTTTGGCTCAGGTAAGTGTTGTTGTTGTTGTGGTCTTCAGTCCTGAGACTGGTTTGATGCAGCTCTCCATGCTACTCTATCCTGTGCAAGCTTTTTCATCTCCCAGTACCTACTGCAACCTACATCCTTCTGAATCTGCTTAGTGTATTCATCTCTTGGTCTCCCTCTACGATTTTTACCCTCCACGCTGCCCTCCAATACTAAATTGGTGATCCCTTGATGCCTCAGAACATGTCCTACCAACCGATCCCTTCTTCTGGTCAAGTTGTGCCACAAACTTCTCTTCTCCCCAATCCTATTCAATACTTCCTCATTAGTTATGTGATCTATCCATCTAATCTTCAGCATTCTTCTGTAGCACTCCATTTCGAAAGCTTCTATTCTCTTCTTGTCCAAACTATTTATCGTCCATGTTTCACTTCCATACATGGCTACACTCCATACAAATACTTTCAGAAATGACTTCCTGACACTTAAATCAATACTGGATGTTAACAAATTTCTCTTCTTCAGAAACACTTTCCTTGCCATTGCCAGCCTACATTTTATATCCTCTCTACTTCGACCATCATCAGTTATTTTGCTCCCCAAATAGCAAAACTCCTTTACTACTTTAAGTGCCTCATTTCCTAATCTAATTCCCTCAGCATCACCCGACTTAATTAGACTACATTCCATTATCCTTGTTTTGCTTTTGTTGATGTTCATCTTATATCCTCCTTTCAAGACACTCTCCATTCCATTCAACTGCTCTTCCAAGTCCTTTGCTGTCTCTGACAGAATTACAATGTCATCGGCGAACCTCAAAGTTTTTATTTCTTCTCCATGAATTTTAATACCTACTCCGAATTTTTCTTTTGTTTCCTTTACTGCTTGCTCAATATACAGATTGAACAACATCGGGGAGAGGCTACAACCCTGTCTTACTCCCTTCCCAACCACTGCTTCCCTTTCATGTCCCTCGACTCTTATAACTGCCATCTGGTTTCTGTACAAATTGTAAATAGCCTTACAAATTGTAAATAAGTGTTGTGTATTGCAATAGTCGGAGTTTACTGCGTTCCCCAGTGTATCCATATCCTATCAACTTTGAACACAGATGCTGATATTAAATGTAAATAAAGTTTAAGGGAAATACTGCTTCCTTTTAAGAAATCATATTAATACGATTGTTTCTTGGTATACGATGTGTGAATCGAGAGGAAAGAATGTCTAGCTGTTAAGTGTTTTTTTCATTAATTATAATTCATGCTTGATTCTTTCGCCCATAAGATTTCCACCATTTCTCTTGCAGCCCCTGTGAAATACTGATGGAAATAGACTTGCTGGGGAAATAACTACTCTATATAAATAAAAATCAACCGCCGCATGTATGAAACATCAGGTGGGAACGAGTCGGCCGATTTGGCTGTTTTTTTTTTTGTGGTTTGTGTGTGTGCGTGTGGTGTGTCCGTAATTGTCGGGACAGTGAAGAAATATTTTTGGAAAATCTACTGGAAAAGTCGGAAAATTGCATGGTATTTTTGTGTGAAAATCTCAATGAAAGAAATGTGACGGTCGATTTGACGGTTCTATCACATATTTTCATAAAAAGAGAAAAAATGTGACGTTCAGTTCGACAGTTCTGCTGCTGCATGTTTTCATAACAAAAACAAATTCCGCAAATGAATGTTGATATTTTGCGAAAACGAATACACTCGAAAGCGATATTTCAGAGTATTATCGGTGATGAGGATATCTTTGATGTGTTGCAAATATTTAATTGACGTCAGTTCGTGATAATTTGGTGTCTTGCAAAGGTTCAATTCATTTCAGTCCGTGGTTTATTTCTTTGGAAAAAATGACACCAGTGACTACACGATTATCGGGTCAATGACGAAAAGGGTAGACAGCGTTTGGAGACAAATCAAATAAGAACTCTACAACTAACACTCTCTGTTCAACCGGCTGCGAGATAGAACATACTGAGCTGCGGTGCGAAAATAAGCGGTTTTGTTTTCCCTTTCACAGTTATTTTTAACAGAAAATAGCGAAGTTGTGTTTATTGATAATTTTCTAATCCTTCCTGTTCGTTGATTAAAACCATCCAAAATAACGCCGTTTAAAACTATTTTATTCATAGATCCAGCAGCCGGAAAGATCTCTCTCATCCGGCGTGCACTAATAATTCAAACCAATTTACCCATTCGTTTTGAGTTCTATTCTCAATCCAGTTTTCGGTATAACAACAATAAATGAGATAAGAGATAGGTGTGAGGAGGAGATGGACAGGTAAGAGGAAGGAAATGGATGTAAATAAGGCGAAGGAGGATACGGATAGATAGATGAGAGACGAGAAAATGGATAGAGTGATTGCGGGATAAGAGATGTACAGGGAGGGGGGGGGGGGAAATGATGGACAGAGATAGGGAGGAAGAGATGGAGAAAGGGAGGGAGAGGAGGAGAGGGATAGAGAGAAGGGATAGAAGGATGTTAGGACGTATATCCAATTCCCATACATGTTCAGCAAAGGCGAAACATTGCTTCGTGCACTAGTATTTAATAAAACCCTTTCTCTGGATTGTCTTACTGAAGTCTCAAAATTCATTTCCGTTGCGCCTTTCTTTTTTAATAATTCACAGTGGAGAATAAAAGTGTAGTTTCATAGAGACTTCACATGGCAAAGTACATGGTGGAACTGGGATACAGGGAGGTTTTGTAAAAGGCTTAGTAAAAGTCATAGTAGTTACCCAGAAGTCCATGGCACACGGGAAAAAATGTTATTCAGAAAATAAGAAAACGAACATGAATAAGAATCAGGAATATAAGCACAAACATAAATAAAAATAAGTAATACAAGTGTTTTAAGCAAAAGAGGGACAATTTTAAGAGGTTTAATAGTCAAAGGTGACGATGACGGTGAACCTAAGCTAGGAAAAATAACAATTTTGGAACTAAGAGTCAATCAGTAGAAGCTGCACATGCCTCCCTAGACAGAGACTGTAGACCATCATTCCCGGAGTTCTTTCAAAGTTCCGGCTCTCGTGTTGCTAGAGACACCGGAATTTTCCTTTTCTTGGCGCTTCTGACGAGCGAAGCTGCAATCAGAGTAGGTGTGAGGGGAGGGGTGGGAACCCATCTACTGCCACAGTGGCTGTCTGAGAGACACTCGGCGACCCAGTGGCCTCCCTAATCCGCAGAACTCAGTTTTTAATCAACCAAGTCGAGTTAATTAACGGTATTTTTCTCCCGGAGTGCGGAGAGGAGAGGTATAAAGCCGTGACGCAGCCGTTATCAGGCGGAGGCACGTCTTCCCGTAACTAACTGTCACAGCTCCGCGGGATCTGGCACCAGATAAGTGTGCCCACACCCATTCCACAGGCTCTTTTCTCGCGGCGGCCTCTGCTTCGCGACTACCTGCGTCACTGCCCTCTCTACACGCATATCAAAATCATCCTACTTTAAGATAACGCTTTCTGTTTTTCTAATGAACATTGATTGATGACTTAAAATTTATTGTGCCGCGACACCAAGAAGGACAGCAAATAACGGGATTTTACTTACTCTCCATATACACTGATTGGAAAAAAAAATTGCAACGCCAAGAAGGAGCTGTGAGGCATAAACGAAAGTTGATAGACATGTTCCTGCATCTTAAAGATGTAATTTCGCGCCAGTCGCATAAGAGTGGCGCTTGTAGCGCCACTATGAGGATGCAAATCAGGTTTGCCTTAAACATACACTGTAACAGACATAAGTGTGAGTTACCTTTTAGATTGGACACAGTGAGTTGATATTAGTCAAGAATGGCGTTCAGGCGACAAATACGCCATCAACACTTCACTGAGTTTGATCGAGAATCTGGATGTTCTTTCTGCAGTATTACAGAAAGATTTTACAGTAATGTAGCCACTGTACATGACGGTTGTCACCGGAAGGTACAATCACAAGGAGACCGGTCTTTGGAGGTCACGTGCCACGGTCGAGAGGGAAGATAGTAGTGTTTGGCGTATGGCTCAGGCGCATCGTACGTATCTCCACCAGTGATATGAACAGCAGTTCGCACCACAGTAACAACGAATTCTTACACACTGGTTACTTGAAGAACAGCTTAGGGCCAGGCACCCAACATCTCACTGACCCAACAACCGCCGTTTGCGACTTCAGTGGTGTCAAGCAAACAGTTCCATGGAGGGCAAGGTAGAGGTTATCTGATGAAAGCTGGTTCTGACTCGATTCCAATGATGCCTGTGTGTTAGATAGAAAGAGGCACCTGCAACAAATCTGCCTGCGTGCTAGACACACCTGAACTTGGACCTACAATGGTGAGAATTCGTATGACAACAGAAACACTCTCGTTGTTATCCCACACACCCTAACTATAAATCTGTACGTCATCCTGGTGATTCGACCTGTTGTTCTGGAATTCGTGAACAGCATTCCAGGCTGTGTTTTCCAACAGGATATCGCTCGCCCACGTACCGCTGTTGTAAGCCGACATGTTCTACAGAGTGTCGACTTGTTGTCTTGGCCTGCCCGATCACCAAATCTGTTCAAAA